>NC_051198.1:23702643-24063476 GCF_015220075.1 Falco rusticolus | reverse complement strand
TTTGGTCTTTGTGCAATCCTGCAATCCACTAATGTGATATTTAATGAGGACACATCAGTCTGGAGAAAGGTAGTCAATATAAATCAGTGTTTACAAAGTGTGATTAACTCTGAAATATTTCATCAATGCTGTGGTCCCAGGCAGACTCTATGCTAATTATTAGAACCTGCGCATGTTTCAGGGGACTTTGATGGACCCTGAGTGCAGCAAACATGGAGCAGCAAAATTGCAATTATGCTCGGACTGCCTCTGATGACAATTTATGCATTTGGTGTGATGACCTCTTGCTTCCCAAGAGGGCAATAAACAGAATGCATTTTCATTAAGATACTAATGCACTTAATCACAGGGGGAAAGGGTTAGAAAATAAAGAAATACCTTTAAAGCAAGATGTGACAGGCTGATGGGGAAGATACTTTATTTAAAAGTCAGTTTCCTGGTGAAACTTCTGACTGCTGCAAAGTCTGTCATACTGAATGTAGTCATGGGCAATAGGATGCATGGCTGGGCAGCTGAATAAGCTGAGCTAAGCTGTTTTATGGAAAATGCAGTGGTACTAGGGCAAAAGAGAACAGATGTTCTCCCATTTGGACTTGAATACCCAAAGATGTGATTTTTAAGAAGTGTAAAGGAAGTTACTCATATGTATTTTACCCATTCAGTTTCAGGCTTTTTTTTAGGCTCCCCCCCCCCCCCATGTTTTTTAGGGTAAGTAATATGAACTAAGCAGTAACAAAAAAAATGGAGGTACTGCTTTGCCCAGGAGGGCTCACATTTAAGGGTCTAGCTTGTTCTAAGCATTAAGGAAAGCTGGGAGAGGCAGAGGCAAACATCTACCCCATGTTGTTATTCTGACAATTTGGTAGGAATGATCCTATTTCTGATGCTTCTTGGTACAAGAACTCTGTAGAGAGGAGGAGAGATGTCCTGGCTGAGAGATCTGACCTGGCAGCTGTAGAATGTGTTAGGTGTGGTGGTAACAATGCTGGTGAGCCCTGCCTGATACACTGTGCCTGCTGTTGTGGAAGGGGAAGGGCAAAGCTCTCTCATAGTACCTGTTACAGTTGATTGTGCAATAAAGCACAACAGTCTTTTTTTTGTATTGTAGACAAAGACTGATTAAATTGGTGGAAAAAAAAGAAATGAAGAGTGTTCTGGCAAGGAGCCTGAGCATGTGGCTTGCTTGGTGTAGTCAATGACAGAATTTCCTCATCCTACCAGCAAGAATAACCTATGTGAAGGATTTTGCTAGGGACCATGTATGGAGCCAGACACAGACTCACATTGTGGAGGTTTGGGGTTGGGTTTTTTCTTCCCCCATACAGCTGTCTAGATTAAAAAAAAAAAAAAGTAAAAAAAAAAAAGTTCATCCTCTAACTTGGCTTTTTGCTTTTACTTGAAAGGTGTTTCCTTTCTATAGCACAGTTTACTCTTGTTATATTCCAAAATTAAACACAACAGCAATTGTATGAGTACTTTGTATATCCATTGTGTTGATTAGTCAGCGATTCTGAATACCTCTCTTTTCCTATAATTTCTGTTACAGGTAACATAGAATACAGCTGCCCAGCAACGAATGAATGTGAAATCACAAAGCGCAGACGCAAGTCCTGCCAAGCCTGCCGCTTCATGAAGTGTCTAAAAGTTGGCATGCTGAAAGAAGGTAAGACTGGTCAAGTCAATATGTATCTCTCTGCGAACATGTGCAACAGTTGTAGGGCAACTGGTAAAGAAGACAGATAGGTGAGTGTTCTAACCAGTTACTGTAAAGGCAGTTTTCATGTATACTTGCTCTTCCTGACCATCTGTTTCTAAGCTATGGAATCACGGTGTATGTACATAGAGTTCATCTTCTCTGGAATATTTCAAACTGCATGTAGTATAGCAAGATGTACCCCAGCATTTGTTCTCCTTCAGCAGGTAACTAATAGAAGAATCATCAGAGTATATCCTCTCATTTTCCTTAAATGCTTTAACACCATGAATTCTCAAAGATTTCTTTCCTCCAGTCCTTATCCACTGTTTCTGGCAGAAACACACACTGTGCCTTCTTTTCCCCTATTTTTACTCTGTTGGCATTTCATCAGGACAAACGAAAGGGTTACTTCTCAATTAAGCAAGTATAAATATTGAGTGTGTCTACTGAAGTTACTGTAGCAACACTGGAGCAAATAATGGCATACAGAAGAGTAGTATCCACCCCTCTTTTTTTTTTTTTTTCTTTTCTTTTTTCCCTTTTTTTCTAAAAAGCATGTGAGAACCTCTGCCCCTCAGTGTAAGTATATGTTGAGTGTTTCAATTAATCAGTTACATTTTGAAGATCTTGAATAACTTGTAAATAGAAGAAAACGTTTCCAAGAAACAGTACTATCTTGCCTGGAACTTGATTCATCAATGTTACAGAAAGAACAGTTTCTTAAACCTTGGTCACGTGCTATGCACTTCTGTTGCTGTTAATGTATATGCAAAAATATACTTTTATGTGCATGTATTGTATACATTATTGTTGTAGTGCACTATTACCACCAAGAAAGAATAACAGAAGATGTCATGGACTTCTGAGCTAGATAACCTTTCAAAATGGAATCAACGTAATGTTTTCTAAATATTGTCTTCACTGGAGAGTGCTTGGTGTTAAGCAACCAGTTTAAAATAGTCCCATGCAATTTTTCTTTGTCAATGCTTAAAAAGTCAGCTCTAATAGATGGCCGATTTTTGCAGATCGTTTGATGGTAATTTAGAACAGGTTTGATATACAGCTATCAGTAAAATCCAAGAACAATACAGACCAGTGGAGAGATGATGGACAAATTAGGCCTATCACGCACCTACAGACATATTCTTATTGGATTATACTTACTAAGAATAAACCCAGTTCTGTGCAACTGCTTTGGCAGATGCTATGATCCTGTGAGCCAAATCCTGCTGTCCTTAGTCTTACTTGAGCAAAACTCCTGTCAGATTCAATGGGGATTTTGCCTCAGTAAGAACGGCAGGATTTGACCCTCCCTTCCAGTGATGGTGGGACAGTTCTTTATTTGCCAAAATCCTCATATAACTGACCACTAGGAGCAGTTAACTTAAAGGTTAAATTGTGATGCTTAGATAAACTGTAGAAAGCAATAAATGTGTGAGTATGGCACCTTTTGAAAGGGGCTGTGCTGCTTAACATCTTTTTTTAGTAAGTTAAGACCCTGTATCACTAGTAACCTAATTTACAGTTATGTTGAGCAACTTGATTGGAAACAAAACAGTGCTACCAAGAGTACATACAGGTTAATTAGACCTTCCTTTTAAATTTTGAGGGCACCATTGCACATGCATTAACATATGTATTTAAAAATCTTGTCCGTGTGCAGCTTCTGGGACTGCATGAGGAAATGAAGTGACTCTTCTACAAATGAGTAATTATCTGTTACCAAAATTGTGTGCGGCTTTACTATGTTTCTGCGTACAGTTTTGCTAACAGATAATTTAGTTGGGCAAATCAGATGCACGTTGTGAATCAGATTTTTTGCACAAATTATTATCCATGGATGCAAATCAATCCCACAGTTTGTTGGTTTTTTTTGATCAGGAATTCATAAATTGTTTACCCTAAAAGTACATACCTTTTTCTGAATGTTCTACAATGACAAAATAGCTAACTCCTTTGTAAAGAAGGTTCCTTTGCTAGGCCCGCTGCTGGGCACACCATAGTTTTTCCACTCTTACTGTGTGAGTTTTTCTGTCAAAACACAGTAAGATTTCTATGTATTTTTAATTACTGAGTCTTTTCATTTAAGGAAGAGTTAGCTTATGTTCTTTTCAGGTATTGCTTATCTGCCACCTTATAGGACAACCTAAAAGAATTTACAAGGGCGCTTTGTTTTCTTTCCGACTTTAGTGGCCACATTTATTTTTGAAACCATACTGATTCATAGTACACTTTTACGGTTGTACTTGGATTAGAGATACTTTTTTCTTTTGTTGTTCTTGGAAGGTGGTTTTGGAGGCAGGTGTTGTTTTTACCTATGGGAAAGTCTGGAGATGAGTTTTTGTCTTTGACCACATCCTTTATGCACTGAGTGAAGAATGATGATGTGCTTTACTTCTTGCAGGTGTAGTAAAGTGATGTAAATTTATTGATTAGCATGGACTTACACGGAGCTGAAATAATTGCCTCTGTATCTTAAATGTTTCTTTATGTACAGACAAGGGTTTCAGTCCCATGCAGCATGTCAGAGATCATGCTGCAGTAAATCTATTCAAATGTAAACCTGTTCAATTCAATTACCAGTTTGTAATAAAATTTGCTGCTGCAGCCTCCACGTTTGTCACAGCAGTCTCTACATGCTGATGGCACAGCATGCCTGGAAATTGACAGCCTAAATCTATTTACAAAAAAAATTTAGCTGCAGACCTGAAATAAAATCAAGTTTAAACAGCTTTGAGAGAAGCATCATATTCCTTACAAGAACTTCTGCACATCTGCCAGTGTGCATCTTCTCCAGAAATCTTATCCTGTTAGTGGGGAGTTTTCTTCTAGAAATTTTCCTTAACAAACAGTTGTTAAAAGTAATCCTAAGTGAAACATTGATCAGGCATTTTGCTTTCCTTCCCGTTTGGAAGGACTTTATTACATTGTCATTTTGTGAATTGTCATATAAAATTCATGATAGAAATCACAGTGCCTGGAAGAAGATCCTGAGTTTTATTTTAGCTTTTGGGGCAAGGTCCGAAACCCACTTACAGAAAATATATAGAGTGGCTTCTCTTACGACAGCTAGATGTTAAATCATTTATTGTGGGAAGATAATGGTGCTTTTCATCTAGCATCCAGTGTTTCTGAGAGAGACCTAGTGTTAGGGTTTTGGAGTTGTGTCTTGGGGTCAGTTGGGTTTCTGGTCACACACAATACAGGTTGAACGGGGAATTTCTGTACATATTCTCAAGCATGTCAGTGAGGCATAGCCAGCAACACCTAGATCAAGGTTCTTAACAAGTCACAGGCCAGAAGCTAGAGAAGGAAGGGTGAAGCAATGTCATACTGGGCTGAGCTGGGGTGGGATTGAAGTGCTGGGTCCTGTCTGCATCTCCTGTTGAGTAGCACAAGAAAGTTTCTGCAGACTGATTCAGAGGAACAGTTCATTTTGGTATAAGGCCACCCATGGACTGTTACTTGAAAACAAGTCTAGGTATATGGGTATTTTTGAGTATGTGTTACGCTTTATACTGAAGCTTTCAGCAGACACCGATGAGCTTTTAAGCACACAACAAATAGGTATCGTCTTTTCATTTGCTTTCCTGCATAATGGTTATTAGCAGTACAGCAGCGTACACTTTACTCAAGGAAGAAACGTTGCATTTTTCTGTTTTTAATTTTGTGTCTTGGTGTTATGAAAAACCAGATTTTCAAGGATCACAATTGGTTCTCCTGAAATATAGTTTCTTTGACTGTGCTTATGTTTTGGTGGATTCTTTCAGATTTACAAGAACAGATGAAACAACATAAAGATTCTAGTGTAGTTTACGGAAAAACTTTTCAAATGTATCCCTAGTGATTTCTTTAAATAATATTGCAAGTGCTAAAAGGGGGTATGGGGGTGTGGACAGGCAACAATTTGCCCTTTTTGAAAAAGAACACGTTTAAGATATTTTCTAGTTGGTTTTGTTTATAACCAGTCTTTAAAGTTTGGCCTTTCAGACTCCTTGGAAGCTGGTGATTAGTTTGCTTCAGGTGGTAGAATTAAATCTGCATTCACGTGTAAGATTGGGTGTTTTAGCTATTTTCCTTTTTATAAAGCTAGTTAGAGTGAGAAAAGGGTTTTGTTTTGTTTTTTTCTTTTCTAAGAAGGAAAATTGGATGTAAAACTGCCAAAGTTGATACGGGAAATCATGGGTAGATGTCTGTTTCTTATTTTTTTCTATTGCTAGTCAGTCTGGTTGAATTCTGCTTTTAATCCTCCATTAGTACTGTGTGCCTTTTAATACTGTCTGTGGGACTAAGTATAGTACCATGTGGCTATGATAGAAGGTATTATTCCTAGTATACTACAGATCTTGCTCAGAATAGCTGTCCATGTGAAATAATTCCACTGGAGTAATTATTCCAAAATAAAATTCCTTCTTGTTTCAGGTGCAGAGTTTGTTTTTTCAAGAGGTTATTCCATATGTTTCAGTTTTCTCCATGGAGGCAAAGTCATAGCCTCAATTTTTTCTGTCCCTATATTGTAGCAAGGTTAAAAATTATGGTTCAGAGGGGAACCTGTTGAGTGGCACTAACGCAGCTTTCAGACCATCTGAAATACTGTATCCTGTCTTGGCGCTCTCAGTTCTGAAACTTCTTACAGGACTTCGTACTTCTTACAGGACTGTTGACACCAAAACATCTCCTATGTATCTCTCATATCTGGTATCTGGACATTTTCAGAATTTTTTATGGGTTGTTTGCAGTGGCTGATCTGCATTGCTTGTTGTTTCAGAAAGTGTAGCTCATAAGTGGGTGATATATAGGGAATCAAATTTATTTGAAAAGCAAATTATAATGAAATGGCAGAAAATCTGGGTTGCTTCATGTATGTATGTTGTATTTTCCTTTGTGTGGAAATAGTGGAATATGTGGCTTTACAAATGATTATCGTTCACTTTGTACCCAGTTAGAATAGACAGTGACAGAATTCCAGCTTAATTAGTCCAGCTATTAAAAGTGGGAGGCCAGATCCTCACCTAGTATTAATGGAAGCTGGTGGAGCTACATTAGATTGCTGTTCATTTGGCGGGTTTAGCAATCTATGCTATGGGGAAATCGGTAATATACCTTTTTGTGTCTGTGAATCTTTTCTGTTGATAGTATATTAGCCGTCATTCAGGTTCTAAAAATGAATAGCAACTCTCCAAGCTCATCATCTGGCAATGCTGACTTCAGTGTAACTCTTCCCTCACAGTTAGCGTGTTGTATTCGCACTCCTCACTGAGTAGCTCTTAACACTTCTCATTTGTTTGTTTGCTTGGGTTTTTGAAAAAGGATTCATGCAGTCCCTCAAAGTGGCTTCATCATCCCTAGGGTGGTGTTAAGGCAGTAGTCAGAATCTGCCTTGTGTGCAAGGAAATTCTGTATTTTAAGTTTTTCTTGAGCCCTGATCTGAATAAAAGCAGTTATTGACAGTTTTTAAGATGCTTGAACATTTCAGATGGTCACAGTACTGCAATGAACCAGATTATTACAAATTAGTTAAACTTTTTTTTAAATGCTAGAATTGCTTTTTTCTAAAGTATTTCTGCTTCACGCTTTGAGAGATTTCATTCATTCAAATATAAGGATACTTTTTTTTTAAAGATGTCTGTATTTTAAAGATGTGTGTATTTTAAAGTATAAATTAGTGAGTTTATTATGCAGAGGTTACCGTATGAACATCTTTGGCTTGTGTTAAGCAGCAAATCAGATTAAATTATTTTATTGATCTTTTCTGGGTTTGACAGTCTATGCAAATGAATCCACTACAGCAAGGAGAACAGGCAGCTTGAGTTTCTTCTTACATAAAGAGGTGGGTGATATGCACAGGGGCAGATTAATGGATTCACTCTCAAAATAATAAATAAAACTAAGCAATCTTCTTTATTAACTAAGGATGTGTAACCACCTGTGTTTTAGGCTAGCCAAAAAAAACCTGCTTAATAGGTTTCCTCTTACGAAAAGACCTGTGCATAAGACGTTGGCAAGGTAAATTTCTCTTGCAAGTCTAATACCGTTAGTCTGCCAAGAAGAAAGCAGAAATTATTGTGGAGGAAGTTTTAGTTTCTGCTGCCTTCAGAAATTAGAACAAAGGGAAGGAGAAAGCATTAATGGTATTCAGAGAAAATATTTCTGTACAGGATGACAGTTAATAGAGCGGCGTTGACCTCAGTGATATTTCTTATGCTCTCTATTGTGATATTACACTTAAGGAGCTCCTTCATTAATGCAGGATATTAAACAAAGCTTCTGTGTCATAACATCAAGAGATAGCACGGTGCGTCTTCTGTTGAAGTCTCTTCTGAGTATCGACCCTTCTCTGTGTTTCAATGTATTATGAAGGAGTTTGCTTACTAGTGCAGATATTTTTTGAAAGTGTTCTTTTTCCCCTTCTTTTCCCTCCTTCCCCCCCTTTCCTCCTTTCTTCCCCCCTTTTCTACCCCTCCCCCTTTTCCCGTTCAATCCCTTTCCCCCTTTTCTTCTCCCCTTCTCCCCTTTTCTTCCTCCCTTCCCTTCTTTTCTTTCCCTCTTCCCCCTTACTTTCCTTTTCTTTCTTTCATTCAACCTGTGCTTGGTTTAATATATACTGGGACCTGTTAAATCTCCTTGGAAACAATAGAAACTAATCTCTAAGTGGTGTTGGTGTTCCTAAGTAGACCTCTTTCCTCCTAACCAAAATGTGGCCTGATAGCCCAGTTCCCACATTAGAACTGACAGCCCAATTTGTCTGCCCTAAAACACAGCTCATGACTATCCACTCTCTGTAACTGATGAGGAAGGACAAACTATTCGACTGCAGGTTAGTGTTTATAGTGAGCTCAAGCAACTAGCATTTCTATTCATCCATTACAAAAATGCTGAAGAAAAAGCAAATATTGGTGATGTGGATATTCTTCCTGGGTTTAGAAATCATGGAAGTGCCTACAGCTCAGACCAGCTGTCAGCCTCCTGAGAGGCTCTCGCTGTGCTTGTGTTGCAGTGTTGTGCCAGTCTGGTTTATGTTCTGCTTCTGAGCATTTTTGGTGCCCATAATCTCATTGGGAATGAAACAGGAAAGTCCCAGCAATTCACTGAACTCAGTCTTCAAACAAATTTTCTCTCTTTTTAGATACATTTTTGTTTTGCAGTTGTCTTTTTATACAAATAAACCACTTCGATAAGAAAGGCAGTACAAAGTGAATGTAGAGAAATCTGGATCATTTATGTGTCTGTATGTAAGAACTATTTAGATTTCTTGGCTTTCCACAGATTTGCGAGTGTACTTTTTTTGACGTTAGCATCTGCAGATTCAGGGTCAGAGCTCTTTGCTGGTGTTATCATCTGCACTTTCCTTGAGATTAGATGGTAGGCTTAGTTCTGCTCCCACAGTCACCACTGGCAAGAATCTCAGTGACTGCAGTTGTTTGCAGTTTTAGGCAAGCATCAATGAAGAATGAATTCAGCCTATAGTTACTTTGTAGTTTTGTTATTAAAAATAGTGAGTTTGAAAGATTTTGAATGAAATGAAAATCTGTGGTATTTTTCTTAGTGCACATACTTTACCTGTTACTTCCTCAGAATTAGGAAGAGTAGGTTCCACAGGTTCAAAACTCTACTTAAATTGGAACACCGTTAAAAATTAATCACCATATGATGAGAAAATATTAGTACAACCTGTGGTTAACTGAACAACCTCATTTGTCAAATTTCTCCTTTTGATCCTAAAATAAGGAAGCAGTATTTTTTTTAATTTTCCAGAAATCATAATTCCATTTTTAAAAGATACTCAGAGGATTTGGCCCCTGTGAACATTTGCACTGAATGTACAGTGACAGCGATGTAAGTGATAAGGGAAGGCAGAGACAAACCTTGAAGGATGTAGGACTGTGTATGACACGGTGTCTTTTCCTGTGGGCTCCCAGACAAACAGCAGCCTTTCGTTCTTGGTGTCAGCCACCCATAAACACATACATCAACATGGCACTGCCATTTATTGCATAATGCTTGAATTCTTATACTTGGGTCCTGACCTGTATTAAATAGAGGTTATTTTATAGAGTGTCATTAGTATTATTTGTATTCTTTGTTTCTGCTGTGCAGAATTTTGCACATCCCCTATTTGAGTGGAATAGGTTTAGCATTTGGCAGTGATGCGTATGCATAGCTCTGAAATGCCGCTTTGGAGCCAAGCCCTTTTTGTATTTTACTTAGCCCTTACTTGGGTGGCACTCATATCTCCTTAATAAGACTTTCACTGTGTAAAACCTTAGTAGAAACAACAGGATGTATTACGGTAGGATTATTTGGCATGAAGTGCTGAAATTGTGTAGGTGCTGCTAAATAGAACCCATGTGGTGGATGTACAGGCAGCTTTGGTGCTTGGGGGTGGATTGGCACCAAAAGCCTGAAGTTTGAGAACTCTCTTGTCCTCTTACCCAGCCAAAGCAATGGACATGTCGAGGAGCACTGAAATTACTATCAGCAGTTGTTACTTCTGACCTCATATGGTACTATCCCTCAAATATTTCACACTTCTAAATCTCTGCTGTCCTACAAAAAAAAAAAAGGTTTGAATCAGGATGATTTATTGGGATGGTGATGTAACTGAATCACAGCCTTCCTTCTGGTCAGTCATTGTCCTTTTTTAAGCTGGCGGTGTTTTTACCAGTCTTTGTCACTTCTACTCACTGAGTCACTATGTGAAGCTGGAATATTATTTCATTTGCAGTTTGTAATGTGGCTTTTGTGGTTGAAAGCCAACAGTCTGAAAACTGAAATAAATGTCATCTTCAGCAGTGAATTGTCATTATGTCAAACTTTGCCATGCTTACTAGCTGTTCTAGTAATAGAACTCATCTAACCAGCCTTTTCTTTTTTCTTTTTTTTTCTACTTTTTATTTTCTTTGGGTATTTATGTGACAGAAAAGGGAAACTAAAGTGGGGGGTGGAGTCTGTTTTCCTTATAACAGTGACTTAATATAGCTATTAATCTTTATAAATGAAAAACATAGCTTTATTTTAAGCCTCAATAGTCTTCTGTTAGATTAATGATTCTGGACAAAGTCAAACACAAGATACGTTAAATATATTCACTTACTAGACAATATCAATATTTTCCTGTTTGTCTTTTATTGTTCCAACAAAGTTAATATGTTTATCTGTTTTTCTCTTCTGAAGCATCTGGGTTTAGTTCCGAGGATCATCAGGTGTAAGATCAGATGTCTATTTGATTTACAGTTTTAATGCAGCAGATCCAAAAATGAACCCTCTCTACAACTTGCTTGCGTAGGATCTTACTGCAGTCCATGTTACAACAATTATTAAAATAGTTAATTTAGAAAAATTGAAATACTTTCTGAAAGAAAGTCCATGTGATACTATTTTATAATTGACAACTCCAGTCTGTGCCCTCAGTGGCAGAATTGTTGGTGTGCTGTAAATGTTTTGCAGCAAAACTGCTTGACTAACAAGAGAATGTTGGTAGCTTGCTGCATGCTGAGCACATGCAGACCCTAGGAATCAATAACTAATACAAGACTATCATTCTCATCCTTTGTCTCCTTTTCTTTCCTTTTTCTAGCCAAGAGGTAGTCCATACAGCAATGCTGTTCTTGTCATTTTTGGTCAGCCACGTCAAAATTATTTATTACATCACCATTACCTTTTGTCTCTTTCTAATACTCCTTTTCAGTCCTCCTTTTCAGCGTGGGTAGCTGACTGAAGAAAGGCTTTCCAGACGGGCCATGTCTTTTGTTCCGGTCTGAATCAAACAACAGATCAGTCTTATATCATTTGTTAAACAGTTGTACAGCCACACGTTGCTTTTCATGATAACTGCCAGATTGGGTTTACAATGGTGCCCGGTGTCTACATTTCCTAAGTTCTATCTCATTTTCATATTTTCTATAATTCAATGAAAGCTTAAGAAATGGGCACCTTAGATTTCGTTGTGTGGTCAGTCCCGAGGTTTATCCACTGAAATACAAGAAAAGGATATAAGTCACCGGAGCTACTGCATTTCTGCATATAGTTTGTGGAATCGGTTAAGGTAAGATGACTTAAGAGATGGCATAAATATACTTGGGATTTGGATTGAGGGTATGCGCCCATGATTGTTGAATGTTAGAAGAGGTTTTGCTCTGAACTGATTTTTACGTTCACAAGCCACCCGCTGGTTTCTCTGTCAAACTTTTAATGAAAGCTCTTAAGCTTCCACTTTCAAGACAGATTAGACTGCTAAATATGGAAATAAGAAAATGAATGTTTTCCTTAGAAAGCAGAAAGCTGTTTTAAAATACAGGTTTAAATGTATTTCTTTTGTGAATTCTCACTCAAAGATGTACTGGAAAAGTTTCTGCTAATCTATACCTCTGATGAAGGATCAGGCTGAGAAGGGAAACTTTTAAATGTAATGATCTTGCTATGAAGGGACTGAATAGGCTCCTCCTTTGCAACAGCCCTCAAGAGCATCACCCCAAACCACAAATCTGTTGACTGTATGCCAGAGAAAAAGAGAAGTTGGAACACCTTTCAGTCTGGTGTATACAGGTGTTGCCTTTGCTGATGCTTTTCATCTGACAGAGCACGCCACACGCCCCGTTGCTTGGTCTTGTGTGAAATGCAAAGGAATGCAGTAATCAGAGAACAAAGCCACAGGCTAGCTAAGATGACATAAGATTCTTCTGTCTTCCCTTTTTATCTTCTCTCATTTTCATGATTTTCTATTCTTTTTCCTCTTCGCACCACAGTTGTATCCCAAGAATGCTGATGAGAAAACAGTTGCTGCAAGCACATATCCTCCAGGCAGTTTTTTTCTGGCCAGGTGGGAGAGAGAATCATTAATTTCTTGAGGTTCTCGTTACCTGACCTGCACTATTTTGTGAGTATTAGTCAGGCTGAATGACTGTATTTCCTCCTGGGCATCCTGGTATTGCTGGAGATACCCATGCTGGCAAGATACTTCAGCTCATCTCTAATTAAAATACTTGTTATGAAGTATTCTTAAACACGGCTGCTTAATGAAGTTAGAAAAAGCATTTGGATGCAGAGTGTGAAGGCTTCAAACGCTGGAGTTCCTCTCTAGGGAGATGTCTGCAATCAGAAAGCATTCTGAACGCCAGCAATCCGTCCCATTTTGTTCCCATTTGTTTTCTCTAATTTCCTGCCTTTTTTTAATGCTGGTTAGCTGAAATAAGTTGTCTTTCCCTCCTCTCCATGGTTCCCTCTCCCTTTATGGAGTAGCCCGTGACACATGCCTGTAAAGTGGCTTCTTGGGAATTTGCAAGTAGTTGAATGTGTTATCTGATTAAAGGGATGTATGTGTCTTTAATTCTCATCTGCAGTTCCACCTTTAACCCCATCTGTTAAAGTGGAAAGGAGTTGAGAGTTAGCATCCCAGATTCAACCCAGATAACCTGCAGTGTGCACATGTGAGTGCTTTAACTCTTTGGTTGTGCTTGAAAACTACATACTTAATTAGTGACAGATTTGATAGGAAAATGTGGCAGGTCTGATACAAGGCAGGTGAATTGTTTTAACTTGTTGATATGCTTAAGGTAGGATAATTTAGTTCTGGCTTCACCTTTTATATTGAAGAACGAATGAACATACAGTTGGGTGACACAAACAAGTATAACGTCTTGTTTGTGCATGTGTAATTTTTTTTCCTTTTTTTTTTTTTAAACAGACCGGTCTTGCTTAACAAAACTGGAGGGAAAGTTCAAACCCTCATTTGTGTTACGTATACTCTGTTTATGAGTAGGACGCTGAGATACATGGTTGGAAATGATGTTGCAATTTTGGCTGAGATTTTTAGATAACCCTGAATAATAAAGAAGAACTTATTCCACTGAAAGATTAAAAAAGTAGATGACATGAGTGTCATTTTCATTATATTTTGCTAATATTATGCATTTTCTGCAGAACAGTGTGATTGTGACATTTCCTGTGCTTTACAGACATATAACATAGGTGACTAGAATACTCTAATGCATTTGGACCTGCAGTTGTTTTCATCTTTCTTCATTTTCTTTCCTAACTTTCAAATACTCTTAAAACACTGAAATGATTTTCAGTATCCCAGATCTATCCCTGTTCTCTGAAAGCTAGAGCCAAATTCTTCCCCCACTTACATCTGTTCAGCTCTGGTGGTTTCACTTACGCTGCGTGGCTGTAACAATGCAGGATTTGTCCTAATCTGCCCTTTCTTTTCTGATGGAGAATATGCACATGCAAACTGAACACGAACGCAGTAAGTTGAACTGCAAATAGAAAAAAACAGTAAAATATATATGTGGTGTGTGTGTACTCAAATAGAGGGAGATAAATAGCACACAGATAGGTTTGATAGTATATCTACTGTACATAATATTGTAAATGGTATCTTGCTGTGCTGGAATCTAGGCAATATGAGTTCAGTACTAAAGTGTTCAAGTTGCACCTGAGCTAGCTGGAGCCTGCCAGCCTCTGCAAGCCCACTGAGAGCATCTGTCTCGCCACCACCTTGCTCACGCTGTGTCCTCTGCAGGCTCTCCGATTCTTCCGACTATGAGCATAAATCATCCACCTGTCAGGAGCTCTAGCTGCCTGGATTATGCAATGCCTGCCTTCATTTGGAGATGGTGTGAGCAGAAGATTGCGGCAAATGGTTTGCATTCATTTTAATGTTGTTCCAGCATCTCTTCAGCTTTAATGAGGGTTCAGGGTGGTGACGACTCCCTGAGACAATGAAAGTCCTAGAGACCCCAGTTTGCTTTGTACATTTGTATAGCCTAGTTTAGATATATTTTTTTTTGCTTTTTTCCCCTTTTTTCTTCCCCGCCCCCTCCAAGAAATGAATGGCTTGAAAATTGAGGCAGAGAACTGGTACTGCACAAAGCCAGCTGTCCACAGCTCTGTTTTTTGGCCTTGTAATACTTCCCTCCAGCTGAGCAATGAAGAATTTAAAAATCAGTCTTGTTTAATGTTGATTGTCCATTTGTGCTGTCTAAAGCTGCGTAATGCTTAGTTGCTTCACTTAAAAATCCTACCTTTGCAATTTGTTCTGTTACAGTTATATTGGATTACAGTTGGATTATCAAGTGTGGAATACCATGTTGCATATCCCAAATTTAAAATACAGCTCCTGTATATAAAGTTCTCCTCTTACTAACAAGAAAAAAAAAATAATAAAATTGCCTGTCAGTAAAATTGTCCTGTTTCAGCTTGCTAGACCTGAATTAATCAAATTCTTATTAATTCATAATTTTAATCATGAATTGTAGGCAGAAAAAATATGGGTATTATATTGTTCATATGTATAAAAAGAAGAAAAAAATGGAGGTTGTAAGAGAAAAGCAGTGCAGATCCTTTCAGAAGCGATAAAGGTAAGTTGCACCTTCACACCTGTAGTAATCTGTCCCTAACTTCAAAAGAAATTCCACCAGATCCTTGCAGGTACAGCCTTTAGACTGTAGTCTTATATGACTGTCACTGATGTTACACGCCTGAAAACACTAGGTAGTACTAATAATGAAATACTTACTTTTAATACTAGTCAGTAGTTAGTAGAGGAGATCCACATTTGGTATCTTAGCACTACAGGTCCACTGTTTTCAGATATTTAAGGAAACAAACTCGTTTAATAACCTTGAAAAATATTGTGCTTGTGCAACGTGATTTTTTCTGTAGTGAATGTGTCAGGAGCTCGGTAACGGTTTTTTCAGCGAATATTTGTTGTAAGTTTTAGAGCATTCCTTTGATGCAGACGGTAGTATCCCCATTTTACAGTGTTTAACCTAAGACAAAGCGAACGAGAGTTGCTTGGTAAAAATGGCACGTGTTGTTAGAGGCACAGCTAAAAGTGGAACTTCTGCTCTGAGGTTAATGTCTCATTCAGCCTGAGAGTTCAAAGTCCAGTTGTTGCCACCCCTTTCTCACCCAGTGACTGAAAGAGAGAAAGCTTTGTTGCTTGTTGGTTTGGGGCTTTATATTTCTTTCTATAACACTTGCCTTTATAGGGGGATTCCTCAATCAGCTACTGACAAAAAAAATCCTAAAAGGTGAAGTCAAACTAAGGCCAGCTTTTTTGAAGGGGGGGGGGGGGGGGCGGAAAAAAAGCGCTGTTTCAATGCACCCACGTGTTCCTGTTGATATTAATGGAAGGTGCTTACACCCATGCAAAGGAATCCGTATTGCCAAAATATTTCAAATTTTTCTCTCGGTGAAGATTTCCCCAGCTGATTAGTACCATGGTGGCAGTTGAATGTGGAATACGTAGTGCTTCAGTCTGTGCCACAGTCTTGAATCGTAACAGTACTTGAGAGCTCTGCCTGTGCCTACGTTTTCCCCGCCTTGGTCTGAAAGCTGGAGAATTTCATGCAACCTGGTCATACTTAACTAGGACCACACAGGGCAAGGGAGATTTTTTAATAGGCTGTTTGGGAAGGAGTGAAGAGCCTAACGAATGAAGTGTGTAGACTTTTGAGTTCTTTACTGTGAGCCTTATTTGCTTCTGGTAACAAGCTAACCTCCTATGCCATTCCCTCCCCCCTCCAGTTTTAATTTGATGGAAAGCCAGCAGTACTGCAGTTTATGCAAAGCCTCCAGTGAACTCCAGAAAGATTATTATTTCTCACTTTGTCTTTACAGATAACTTAAAAATTTCATGCATCTGAACGTAGGATTATCTGAAGACACAAATGCAACACAACATTGGCAAAATCAGATGAAAAATTTCACTCTTTTAGCTAAGAAGAAATTAGATTTATCATCAGAAAAGCATTCTCTTTTCATTTTCTGAAAGGTGCTTTTTGACAGACCCTTTGCAGTGGACGTCATGCTCACAAAACATGCTGTCACAGGGCTATTTGAATATGGTGACAGGCTCATTATCATGTTGAAGACAACTGACAACACTGCAGACTAGAAATGGACAGGCTTGCCAATCAGCTGTTGAAAGGATTGCAGTTGAAATAGAGGTTTTTTTTGTTCTGAGAACAGTAGTACAAATTGACTACATTAATTCTTTTTATTATAGTTGCATACACTGTAGTTAAGGGTCCGTCACTGTTTCCATTATAAATCCCTGTTTTCAAGGGTTTATTAGTAGACCATAAAAAATGGTTCCTGTTGAAATTTTGCATTTAAAAATATATATTACCCTAACAGAACAAAATTTTTGTGGTAACTGTGTGGAGGAGGGAGGGCAGAGAAAAGAGGGATTGACTGATTTTTAGCTGAAAATTACATAAAGCTGAATGCATTATTATTTTTATAGCACCTTAGATGTCCAAGAGTTTTATAGACAGGTTTGTGCCTCAGGAGTTAACAATTTCAGGATGCAGTACTGCCAACACTTATTATGGTGTGGGATTTTCCTGGTAGTTTCATTGGAATTAGTAAAGCATTAAACGTTATCCACAGTAGTTGGTATTTGCAGATTCAGGTTGAGTAGTCAAATAATCTTGAACAGGTTTTTTTCCTTTTCTTGTAACTTAAAAGTGGCTGGGATCTTTGTTGTTTTGTTTTAATATTAATCTAGAAAGTTAAGTGATAACCTGAGATTAAGGGAATTTTGCATATATAAGTAGGGAATCAGCAGGAAATTTTGCATATATATAATAATAATCCAATTTGAAATGATGCTAAGATTCCGTCAAGGTACTCTAGTTACGTGAAGTGGGGAGTTAGGTGGCATTTATCTGCTTTAATGCAAAGTGGCAGTCTTGGGAAATCCTACTCGTCTTCTAACCATGGAATTTGCTGTTGTACCCAGGTGCGGGAGTTCATGCCGCTGGAGTTTCTGTAGTGACCTTAAAATATCTGTAGCCATTTACAGTGGTGTACTTCTGTGCAAACACAGAAATGTCTGTGTTTTGACAGGTCTGAACAGCTTACTGGTTATCTTCTCTTTAACTCTAGAACCAAAGATGTTCTTCTGAGGCCCTGAGAGCTCAGTCTGGCAGGTGTTCTTGGAGCACACCTTCATACCTCACACTGGTACAAAATACAGTGTCCTCAGTTGCTTTCTTCTGTAATATGCCGGTGATCCCACTGTTATGCCTCAGCAGCTTAAGGCAGGCCCCCAGGTTGTGGGGAGGGAGAGATGTTGTTTGTGCATCCAGGAGGATTCCTCTGTTTTGTCTAACAGCCTTGCCGTAACAGAGAGTGGGCTTTTCCCCTGGAGCTGGGATACCTCTTCATTCCTTCAGAGGGTGTTAAAACTGTGTAAGTGCTCTAAACCTGAAGGAACTGATGTTACATTTTCTGAGAGAAGAAGTCCAAGTTTGCTGGAGAAAAGGCATAGTGACCTACCTTCCTGCAGGAATAGGAGGCTATGAATCCTGAATGGGTGGAGCAAGACACTTCCAGGAAGCCTAGAAGGACAGATCTGAAAGTTCCATATAAGTTGGCCATATAACCTAGATGTAGGTGGCAGCGATGTGTGTATGTTGGCTCATGTATATTCAGCCCTGAGGTGGCTAACTTCCCCCATGCTCCGCACAGGAAGCCTGGATCTCTGTTCAGGTTCCAGCTCCACTTGGTGGATCAGATGGAAGAAGCTAGGCACTGTGGTATGTAGGAGGTACATACCCTTTTGTTGGATTCAGCTGTGAAGTGTAAAGTAAGATACTGAAATAGAAGGCGACCTCATGTAAACCCCCTTAAATTAATTTATCACACAGTCTTTAATATATTCACTAAATATTTGGTGTGAGGCTGATCTAGAAAGAAGACATGGCTTTGCCTAGTGTATTTTGCAGAGAGCTTTGCAAGAAAAAATAATTTTACTTGTAGTTCTGTGGCTTCAAACACTTGCAGGCTTAATTGACACTCATTTGATTACTTGATTTCAAAGCACAATCAATTACCTTAATGCATATCACTGTTCTCACAACTACGGTGATTGCAAAATTGTGAATGTAAAAATGGAAGTCACTTCTGAAAATTAAGTCTGCAGTCCAATTTGGAAAGTCAGAACTGTGACTCTCATGAATTACAGCACTACAGAGCAGAGGACTATATTGTCATATTGCCAGAGCTATTATAATATATCAGATCAATTGTATGCATATGTAAAATCTTTAAAACGTTTACTGCTTCTCTGATGAAGTCAGTCATCAGTTTCTAGGAAGAAACTTATTGAAGATACATCAACTAATGCAGGATGTTGAACCTAAAATGCAGCATTCAGCTGCAAAATATTCAGGAAGAATTTTTTGTCTTTTCATAAAATCATGGCTCTGTTGAAGTCAGTGACAAAGCTGCCGTTGATCTGGGGGCAGGCAGGTTTTCATGGAGAGGGTAGTTCTAGTGGTTACATCAGAGGATTGGAATCAAGACCAATTTCTATTCTAGAACAAGTTGCTTCTACTTTGTATGTCTCCAGCAAAAACATAATAGATAAAATAATACGGAGCTATCTCACTGGCATGTTGTGAGGCTTATTGAATTAATATTTATGGAACACTTCAAGATTCTTTGATAGAAAGTGCTATATAGCTGCATACTATTACAATAAAATCCTGAAAAGCAAATCAATCTGGAGTTAGCCTTATCTCATCCAGTCATAACTATCAGCTGCCTATCATGTTACAGGGAAAAAAACCCACAAAACTAGAAACAATTTTAAAGTATTTTAAAATCCTGCAATTATTTGGAAAACTCTGGGCTTAATATTTCAATTGACTTTTAGTTTTTATGGTGATAGGCCTTTCTTAAATACTTTCTCAGCTAGTTTCATAGTTGAAACCAAGCATAACAGAGTAACTTTATGTGGTTTGAGAGAGTAAGTTAATGTTTTCTTCTTATGCTGTAAATTGCTTCACAGAACACACATCCTATACCTAGCCTAGTAGACAAGTAAATAGCATTGTCTTTGAATCATTGGTTCCAATGATTCTTTGTATGAACAAGTATTATTGATTCATTGATGTGGGGCATTTTGTTGGCAAAGTGTTTTTATATTTGCTTTTGAAAATAGAACAAATATTCTTACCATTAAAAGCAGCATTGATTTGAAACGAGCTACACATGAAGGTGGACTAATGACCTAATTTTTCCTCGCATCAATCAAACTCTTATTACCTTAAATATCCCTCTGAAAAGTTAGCAGAAAGTCCTGAATAGCAGTCATTAAAGAGAGTATTATAAACAATGCTGCACAGAGGAAAAACCACCCAAAAAAGTGTACGTACTGAAGGGACATTGGTTGAATAAAATTATTCATATTGTGCAAACAAAGCAGCTTATTAAGTGTGTAACTTAATTTTGCCTATCACCAAGTGCAGGAAGAAAACTGAAATCTAGGCTATGAAGCCTGGAGGATATCGATGTTTTAGCAAAACAGCACAGGCATGGAATATTCTTTTTCCCCAGGACTGACCTAGTAAATTGTGCAAGCACCAGGAGAAATTTTGCCACCTGTCCCTTATAATCAAGGCCTGTCCCTTACTTAGTCTCATTTCAGTGATATAATTAAATGACACCATTTTCCCATTTATGTAGCATGAACATGCTGCCAGAATCCTATAGTCTTATCCAGGTACCCAGGAATGTGGCTTAATTTGTTTCATCTAAAGCCAAAAAAATAATCATTTGAACATGGTCCCTTGCCCTATTAGCTAACCCAGCGTGGTATATTAGAATACTATTGTTGAAGCATTCATTGCAAAAATCAATAATCCACTAGATGGAGCAGAATAGAAGTGTAAAAACTGAGTTAAGTCTGGTATTTTAAGAAACAGAATTGAGTATCAGAGTGGCAGGACTCAGATGAAACAGCAGAAAAATGCAACAGTAGCATTTTTGCAGTGTGCAGTTCTAGCAAATCAACCAGCTTTAGTCATTCATGGATTAACGTTACAGTCCTCCTTTGGTGGTTTCTGTTTTCCTGTAAGCAATTAAGGATTAATCTCTGCTCTAGAAAAGATGATGAGAAAATTTGAGGGAACAAAGATCTTTCTTGGAAAGAGAATGATTTTTTTTTTCCTTTCCAAAACCAAAAGCAATTTTTTTCATGGAGAAAAAAAATTGAAGTAGAAGACAAACAGTAAAAGGAATCATAAGGTTGGGAATCTGGTAAATGAAAGAAGGGAAAAGAAGTTCTTCAAACATCCTGAAGTTCATGTCTTTTGTTTTGAATTTCTTGAACATTTAAAATAGGATTTGAAAGCCCATTAGATATTGGAAAATAGTAAGGTGAGCATTTCTAGCTGTGCTATCACTTCCAGCCTGGTTGTCAAAATGAGTCTTTTTATGAAAGAATCATGGAAAATTCAGCATTGCATGCAGATAATGGTCTATAAAAATATGTAAAAAATTGATCAGGTTTTCTGCTTTTATGGTTTGGTATTGGTGAATATGTGAAATGTGGATAGCAGTGCTTCGTTTTTTTTAGAAGTTTCTGCAGTATTCTGAAGTCACGATCCCTACAGAAAACAAAGCATTATTGTTAACATAACTTGCTGTATTTTTTAATTAGTCACATTCCGTTATTCCTCTCTACCCATCTATAGCAAAGTCAAATTGCAGATTTTACTGAAACCTGCAGGTTGCAGGCTGAAAAGAAAGAGATGCAAACTGCGGGTTTAGGATTTGATGTGTTTTTGTTTAGAAGGAAGAGGGAGAAGTGAAAAGAAGGATGAGTCTGTCTTCTGAGTAAACAAGTCTACAGGAATAATGTCTTTAAAGTTGTACAGTATATGAAAAGTCCAAGCACTGCATGTGTATTTGTAGACAATCAGGATTTTCATTTAGGTGTTTGGTCAGCTGAGAGTCCCTGAAGTTTTATACTCTTTGAAACTGCTTTTGCCAGCAGCAAACATCTATGTCTAGTGGTTATTTTCCAGAAGTCATTACTCATTATTTCCTGGATAGGCTGAATTATCACAAACGTGGAGATTTTGGGTGTAAAATCACAACCTTTTACATATAAATGATCCTTACATTAGTATCTCCTTAAAAGATGTGTGGGTGATACGATGTTGGTGGCAATCGTATCAGCAAGTAGATTGATGAAGATGGCAGAAAATGCTCCTATCAGCACGATTTAGCCAGTTTCTACTGCCAGTATACCTAAAGTCTGCTTATTCTGTCCTAGGTCTCCTATGAAAAGGGGTGGCCGATGACGCCAACACGAAGTGGTGGTTTGATGGAAACATGTATGGGAAAGATTGCTCTTGGTGCTGGAGTTAGGTATTTTGCAAACACAAGGATGGTTATAGTCAGTATTTCAGAGAAACGGCTCTCAGATTTGGTTTGCTGACATCAGTAAATGTGCTGCTTTGTTGTCTAAGCAAGGCTTTGAACCCCGATCTCCAGAGGTGAAAGCCTTGGGCATTAACCGGTTGTAGTGTCTTACCCTCAGCTTTGTGTTTAATAAAATGCTTCAGGTAGATGCAGGTGAACTTTATTTGCTTAATGTCAATTGCTTTGCCGCCTTTGAACAAAGATTTGTAGGAACTTTGATAAATTAATTTGAAAGTTGTCCAGTTCCATAGTATCTTCTCCATATTTCTCTGTATCTAAAGCAGCATTCTTCAAATTACAACAGATAGGCTTCCAGAGATTAAAAATGGAGATTTGGAGAATCTATTTTCCTTTTTTTTTTTCTTTCTTTTTTTTAAATAGGCTTTCATAACAATTATAAGCTTCCCATGCTCAGCTCTAACTGCCCCCCCAGTGTTTCGGTGTGTTATGGCAGCACAATTTGAAGTGTTTTCATTCTCTGGAAAGGATTCTTATATGAAATTTTAGTTTTGAAGATGTGAAATATTCCTGTTACTTCCTGTCCTAAACTGCTGAACAACATCACTGTGAGCTGTCTGCTGGATTTCTCCCCATGCTTATTCTCTTTTTTTTCAAGGTATGATTGATTTGTGAAATACTTTGGGATTTGCTGTTGCTACAAAAATAGTAGGTGTTAACATTTGTAGTCATGCATGCAGTTTGGGAAAAGAATAGCCTGAACTTCTTGCATTACAAGATGTCTTTTCTCTCTCCTCTTCTCCTTCTCCCTTTCCTCTTACAAAACAAGTATTAGGTTTGTCCATCAACAGATGATTTTTTTCTTTATTTCTGCCAAGCATTCACATACACATTTAATTTAAATCAGTACAATATGTATAGAATGAATACGTTTTCTCTGAAATGTCAGTTTTAGTCAGTATGGCTGATAATTGTCAATTTTTTCTTAAATCTGTAAAGCTGTTCTGCTTTAGCGTGTTTGAACCAATGCATCATCGTGAGCTCATGGATTACAGTCCGCGAAAGTCTGTGTAATACAAGCTTGAGTTAGTGCTTCTCTCTTTCTTGTTCCCTATGTTGACCAGACCCCGAGAACCTTCAGAGGTCATGTTGGGACAGGATCTCCAAATGAGCCAGGAGCTGAGCAGGAGAGTTGTCCAAGTACTTTTAAAAAACAAGTGCCATCTTGGTGCACATTGGTTGTCACATTAGACTATAAGTAATCTTATTTCTATTCAACTGGCATTTTCCCTTACCCTTCACGTTACAAAAATGCGTATGTGAGCCTGAACTCTTTCCTTCATAATATTCCTTTTCCCTTCTCTCTGTTCCCAAGGACATCTGTTCTGGAACACTGTTTTTCAGAACCCATGAATGCCCATGGACTGGTCTCATGTTACTGAAATACAGAAGGTGTCCATGCTCAGCATATCTGAAGGAAATAATTTTAATCTCAGTTTTATCCTTTCCCTGTTCGGCAGTTTCGATGCTCACAAAGGGCTAATATCCATCAGTGGAAAGTTCTTCTGGGTGTTACTGGGGCCAGGCTGAAGATAATTACAAGATCATCCGCTGCAGCAGGCTTGGGCGCCAAGTAAACCCCTGGTTTTGTGAAGGGGGTAGAGGGTGGAAAGGGCATGAAGTCCTCTCATCTCTCTTCTTACCTCTGTGTTGGGGAGGAAGAAAAGTTTGTGTCTGTATTCAGGGAAGATGAGAGAATTCTTTGTCTAAAGAACAACAGGGCAATAACCAGTTAGTCACTTTTATGTTATTAGTTTGAAGTGTTTATTGCTGAACTGTGGAGTTTTACCCATTCTCTACTGTGTGATAAAGTAGGTTGCAGATGGCTTTGTCACACCCAGGCTTGGGAAAGAGCAAATGAATTTCAGTAATATTAATTTGTGTCTTGTCCTCAGTTTCCAGAACAAAGTTGTGAATTCAGTCATAACCGATGATATAAGGCGGATTCAGCTCTTTGCAAGTGTACACATTTGCTACAGTATGCGGAGGAAGACATGGAGCTTAAGCACATAATTCTGCGATACTGGGGAATATGTTTTAATCTAGTGGCAACGTATACATTGGAGTACAGAAAAGGTTCAGTCTGGTGTCCTTCATGTACAAGCACTCATGAAGTAACTTTTGTTGAAAGTAGCCAGATAGGAAGATGAAGGTGGCTCTTTCTCCTTTTTGCATAGAGCATCAGGAATGAGCAAGCAGTGACAAAAAAAGAAAAAAAAATATCAGAGCTATACGTTGAAGCAATTTTAATTTTTAGGAGTACAGGCTGTGAACTTGTTTCCGTACAATTATATAGAGAAATATTTCCTAAACATTTCTATTCAGTTCTCAGGAGAGGTGTATTTTTTTAAGTAGTTAAAAATTTTGTGAAAGAACAGTTTTAACCGGTATTAAAAAAACCCAATAAGTCCAAATAGAAACGATGTTAAATAGAAGAAAATAAAAAACTTTCAAAGATTATAAGACTGAATGTTCTGGTGGGATTGTCCTAATAGAATGGAAACTGTCTAATTTGAAAGATGTTTTGTAGAAGTATGCCATCGCACATTGAATTCTGTAGTATTGTTTTGTGATTTTATGTGTGTGGTTGGTTGCATATGCTTCATTAGCTCTGCAGTGGTAGGAAGTCCTGCTCAGGGTTATCTTGTTAGAAGACGGGATTTAGTTTTACGTTGCAAAACTAATAGACCCCACAGAAGAAGTAGGTCTTAAATAAAAGCTTACTTGCTCTCAAAGGGACAGTCAGTGGTAAAAGAGAAGTGTTCAAAAGAAACATTTCCAGGTAGATATTTATTTGCATATTCATAGTTATGTGCAAGCAACGGAAGAAGAATTAAAAATCAAATATATGTGGCAAATAGGCTACCCTGTGCAGCATGGTTGAGAGTCCTGTGCTTAGAAAGCTGTTTTGCAGAAGTAAAACTCCATGAGTATTTCTTAAGATGTTAAATTTTTCATAAGCATAAGTACTTAATCTATGTTATTGTCAGTGTAAACTGATAAACAAAACCCCAAGGCTTGATTTCAATGATCAATTTTAGTCCCTTTTTAAATGCAAGTTCAGTTTTACTATGCTACACATATTATATGATGGGTTAAAAGGCAAAAGAACAGTAGTAGGTCATCTTTTTTTTTTTTTTTTTTTTTTTTTTTAATCGTTACTCTAATACCCTGACTTGGCCATCAAATGTTGGTGGCTGTTGTCTCTTGTACAACAGTAATTGTATGTTTGAATTATTTTGTAGTGCAGTACAATACGTACATTAACTTCTGCATCATATTTTAACAATGTGAATTTTAGGATTAAAATCACAATAGTGAATTATCAAGGCCATTAACCATCAGTATTGATTTACTATGCAAACTTACTTATAAATTAGGCCTGATGCATAATCCATTGCACACTGGCTAAAATAGTGAGACTTCTGTGGCTAGACCTGGTAAATGAGAGGGAAATTTTCTCACATTTTTCTTTTGATTAATTTTAACTTCTGTCAGTTTTGTTGACATATAGGTAGTGGCATTTTCACAGAGAGCTGTGATATTTTTTGATTTGATTTGGTTTCGTTTGGTTTTGTTGACTTTAGCATCAGAAAGCATAGGCTGCTCCAGCAATGTGAGAACTAGAAATGAAAGAAATGTATCTCTTCATTCCACAGCTAGAAGGAGCGAGCAGTAAGCTAGCAGTATACTTGATAAAATAAGTGACAAATACTGATATTTCAGTAGGAATAGAAGATACTAGTTACACGAACCTTGACAGAAATAGCATTGCTTGCATTTAAAATGCATAAAAAGCAAACCCTTACGTTCTAATTGGACATTATCTCCTTAAATTCAATTTACCCCTTTCATTCCCCCACATTGCTTTTGATAATAAGGCTTCACCTTGCCCAGCAGAAGTGAAGAAAGTGTTTTATCTTGTCCTGAATTATTTCTGTGGTGATGTGCGAGGTACTAATTCTGCCACTGCTTATGACAATCATTATTAAACTTCGCTGTAAAGGCATCATTCAGTTGAGACCCAAGCAGTTGCCCAAGCAGTACATTTGTAGACTGTTGCTAAAAACAATTTCGCTCCAAGACCGTTGGATTTTTCACAGTCTAATTTTGGCCATATATGAGGGTTACTTAAATACAGAGATAACATTAATCTTTCAGTAGCAACAAGTGCTGGCTGTGGTTAAGACCAGGAGCTTAGCATTCCTGTAATCAAAATGTTGTTGCTGGACATGAGTAATACAGTATGTGATCATTTCTGAACATTAAATCTAACCTGGATTGGGTTCAGCTCTGCTACATGATACCATGTTGCCTCACATGGCACTGTTCTACCCCGTTGGTCCTTGAAGATACGGGACAGTAATTAGCAAGTGCCTCATATAATTGGCAGGAGTTCATATAATACCAGTCCGTGCCCTCATGATGCCTGCGTAAGTAAGTGTTTCTATTTCTGTAGACAGTAGGCATTTGGGTTTTTTTAAACAATATAACTGCCTGGGCTTAGTGTTACAAATCATGAAACATTTTGTTTATGCATTATAAATAGTGATATCTATTTATAAATCAAAGGCACTGTGTTCTCGCTGTATTCCTAGGAGGCCTTTGGTTGTGTTAGCATTACCCACGCACGTGCTTCCATTTTGTTGCCTGGGAAGCTAAATAGAAATATATGACTCTTAGCTGGCCTCATTAATGAAACAATAGGTATGGGTTGGGTGCAGATCTGAAGGAGTCACTGGAAAACGTAATAAGCAGTGAAGGGAAAAAAAACCCAGCCCCAACAAACTGAATGTATTTTAAATTATTAAAAAATGTTATTCATGGGAAGCAATGCAGGATTTTATTTAGGGAGGTGGAAGGAAAACCCTGGGGTGGCGGAGGATTCCTAAAGTGCAGAGAACAGTTTATCTCTATCCTACATAGTCATGTGGGGACAATTTATTCTCATCTTGGAGGAAAAGGAAATATTTTAAAGTTAATAATGTTTCTGCCACCTTTCTCTCCCCTCCTCTCATGCTTACAGTCAAAGGTGAAAGCCTATCCTACATCCCCTGTGACTGGTACAGAATCTACATCAGAAGCAGAGAGATGAGGGAAGGAAGAAGAGTAGAATGAGATCAGCTCTGTGGTTTGCGACAGCCTATAAAACTAGAAAAGCCTTTACAAAAACTGGAGGCAGATAGGACTCATAAAAAGCCAGTAATCTCCTCTAAAGATGGGCCGGTTGGCAATCCTGTGCTGTGGTGGTTTGTCATTACAATAGGGTATCTTGCTGCAAATCAACAGATGATTTCTAATACAGTTGCATATACAAACGGTAGAGAAACATGTGCTGCTGTTTTCTTTCAAGCCTTGTGGACTGAATTTATCACCATGTGACAATCCCTGGCCCAGTGGTCTTGCAGTTTGAAAGAAAGTGCAGATTCTAATGCAGAGAAGTTGGGGGTATTGATGGCTGTTTGGTTGCGCTTCCCCCTCGCTGCAGCCTGGGAAGCACCTCTTCTGCTCAAGGACCTCCAGCATTTACCTTGTTCGTCACGGTAATGCAGTCTTAACCCTAATACTGAATTTGAAGTAGTTCCCCGTGATAATTAATAGCAAGGAAAGTGGTGTAGTAAGCAGAAACTGCTCTTGCTTTGTTGCGTTACAGCTTTATTTCTGAGCCCACTGTCTTACATCTTACAGGTTTTGTTCTGCATATTGCATCCCTGCTGGCATGCTATATTGTGCGCTTCCTTACCGGCAGCGTGCATTATTGCCCAGCACAGCTGTAGGCATAAGCTATTGCAGATGCCTCTGATGCACTCCTGACATAATAGACCTGGTGACCCTGGGGCCTTGCAGTGCTCTGTTTAGGGTGAAGTGCCATTTTGCTGCCTACGTAAACTATATACATGACCGCTCCCCCCTCTCCATGTCAGACAGCTGCAGAGACCCTGCCTTTAATAGGCAAGGTTAGAAGGACAGAGTGTGGCACATGGACTGAGTCTTCCTTTTTATAAATCGGTAACAATAGGGTGTTGACAGGCCTTGAAGCCTAGACGGGCTACGAGGGTCATCACGATAAGGAAGGATTAGTGTATATAATTTGCCAAATATGGGGCCAGCCACAAGCTGGGTTTTTCTGCACATGGCAGATTATCTACAGGAGCTTTGTGGCATGCACCTTAGCTGCTGGCTGCATTTATTAGCAAATTTACTGCCGCTTCCAGCGTAAGGACTATATGCTGAACACGGAGCGTACACAAATGTGATGAAAGAAGTTTTGGTTTACGTTTTGACTGAAGAATAAAACCGGAGTGTGCTGTATATGTCTGAAGTATGAATACTTTTCAGTGTACTGTATCGGTTTTTCCCCTAAGCTTTTCACTTGAGAGATTTTGTATGCATCTTCATTCTTCATAAATAAAGCTGTTTCTAACTTAATTCCCTGGAGGGTGTAGTTATCCAGCCCAAAGATCAATGGTCAACAGAAAATATAAAGGGCCTCTAGATCAGATCTTTGACTGCTTTGTGGTAGATAGCTAAACTGCCCACCTTAAAATGTTAAGAGAACGATAAATGCTGTAAATTCTTGGCTGTGGTGAAGAACAACTTGTTAACCCCAAAGTTACTGGAAATAGATACGGTCAAAATCTAACAACATTGCTGTGTTGTAAACTGTATTTATTCCTTAAAAGAAAAACAAGAATGCAGGAGTTTAGTCAGTTCTTGCAAGTATTCTCCAAATCACATCCTCATTGACTGTGGTAATTTGCAGTTCGGGACAGAGTTTGTACCTTTGATCTTCTGAGTGATACCTGACAGTTTGTACAAACGTTTAAAAATTTAAACACATGCAGTTACTTTTTTCTTTATGTTTACTTGAAAGTTTTATTTATTAGTGTGACAGTTTCTTTAAAGATGCCACCGTCCCTTTGTGTTTACTTCTTCACCACCTTGAGAAGCTCACCCATTAAACAAAAGACCCAGTGTAAATAAAATTTTGCAAGTCATTTGAGGATGCGGTATAAGACATAATTGACTTTTTAGTCCGTTTTTAGAACAAACTCTCCCAAGGCCTTTTTTTTTTTTTTCCTCACAGGAACACTTCCCACTGCACTGGAACTGACAAGACTGTATGCATTACTTTATTTTGATACTGACATTTAAACAATAAAATAAAGCCATTTAAAACAAATAGTGGTGCTTTAAGTGTCTGAGCTGTCAAGATATCAAATTATATAACTTGCAAAAATCAGAATTCATTGTTAATGGTATGCACTTAACACAAAGGGTCGCTGGAGTACTAACCAGATATATATTCAGCTACCATGTTGGAGCTAACAGGCTATATTCCTTTAGATAGAATTGACTATATTCACTTAAATGGACTTGACTCTAGTACAATCACTGTATTCAAATGTCAAAAAAAAGAGAAAGAGGATGTCACATAGGGTCACAAATTATGTTGGATTTTGACAGATTGTAGCCTTGCTTTACAAGAGCAGTAACATCTCATTTGTCACCGTTTGATCTGTAAGTGCGGGAATGAGAGCGGAAGGCCCTCCATCTCCACCGCAATTTAATCGCTCTGAGGCCGACAGTGGCAGCTAAAGCCACCTGCCCATGCACTGTACTGCTGATCTGTTTTAATTTAATCGTCCGTCAGCTGGGATGAAAGCATAAATCGTCTCCCTTTGATCTGCAAACGGTGTGGTTTTTTTGTAAAGCATGGTGCAGAATCAGGGAGACAGTTTTCACATTTAGTGCAACATAGACAACATGGGCTTGAAAAGCTTGTAAGTGATATTTCACTGTAGTAGCAAAGCGAGAAGTTGCTCCTTTTATAAAGTGATGTGAAATAGCCTAAGTTTTTTTAAAAAAATGGTCATAGGGGAGGTTATTGCTTCACAATGTATTAATTATTCAAGTTTGAAGGGCCAACCTCTACCCTTAAATAACTTAAGCATCTTTAAAACTGAAGAAATCACCTTGTTTTCAAAGCGGGGGGATAAGAAAAATTATATGGCGGTAACACTGGGTAATTCTGTGAACTGTCAGCTGTATACTGGGCATGTTATTTAGTCATATTATTGCATGAAAATGGAAAAGAGAGGATCTTTAAAAAAAAAAAGTATCTCCCTTCTCCGGTGGAAAATTTTAGATGTTGCCTTTTCCTGGAATTGTTTTAAGTTTTGTTTAAGGCCAAAACTTTATTTGTACATCAGATATGGTCGGTAAGCCAAACCCTGCTTTTGGCTGTACTAATTGAAATCTTACGCCCTTCCATGGAAAGAACCAGTATGAATACAACTGAAAGTAAAATGGTAACATTTGGACAAAATCTTTCTCATTATTATGTTTTCTTACCGAGTAGCTAGTGAGCAAATCATCCTGTTTTCTACATTGCACTTTCCCCTCTCAGCCCCTTCCCCCAGCCATTTATGGCTTCCTTTTCCAGGCTTGTGCTTTCTTAGTTTTCGCACTTGGCCTCTCTCATGAGGTATGTCGTTTGTAATTTTGATGTTATCCATTTGTGATGAGAACCATCTCCTTTAGCTCATTGTCAATCCAAGCTGGGTCTTCCAGTGCTTCAGGCTAAATCTGAAGATACACAGGAGTGGAAGGCTCACCCCTCAACTGGGGGAGTTTTGACTGACCCCCTAAACCTTTAAATGCCCTGTCTCCTCTCCCTTTCTTATGGCAGCTCTAGGGGCTCTACTCCCAGTTCAGATTCTCAATCGCCAGTATGAAAATCAAAATCTCTCAAACCCTCCCCAAAATTCAGGCACGCCTGAAGAGTTGCATGTATTCTCTGTAGTGTTATTTTTCTGACTGGGATTGGAGCTATGAACTGCCCAGCGAGATCTCTGAATACCTTTCCATTAGTGCTGAGACTCGGCTGTGATTTCCCTATTGGAAGAGGATTTTTTTTTGCGGTCAGATGTCAAAACTGGGAATTTCCTTTCCTAGTAATAGATGCCGTGTGTTTTCCTGCTTTCTCAGAGAGCAGAGAACACAAGCCACAGCTTGTAAGAATCCACGCTTTTTGAGTGACTAAACATTTTTTATTTACCGAACAATCTTGCAACGTTTCATTTGAGAAGGTTTTCCATCTCCATTATTTGTAGCAGGATTTTATTATTTGGCAAAGGATTCTGTCTTGGGTAAAGAAACGTTTATGCTTTCTCTTGTAAAATTCCATTCAACCTATGCTGGAATATAAATAGTGAAAAATTGCCTTTGTCCTTCTTTTGCTTGCATTCCTCATGAAAATGTTGTCAGGCTGACAATATTGTTGCTGTGGAGTTGCTGTGGCCCTGGAGCAGGGCAGGAGAGAGAACAAGGCTGCTGTCTCCCAACTCGGATTCAGCTTATGGACCAACTGGGCACTGTCTGCTTTGAGAGCATTGGTTTGGTCCAAAACACAACTTGATTCCCAAAGTTGACCTCTGGGACTGACCCATGCAGCTTGGGACCAAGGGAAGATGAATGGGCGAGGCTATACCTAGCCCTACTGGCCAACCCTTGTCTTGTCTCTGAGTTGTCTTGCTTCTGCTACAAGCTAAGGTGGTCAGTATCATCCGGTAGCAATCAGTGGTGCTGTTCCAAAATTTAAGTGTTGAAAGGTTGCTAACAAAGCATGTGGAAGACTTCTGTACTTACAGGTATTACAAAATATTTTATCTTTCTCAGTTTCAAAAATGCATCTGGACTATCATATGTGTACAAGCTAGTAATAGCACATAGCAAAAGGGTATTAATTTGCAGAGTTTAGCATTATTTGCCTAATTTTCTATATAAAGTCTGATATAAGAGAAAGCAGACGTTAAGGTTGGATGAACTATTATCAGGTCAGATGTTTTCTGACTTCTTGCTTTTGCAGACCAAACCTGGGCATGGCTATACAATGTAACTGTAAGGAGTTTTAGATGGTGTAAGGAAGCACGTAGATGCATCCACCCTGCGTAGTGTAAATGATGGTGACAGTTATCTTCAGTCGTGTGCAGGTAATGATAACACAAACAGCAATAAATGTCATAGAGCCTTATATTGAACTATCATCTAATCAGTCCCAGGAAGGTTTATTTAGATGTATTTAAATAAAAGCAGTCTAAACTAGCAAAAGATGAAAAATTAATTTTCATACTAAATTTTTATGAGATAAAATTATTTTGCAAGTTTGAACAGCTTATTTTCCCTAAATATAAAAGATTTCTACCAAATGTTAGTCTTCATGATGATGCTTAATGTGCATGGGGCATTGCTCCACTGAATTTATAACTGAGCTAATAAATTAGCTCTTCATTTTTGAGTACTGATTAACAAAAGGCATGTTTTCTAATCCCATTGCAGTAACTGGCAACACTGTCATGGAGCTACTGGTTACAGGATGAACATCTTGGTACTAAATCATAATGTCCTGAAAGATATTTCCAGCAAGCCCGAGTTTTTAATTCCAGCTTTATGAAAGCTGATGTCAGTCTACGTTGAATCTTTTCATACATCCAGTCCTTTTCCCTCTTATTATTTTGGGTATTTTTTTATTAGCTTTTCTATTGGAATTCTGAACTCCATTACGCTGCAGTCAGATAAGTACAAATATAAACCACACCATGCTGCTATCAATGCAGTCCTCTCTTAAAACTCCAGCGTGTACAACAAACACAGATAACTCCCTCCTGATAATGTCCTTGTATCTACTTAGACTAAGTAGTGTAATGAAAGTGAAGGCAAAGACACAAACGGTATACAACATACGATAGGTTTGTGGAAAGTGCAGTAACAACTCATGAGTAGGGAGAAAACCATCCAAGAGCATTGCTGGTTATTTATAGGCTCTCACTAGTCCACTCATTTGTGTTGCATTTGTGATGTTTGTATTACTTTTGCCAGAGTGTGTTCTTGCATTCATTCGTACTCTCCATTCTTCTGTGTCAGCGTCACTTCTGACAGCAGTCTCCAGGAATCCCCTCTGTTGCAGAAAGCAGAAGCGATAATAGAAGGATATGGCCATTATACCCTGCTGGCAATATGGTGATGATGCATAGATGATAGTTAGCACTTCTGTCTTCGTTTTTCTTTATATGTTTTTGTGTTTTGTTTACAGTTTGAGGTGTATGGTTTGTTGTCCATTAACATAGTGTTCTTCAGCATGGGTGTAGTTCAGTGGATGTCGTGAGTTATTGTGGCACCATTTTATATACTGAATTCTGTACGTACGTGTAGACATACGCAGGTCAAACCCACCTGCCGTCTACTTGTGGCATGCTTACAGCTGTAGATTTTGATCTTTTAGAACTGTGTTATATAGTATCGGGAAACCTGTTTTATTCCATTGGATGAGCTGGAGCAGAGAACAGATACTCTGTGGACCCACTTAAACCAGGAATTTCTTTCTATGGTTGCTTACCCTTATGGAGGACAGGACTCAATGACTCAAGTAGTTCAGTCATATGTATAAAAGGTCAGTTGTTTTATAGCTGGAGAATTAAAGAAACCCTTAACTTTACTAATACTTTTCTTAACAGTTTGTGAAGTGGACACACACGTTTGGACACGTCTGTGACAGAATATTGTGAATTACATATTCAGGAGATCTCCATGATCTAAATGGCAGTATAAAATATTTACCATAACTATATAGAACATGGCAGCCAGAAATTTATTGTGGGTACAAATAATTTTTCAGTCTGTCTGATCTTAAGACAAAAGCAATAAAGCGAGGTATTATTTAAATTGATAAAAGATGCAAACATGGCTTCACTGGGTTTCTAGATTCATATTAAAAGAATAAATATTTCATCAGTGATACTAATTAAAGATTGGTCAAAGATTTATCCATGTCTTGTACTGCAAATACCTATCAGACCTGATTAGGAAAAGTAACATTTGTAGTACTGCCCACTACTTAAAAAAATAATTTTCTGTGAAGCCCACTTTACCAGATAATGATTGTTTTATTAGCCTTTGTTTACTGAGAAGAAGTCGAGAATTCAGGAAGCTAGTTTCTGGTAGAAAAAATCAGTAAGAATTCATTTTTTAAAAGGCATGTCTTTACACTAGCAAATATTGTATCGGGGTAAGCTGTTAGAGAACTACCATCTTACTAATTAATTTTCATGTGGATAATGGATATACACTAAGGAATGGAAATAGATAAAGATCTCAATAGGACAGGCAAAAATTAAGCAAAGCCTAATGGTAATATCTTATGTCTTTTTTTATAACATCCGATAAAAAAAACCAACACAAAACCACCAGAGCCTAGAAATACATTTTTGTAGTGACACTTTCTAAATTAGAAACCTGGGATTTCCCTTATTTGATCAGGTTGAAAAAATCTGTCATTCTCATATGTTGTTTCCATTGGAGACCTAATAACTGATTCTTTCAAGACAAGCATTCAAGTAATTAACTTTGTTATGCAGATAATATTTGGAGAGTGGGTGATATTTTTTCCAAATGTTCTTTGATTCTCTGGCAAGCTGATAAGGCATATTCCACTGTTTTACCCGACCTAGTATTAATTCTGCTCCTTTCTTCTGCAAGTGGTCTAAATCTGCCAGGCTACATGACTGCAGGATTTGGCCCCAAAAATACTGAGGTCAGATAGTAGCTTGGAAAAAAGCTGCAAATGCTGTTTCTGTCTCCTTGTGTGTGTGTCTGGAATCTTTTTGTATGTCCTGTTTTTCTGGCTCAGACCTAAGATTTTTTTATATAAACTTGAACTGAATTTTTATTTTAGAGCTAAAATAGGAAATACAATGGCCAAAGGTGTTTATGGCTGTGAGAATATGCTTTGTTTTCAATATTTTTTTCTTTTTCTGTATTAGTAAAAATTCTTTAGTTTTAATAAGTGCAATGCAGCCACACTGTGAAATCTTTTTTTTCCTTCAGGACACCAAAGTAGATACACGGATCAGTGCTGGAATGTATCTAAAAACAATTCACTTGTTTCTGTTAGGAGGAAGAAGATTCAGAAGTTATGTAAAGCCTCTGCTTCTCTGAATGGTTTATTTAGAGTATACTCATTTGATAATGTTTTCATTAATGAAACTACTGAATAACTGTTAGTTTAAACCACGTCTTTAGTGACCTAGGTACCTGTGTGTGTTCACCATACACTCTCTGCCTCACTTGCTGCTTGTTACTTACTGGGAACATTAAAAATCACATTTAAATTTCAAATGAGCTAAATAAACCACTTCTTTCAGATAAATAGCTGATTTTGTTCCTCTCATGTTATATTAATATTAGTATTATGGAGTCTGCTGTACCCTTGCTTTATACCCTGACTACGTGATAATTGGGTTGGCAGAGTATACCTGGGGTCATCTTGTTTAGCTTATCTGCGCAAGAGAAAGAGTGGCAAATAATAAGGGAAAGCAGAAATAAAATAGTGGGGAAAAAAATTGAAAGGAAGATTTAATCTTTGACCAATTTGAAACATATCCTAGAGAATCCATGGAGAAAAAGATAAAGTGTGACTATGAGTAAGTTAACTAAACACATTACAGTGTGTGAGAGCAAATGGAGTTAGTCCATTGTACATGTTTAATTTCCTATTAGTCTCTGGCGTTTACTACTCCGGTCTGAGTTGGGGCATCTGTAAATTCAGTTAAATACAGTGCATTGTCTAAACATATCACAGCTCCAATCAGTCACCCGGGCTGCTGATAAGAAGCCTCTTGTATTATTGAATCTACAATAGGGAGGCTCTGCAGGCACAAAGATAACAGCTAGGTATTTCACTTTAAGTATGAGAAAAAAACAGTGACTCGCCTTTGCTTCTACAGCTCTGACATTTATTACTACTCCCTGATTTGTTTTATACTACTGATGTGAATTTGGTTTCAGGTGCTTTATATCTCTTATTTCCAACTCAAGACCTCTATCTGGAAACAGTAAGGGAAAACAAGTAAACCAAAATCAACTTTCATGGTATTACACAGATAGCAATAACTTTAGCACTTTCTAGTGCTTTAAGAACGTCTCACTGCTTTAATCTCTAAAGGATGAAACAGAGGCTTTTGTTTAGTCTTTCACCATTTTGTTCCTTTTGAATTAAAGGAATTTCAGTGATGTCACTTCAGAAGTGCAGCTGCTCTAGAGGAAGTGTGCATTTGGCCATGATGGATTTTGGGGTTAGACTTCTGCAATGTTTTAATAGACAAAAAATGAGGCATTTTTGTGATCTTTTTGTAGAGCCCTTGGGCTTGAAAGAAAATAATAAGCAAGTTCTATCAGCAGGTATCATCACAGATAGAAGTACTACGGTGGCATGTCCAGAGTATGTTGCATACAGAAAGGCACTGCAGATAAATATGGGATTGGTAGTGATCATCTTTGAGAGTCCTTTGTTTCTCAATTTAAGAATGTCTTTTTAGTTGTATAATTTTGGCAGACTTTAGGTGTTTAGGATGAAGTTTCCTCTGCCTAAATCAGCCCCCTCAAGCTAATTTTTTTTTCCTGTAAGTTTTGGCTGTTATCAGGAATGAGGCTTAGTGAAAAAATAATAAAAGATAAAATAAAATTTAAAAAGTAAAACATTTTTTGTAGAACCTCATGCTATAGTGCAAAGAGCCAGGATTATGGAGGGACTCATGGTTGTCAAAGCATGTGCCTCTTGCTTTCCCCAGAGAAACAGGTTCAACTTTGGCCAACACTGCTGGCCAGTTTAATGTGACTTTGAACGATAATATATTGTTCAGTGAGTATAAACTCATATACCTTATTTCCTACAGCATATATATGGTAATATCTCACTATTAATACACCAAGGATATATGCACACAGCAAGTCTATGTATAATAGAGAGCATCTATATAGATCGTATCAATATCTATTATGTAACATTTATATTTATTTACTCATAAGCTATAATACATTTAAAATGCAGCAGTTCTGATCCTGAAGTGTCATGGCAGATAGTTTCCCATTGTTTCTGTCTTGTAGAAATATGCCTATTTTATACTACAGTTAATGTAGTTGATATTCTGAATTCATTGGTGATTTTATAGGTTTGGTTCTGGCTTGATACATTCTTGAGAGGCTATAATTAATTGTTTGGTAACTTTGCAATGGAAAGTTTGTAGCTTTGCAAACATTCATCCTTATTTCCTAAGGCTTCTTTTGTTGTACACGCATGTTGAATTACAGCTGTATTTCTTGAAGTAGCTTACATGAGTTTGTTTTGTCAGAGCCCTCAGTTATAACCAAGTTTTATTTCTTCTGCCATGTCAGTGATAACTGCATAAAGTTCAGTTTACTACTTGATGCTACATAAAGAAAGTTCCTAAAGGAAATGCCCCAAAGATCAAAATAACCCCAAAACCCTTGGCAAGATCCCTAGTAAACGCAAAACCCAAAGAAAGAAAATGCAAAGAGTCACTTCTCTCTTTTGAACCAAGGCATTGCGGTACATTATGTAGATGCAGGTTCTGAAGGAAGTTAATACTCTCTTCTGCTGTGGGAAACCCAGATCTGATTAAGCATTCAGCATCTCGTCTCTTTGACAGCAAGTAGCAGAGTTCCTGGTAACAAATCTGTCGTGGCACTCTATGTAACTGAGATTTAGCATAAATCCAGCAAATTTAAGGCTGTTCTTAACTTTCTACGTAAGCTTGAATCCTTTTTGTGTTCACCCGACTGCAATTAAAAGGCACTCTTGAACTGGTCTGTATGATTGGGGAGTGTCAGCTGATGGGCCTTTGAAGGAATGGCATGTACTCATCCGCGGTGGGGGGACAGCTGCAGTAATACATATCCTGGAGGACTGAAGGGATACGAAGGACTCATTTTAGTAGGAAACAAAAAGTAGAAAAGCCTTTTCCTGGTCACTGAAAAATTAAAGGTATGTGGTATTACAGCTTTTTCTCTCCTCTTGCTTTAAAAGAAAGTGCTTGCAATTATTGCAAGATTCTTTGGTTTGTACTGCGGATTATTTGTAAAGCTGGTGTTCATTCACGTTTGTAAGATCACAGTGATGGGCTTTATTGTTTCTGATATAGTGAGCATCAAAGGTATGGCTAACATGGCAGGCTAGCGCATCTGCTCATAGTGTTAAAGGTACACATAATGTAAGAGTGAAGCTTTATTTAGCCAAAGATAGATGTAAGAAGGAGAAAATGGCTAAAGGAGATGGCAGGTAGGAAAACTGCGAAGGGGGAAGAGCTACCAGTTGATAAAAACAAAGTCAAAGGTCGTGATTAGACTGCAAAAACCAGTATGTGCATACATACTGGGCTATAAAATTGATAGCAGTAGACACAATTTCAAGATGTTACCATGCCTTTAGAAAGACCTCTTCCTTTTGTAGAAAAAAAAATATGTAAATCACCTCTATACATGGATACAGTGTATCTCTAGTGCACACTGGTAATGTTGGGCAGAGATCTCTATACTAGTGAGATCTGCAGGGACCAAGGAGAGGTTGCATTTACTGTAACTGAAGGATGAAACTACCAGGGAGAGCCAAGGTGAGTATTCATTTCTTGAGAATTAATGAAAGCCAAGTTTCTGAATGGCTAGAATTTGGAGGGGTAAAAAGCATCATGAATTGAGAGTGACCTGACATGAAATATTCCGATCTAGAAAAGCCAAAGTTGATTAGAACACTGTTTCATACAAAACCAGAATCATTTCCAACTTCTCAGTAAGGATTAGTAATACTGAAATATATTTTCCATCACAGTTTTCTTGGTATTTACAAAAGAGAGCTACCAGAACAATTCTAGAGCTTGTAGGAGAAATGCTTCAGTAAAGTTTCATCAGTGTAAATATTCAATTTTTTAATGATTCTGCTTGTTTTGGTGTATTTTCAGCACAGCTGTTGGTATTCATTTAACATAGGTCTTTGCATTAGGAGGGACTAGTTGCACTCCAGGTTAATTAGGTGTTGTTTTAAGTGGAAACCTAGGTTCAGCAGTGGTTTACATAATAGAAATTAAATATTGCAGTTCTTGCCCAGCCCATTTGGAGTCTGTGCACATCACCAAACCAGCATCCAGATCAGCGTAGCTTGAAATTCTGGCATTATCTGTGCCAGGATTTCATTATCCAGTGTGTTACAGGTTGGTTACAAATGTATGTCAGGATTGTTTGGAAAGCTTGTGAAATGTCTGTCTGCACTGGCCTCCAGTTTCTCTCGTCAGGGTAACTCCTAAATTTTCAGAAACATCTATGCATTTGGCCTTGCTACTGGAGCTGTCCCTGACTTAAAGCAGTGGAATGGGATAGTTGTTTCCCGAGGGTCAGAAAAATAAGACAGATCAGTGTCACATAGATACACACCGAGGCTTGATCCACAACCCCCCCCCCCCCATACCGCTTTACGGCTTCTATATGGTTACTTCATACAGTTACAAAGACAACTGTGAAACAACCTTGATGCAAGTGTTGAACCTTCAGTAAATCTGAAGTGATAAGCAGAAAGTTTTCTAGCTTCCTTGCCATGGCAAAGTGCAGTAGTATCAGTCTCTGTGCTTTGGCCCATTGCCAAGGCGAACGTTACATGTTACAGTTTTTCATTGAGCATTTCATATGGCATCAGTAAAATTGTAATTAAAATGCAATGTTATTCATTTATCAACACAAATGTTGATTACTTTTTACTAGTTGATAAGCACCATAACTTGGAAGATATGTAATCACAGTTTTTAAAATGCATTTTTGTTAGACCAAAGTTAATTGTAGGGGTACTAGAAGGAAGGAAAAAGAAAACTTTTGAGTTTCCTTTTGTAAGCAAAGGAAGGGTCTGATGGGTTGTACCTGTCTTCTCTTACAAGACAGTGTATGTCATCTGAATAACTGGTTTTTCTTCAGTTAATGTAGCTGACTTTCCTTTTTTTTTTTAAAGCCTGAGATCTTTCGCTTTCCTAGAAGACGACCTGTAACTAGGTATTAGCAGTTTTGGAAAGGTTAAATTGCTCTTTCATAGATGGGGATTTGTTAACAGATGTGGTTATTGGTACTGTGTGCTTTCCTAATCCCTCTTCAGTATTGGTGCATCTCCAACCCTACCAGTTTAATTAACATTGAAATTCTCATATTATTTTGGTATGCTGATTACAGGCAAAGACTAAGTGGAAGTCAGTTTGGCATCCCAAGAGACTTCAGTGTTAACAATGCGGAAAGGTTTTTTTTTTTCCCTTTTCTCCCCCTTCATGAACTCCAGATAAGCAGTAGGCCCCGGTTAGATTTCATTACTATCACGCACTCTTCATGGTCATCTTTTAATATTTGAAAGGATCATTTGTTAACTGGAAATGGTCAATTTTTTTTTCTTTGGCTTTTGAAATATAATTTTCAATTTTTAATTTGATTCATTTAGATGAAATCATTAATCAGGGTTGAAACTGAGTTAATTTTCTGGAAAATAAATGAGGTTGTTAGAGGGAACGTTATTAAGTGGGCTCTGCGAGAAAGGGATAATAGCTGAAAATATGGAGGACTTTGAGAACTATAGCAGTTGAGGGATAAAAAACAGAAAGGTTTTTTTTCTAGTTAAGTGCAGTAATTTTTTAAAGGAAGCTAGGCATAGGAGGGATATTCAGAACTATCATTATTAAAGTAAGAGTTATAGAGTAAATAGTCTTACTAAATATATATGTGATTTAAAACGCTACAGAGCCAGGATATAGTGATTTTTAAAAATGCTCTTGTATTTTTACAAACAATATGTTTCTTCTAGAGCTCAGTATTCGCTATTCCAAGCAATGCCCACTTGGATTTTTGAGACAGAGAAACATTATTCTTAGTAATGCAGTAGAGGTACAGCCATCCAGGTAGGAAGCGTCAGCAGACAGGGAGTGCAGGCCGCTACACCATTTTTTTAGCCTGACCCAATTTTTTAGCTACTGGCCCTGAGAGGGTTCTGTTTGCTTATTCTCGGGAGTTTACGCATGATACAAAGTGATGAAGATAACCAGCAAAATCTCTTACAAACATAAACCAAAGAAGAATGGATTGGACTAAACAGGCAATATCCTAGATTTACCATTCAAGTTTATTTCAGTTAACTACAAAATTTGTTTTGTGCTCTTTCCAAATGTCATCTACTTTCTGCTAATCTATTTAAAACAGTGCTTTCCCCCCATCACACCCCCCACCCCCAAAGATAGGACTGCCTTCCCTGTTCTGATAGGAAAGAATTTTTTCCCTTCAAGTGTTCCAGTCTTTGCTCAACAGTTATCATAACACTAAGCACTTAGTGGCCTTAGGTCAAAATTTTTGATGGAGCACTACAGCTCTGTTTAGGTTTCCCTTAATGCCGGTGTGCTCATTAAGGACCATTTCAAAGTCCATTACTGTGAATGAATGGTAGAAATTGTAGGTGTCTCACCCAACAAGATGTTTCCCTGTAGGTGTTTTTTAACTGTCCTGTCCAACAAGATATTAAATACTCTCAACTGCCTTTAGCTGCAGAGGGAAACAAGAGTTTGTGCCACATTAAAAAGAAGAATCCTCAAATGGGAAAGGGTGGAAAAGTTTCTGCGGTGGAGCAGAAAGTCACATGGAAATGGAAATTATTCTGGACCTTAGTCACTTTCCTTTTGTAATATACCTTTGCCTGATAAGAGAGATAGTAATAATCTAACGTGGATTAAGTTTGAAATACTTCTGTTTTAAAAAATTAAACCTCAGGGCCCACATGAGTTCAGTTTTCCTTTTGCTTTCAAAAGGGGCAAACAGCAGCAGCCAAATCTGAACCCTGGCCAACATAACGTTGAGTTTGTACATCCTCTGGGCTAACAGTGTTAACGAAAGAGATGATAACTACAGGCTTTTAAATGTCCAAAACAGTATTTGAAAGATGGATATTTTGAGACAGAGCAGAACAAATGTTGATTTACAATTTCATTTTCAGTTACATGATTATGATGTAATGCATCACAGTCATGTAATGGCCTCAGGTGAATAGGGTATAGCATGTTAATCCAAAATGGCAGCTGCATGGTATGAATATTCTTGGGCAATGCTAACTGGTTTTGAGTTACATGAAGCAAGTACCTCTTCTAGAAGTAGCAAAAGTACCTATCTTCTGGAATAAGAGAAGGTCCCGAAGTCCCTGCGCATGATTAAGATCAGTCACTTGTCATCAATTAGTCAATTGCAATTAGTTACTATTATTGGTTTTTGTATCCAGCTTGCATTATAGACCCTACATGCTAATAGGAACAGATTAGTGGCTCAGCCAGGGAGGCCAGAAGCCCTAGTTCTTAATAATATAATTTATTATTAAGAATAGTAAGTTTATGGTAGTATTATGTAGATGCTGTGCGAGTACAAAGGGGGTCTGCTAAATCTCATTAACCTAGTCCTGTGCCTTTGATGTTAATAGGCTTTTAAAACTGCTGTAAGTAGCAGAAGCAGGATGAGGCCAATGCTGTGCCATGAACTTTTCCTGTGTACACACTTTTGGGTTTAATGGTATTGTTTTCAACATACAGTATATTTTGGTATGCAGAAGCTATTTCTCGTTGGGTATATTTACAGAACTTTGCAAAATCACTCAAATTTCAAATTAGGTCTTAAAATGTTCACATTGAGAAAACATATGTTGTTTCTACACGCCTTTCAGTTTTGATTTTTGATTTGGTTATAACAATGGCTGCTTTTCTCACAGCTACAAAAGGTTTGCAGAGTCGTGGTCCCTTCCATGGTCAGAGCTACATCAGACTCTTATGCTTGTAAGTGAGTAATGTTCCCGAGAACATCTCAAATATTTACATAATGTTGTTTCCTAGTCAGCCTGTTTCCAGGACTTTGCTATATTTGATACTCACAAATATCAATTAGCTTGAGGTGGCAGAAGGCATCAGGGAGCATGAAGATGGGATCAGGGCAAAAAGATGGCAAGGATTGCCTACTTGGGCGTGTAGAGGAGGTCCCATTTGTAAAGCTGAGTGTGTATGGCATGGTTACTAAACAGAGCTTTGCAGGCAGTTTCTAACACATGGCTTGGCTACTGGTTATGATTTCAGAAGCTGGTTCTTTTGAACCCAATCAAACCATCTCCCAACCCCCCTTTTCTTTTTCTCTGGTTTAGGAAGCGCTTCTCTGTCCAGCTTCTTTTTCATGTTTTCTTTGGTGTTCGGTCCTGGCCAGTGTAGTGTTTTGTGGTGTCTTTGGACACAGCCATTTCTAATCCTTTCTTTCTTTAAGAAGTTTCTTAGAGGAAAGGTTGCATTGCTTATTTAAAAATTCATTAACAGAAATTTGCTGTCATTTCAGCCTGGAGGTTCTGCCCTCCAATGGTCATTTGCAGTTTCTGGGTAACCTTCGGTGTTATGTTATGGCAGTGTTAAAAAAGTCAAGATGCCATTGTGCATCTTTAACAATGAAGAACTTGCTATCTAGAACTGCTCAAAGCTTGTGCTGAACAGCAGTGGGCAGCAATATTGGGCCTCTGAAGATGATGAATCTAGGAATAGTAATAGCAGTGGTAAAAGGTGGTAAGAGCAGATTTCCGATGTCCTGAAGAATGATGCCATGTAGAGAGCATGAGAAAAGCCTCCATGTGTAAGACTCCTCAAGGATTTTTGCAAAAGACCACTCCTTACTCCCACATATCTTTCCTTCAAACCCATGCTTCTGGTAAGTTTTAACTGCAGACATTTATATTAGTTGGACCTTCATCTTGAGCAGAACAAGATGTTCTGCTTTTTTTGTACATTCCTGATGTGGACAGATTAGTAATATGAGACCAGCAAATAATTTTTATTTGAGTGGATAATGAACCAGATGTTATACAGTAGGAATATCTGTGCCCTGAGCCACGGCTCACTTGGTTCCCTACCTGGCTAACTACAGCTGATAGGGAAGCAAAGTATTTTATGAGGTGGATAGTTAATTTGGTTTGTTCCTAAGGACACACTTACTGTAAGCATTTAAAAATACAACAATTTTTTGTAGCCACTAGATGGTAAGTAGCTAGCTGGTGAAACAAATTCCACATACAAAATCTTAACAGCAGTGGAAGTCTTTGTGAGTTTTGCTTTCTTTCACAGCTCCTTGTTGCACAGCAAACATTGCTAGGGATTGGGCGTTTACACAATGCTTAGGATGTCACTGAATGAAACATGGCAATTCAGGTTTGGCCCAAGTCATTCCGTACACAGATGCAAACATATGCCACTGATTGCAAAAAATTTTAATTTATTTGCTGTTTGGCTAAGGAAGCTGAAGCTGTGATTCACATGTTTTTGAACTGAGTGCACTAGGATGGGATAACCATCTGTCCTGTAAGTGAGATGCTCAGCTATGTGTGGCTATTGATAGTAACATGGGTTACTGGCTAGCAGTGTTATCTAAGCAGTTGCCAAAGGTTTAAGAGTACACAAATAAAAATGACTTAAAGGACCATTTTTTAAGGGACTATTGAAGCTTTTAAAGAAAAAAACGGGTTTGTGAGTGCAATAGTCCTGTTTCAAGTTTCTTATTTCAAGCTAAGCTTACCAGTTTAATTTTAATCCCTTTCAAATGCCTTGGTCATGCTTTGAAGATAGAAACCCACCCCCTCAAGCTCTGAAGCTGAGCAGTGGCCCTTTTTGTTTCCACAAGCTGAAAATAAAGTGTTCGCATGAGCTCATTTACAGAGAGTAGGGTTGGCAGCCTTATCAGGAGAGGAGACAAGGGCTCTGAAGATGAAAAGCTATCGCTGTGACAGAAGTCTTTATTAGGTTGGGCAGTAATGGAACGTGGTGTACATGGGATAAAGTGATGGCTACCTAGAGCATTTAGGGAAAACCAGAAGAGTAATAATGTTTTATGTTGTTCTTAGACTGGCTTCTTCAGTGATTCCTGTGGCCCAGGGATGTGTGGAGTGAAAAAGGGGTCTATGTTAACAGCATACTGTCTCAGCTTTGCTTGGTGTCTGAGCCTCTGCTGATCACGAAAAAGAGTGAGTCAGGAAAAGGGAAAGTAACGATGAGTCATTATTTAGTTTCATAATTACTCAGCATTCCCTGTTGTGCCAGCCTTCTGCTATAGAGCTTGCTGGGAGACAGACTTTGATTGAAAATCCCTTTATCCAGTTTCACGCAGATGTCAAATCCCATTTACAATAAATACTTCTGTTGTTGAAATTCAGGTTTTTCAGGATATTGTTTTTTATATAATAAAGATGCTAAATGTATAATTATATTAAAGTAATACTTTTATGTACATAATATATATATAATCTATATAAAATGAAATTGACATGAGACTAAACCTTTTGATTTTTTCCAGCTTGCTCCAGTGAGTTATTTCTTCTCCTTTCAAAGAAGGGTGGCACTTCTCTACTAGTCCCCACAAAAAATCTATATTGTTGTTTCAAGTTCTGTTTGTAGTAGGTAAAAGAACTTTGTACAACAAATAACTGATCACTTAAGCCTACTGAAGTTAGTGAAATTTTTGTCATTCGCTTTTCTTTGTGTGGATTGGGAGTGTTAACAAGTGATGTGTATTGTGTAACCAGCAGATGCGCCCTCTGATGCCATTTTACCGTATAGTGAGCAAGACTGTGAATTTCCCAAATCTCATTTCCAGTCTTTGCCAAGGATGTGTGCAGCATCCTGTTCAGCGTAGCGGGCGGTAGCATTGCATGGACTTGTATTCTGTGAGTGTAACTTAGCCCACCTTGTGCTCTGGTTCACTAGGACTGAGAAGGGTGAAATGGCAGGTATGACCGATACCTGCAAAAACCACTGCGTGCCTGGGAAACGGCTTGTTACTTGGGTGTATGTTCATAGCTATATGTACATCTATCCATGAACAGAGGCAGGATTCCCTGAAAGCCACTTCACTCAGCAACTACCGATTGCAGTTTGGAAACATGGGTCTATGGCTGGGGCTGGTCTTGCCCTTCTGAGAATTATTCCTATGACTTCAAAAGGTTGTGTTGGTACTATTTCAAGGGCTTAAGGAGTTTTAACTTGTGCAGAGATCTTTCCTCTTAGTGTGTTTATTTTACCGATGTGAAGCAAATGATCTGAATTTGGTCTGATGGGCTTTGTCAATGCAGAGGGCTCTTCCAGCTGAATGCAGCGGCAAAACTTCTGCTGACTTTTAATGGCAATAGGACTGGAGCTTGCTGCCATCATATAAAAGATCAGCTTTTAACTGATAATAAAAGGTATAATTCCACTAATCTTCCCCCTGTCATTGACAGTCTTTATGGCTTTTTGTTGTTTTCAGATTTTTGCCTGTTCTTTTGTTACGTTTACTTCTTTGTTAAGGATTCTTTCTTCTTGCTAGCCCAGGATTGAAGTCACAGCAACGTTTTGTAGGTAACAATGTCTTCACAACCCAAGCTCATTAGAATCAGTGGTACTTTAGCTAAAAGAAAAAATGGATAGGTAATTGTTTCTGTGGTTCTTATAAATTTCACAGCTGCTGTGAAAATCAAATAGAGACCTGCATTGCTTTTATAGGCATCTCTGCCCCTCAGTAAAAACAAAAAGGCTTATTTCAAGTTTTGAATTGCCTTCTTTAATGCCTTTAAACAATAGACCCATTTCTTCATTTAATTAAAACAGTAAAAGTTGTGCCTCAACCATACAGATTGACAGAGGACTGTAATTGATTTGGCTCATTTATTTTTTTATCACAATTAACAATAAAACACAGTGCATTTTGCTGGAGAAGTAACTGAGAAAAAACAGTGAAAAAGAAAGATAAATGGCAGTAATACTGCTTACATTAATTAGGAGGGTATGTGGAATATTATTCATGCTGGAAAAGGTCTGCAGTTGGGATTTTAGTGGCATGGGACTTTCAGTTGCGGTTTTCTCTGAGTAAGGACTTTAGGCATTTGTTAATCAAGAAAACTGTATAAAATCACCTGATTTTAATAACAGATCTTTGTGCAGTGGAACATACCACTGATCTTTAAGTGTGTCCTCAGGTAAACTGCTCCTTAATAAAGGGTAAAGTGCAATGGAAAACCTTATCTTGAAAGAGAACTTGCCTGTTTTTTCATGGGCTGTGTCAAGATTCCATATTTGGGTGGAAAAAAGCACCGATTTTCATTGATTCCACATGCAAATTTGTTTTTTACACTTTTGTTACTAGTTGTATGTCAAAACTGAGAGAGGGGGAGTACATGTCCACAAGCAGACCAACTAATTTAAATGAAGTTTTTGCACCTTTACAATAGTTCTGTTCCTCTGCAATGCTTATTTTCTTGCAAAACAGTATTTAGTCAGTTTCCTTACACTAATAATGTAAACTGAAACTAGCATTAAATAATTCACCCATGTTTTGTGTGGTATGTATTGATGAATGGAAGGATGTAAAGGAATTGTCTCCCCCTACCTATTCTTAGCGGAGAAGTGACTAGCCTAGCCATTGATCTTTGCCGTTTGCAGATGGACCATGTTGCAATTGCATGTAATAGGTTTTCTGTTCTAATTTCTAAACTGACTTAGTTTTACACATCTTAAAATCAAATAATATGCATCAACCAGTTGCATCAATCATTATACTTTTGGAATTGCCATTAATTTTATGATGCATGACATGTGAGAGCTGCCTAGAAGATACCTGATCATGGCCCAGTTCAGTAACAAGTCTGAGATGAACAGGTAACTGTCTGTTCACTTCACTATGAGTTGTGGCAGTCCTCATAACTGAAGTTGAACCCTTTTCTATCTCTGCCAGCACAGGCAAAATTTCTTTACTGATACTTCAGACTTCATGTACATAATAGTTAACCTGTTTGGTTTTTAATGTTGTGACGAACATTTATGATAGAAACTTTTCTTTCAGTTTCCCTTTAAAGCTCAGAACATAGAACCTTTTTTTTTTCTTATGCATATGCTGCCAAAGGAGTATTTTCCCTAGATAAATTATGCCCTCTCTTTCTAAAACAAGATTTAAGAGCTTCTCCAGCTGTTAAGTATATAGTATCCAGCACTTGAAATCCCAGTCTGTTTAGTTCACTGTGACAGTTGCCAACTGCATGGAGTTTCGACAAGGATTGTATACTTCGGTGGCATGGAGTACTCGGTGTCTTTAGAAATTTAAAGTATAGAGTGCATTTCTTTAGTACGAAGATTAAAGTGCAGTCCTCAGGTAGAAGCATAGAATAGAATGGGATAAATGAAAAACCAAGAATATGAAAAGCTTTATTACTCTTCTACATATTTATGTACCTAGGAGCAGAATTTACCCATATTCTAATTAGATCATTGTAAAAATGAAGAAGTCAGTGTAGAAGATTTTTACCTGTATTTTAATGCGGTTTGGTGGAAATGGCTTTGAATAAAAAAATGAACCACCCCATCCTGGATGTAGGGAATGTACCAATAAAAATCACAGAACTCTGGCTCTGAATTTATTTGAACTTTAGGAAGTTTTTGATGTGGAATTTGAGTACTCATTGGTCTGTGGCAGTTTTAGTAAAATTCACTCTGAATGTCAAAAGGACTGGACAAAGTTAAGGTTCTCAATTTAAATTTTGCAGTACAGTCTCATTTTTGGTTTTTCCTCATAATCTTAATTTAAAGGTCCCGTTTATCACTGATACTCTGCTGGCTTGATGTATTTGGGATATCTGGCCAAGTTGCCTATTGATCTGGTGCTTAACCCCAAGTTAACCTACTTTCAAGAACTAAGTACCATTACTGAGAGAAAACAGACCACACACAAACCTGGCACAAAATAGAGAAGTTTGCTGTACTTCCACTATTTGTGGGTAGTTTGAAAAGAAGATCACTGAGCAATCCAAAAGAAAAGGCACATGCTGGAGAGAATAATAAAAAGGTATCAATCCACTGCACCACACCATCTCTGACACAATGGCATGACAAGTGGAAAATAACTTAACTCTGTAAAATGGGGAAAAGGCAGTAAAAAATGAATTGTGTTACAGTTTCTAAAACCTGCCTCAATTCAAGAAACAAATGCTCCTGAGCATTGCCAAGGTGTACGATGTTCACATAAATCTCCCATGTCAGCAAATGGGAAACATGTAAAACCTTAAGAAATAGTATCAGAAATTATCAGATTTAAGACCATTGAGATCACTGATTAAAAAAGGTCCCATCGTCAGTTCCAAAGGCCTTCCTCATAGGATCCATCCTCAGTGCCGTCTATTTTGATTTTCTCTCGTTAAACGAAGTGGCTGACTGTTCCCAGAAAACATACTGAGGTCTCCTATAATGGGCACAGTTTTGCTGGTTATAAGCATACTTAGAGGTATGTTCTTCAGTGGTCAGTTGTTTTCTGCAGGTTATTTAAGTTAAAGCTTCAAAGAAAAATGTTTGAATCGGTTTCCTCTGAAAATACAAGCAGGATCTCATTCCTGTTAGGTCATTATAGTAGTGTGGTAAGCACTGCTGTCTTGTTCAGAAAACTCTGCATGTTTTTATACCATTCTTCTGAATATATCTAGTCCAGATTAAAATTAGTAGAAAAAAATCTGAACATCTAAAAATGGATCCAAATTTGCTGACGGGATCAAAATACCTTCTGGAACAAACACAGGACATTGTAGAGAGAGGTTCTGATCCAAAGAGAGAGGGAAAAGAGGAAAACTGGCTTGTTTTGTTTAAGGGGCAGTCCTAGCGGTAACGCTGGCTCTTACGGGAGTAATCTGGAGGTGCAGGGGTGGGCAGAATCTAAACGCTGAAAACTAAACCACACGGAGACTTTGTTTGCCACCAGCTTTCAAGACGTTTACCTCTTTGTGTTCAGTCTCCTGTATTGGTATTGAAGGATCACCTGCGTAAGGCACGATAAAAGAATGAGTAAGGAATTTCAACTCTTAGCTTTTATTAATCATAAAGCAATGCAGTGTAATTTGAGTTACACTGCAATGTGCAAACTACACGCAGCCGTTGGTGATCTTTCTCTGAAGAGTTCCTGCTGGAGAACCAGAAGCGTACCCACTGCAGCACATTGGGGATCATGTCATCTCCTTTTTCTGTAAGCCTGTGTCTGTTTCCCCGATCACAGAGGTGTCAGCAATTACATTTTTAATGGAGAACTCACAGGACCCAGGGAACTCATTTATATTCAAGAACGATTTGACTGCCCTTTATATCCAGTTAAGAAGTTAGAACTTACATATATGTGCATCTGTTTCTTTTGTGCTTTCTTTGGTCAGATCAAGAAGCATGGATTAGTAATAAAAACAAATCATACATATCTTCTTTTTAGATATAGATTATAGTTTCATAATCTGACTTTCAAAGGAACTAAAGAAGCCTTAAAACTAAGTGATGATTATGCTAAGAGCATTTTGCATACTCTTGGCAATTGTATCAAGTAAATATTTTTCATGTGGTTTATTTCTACTTTGCATGAATATTTTGAGCTGTGATTGTCCGCTCGTGACCTAAGAATTTTAATGTCTTTAATATCATAGCAAATGTATATGAAAGTTTCAAGTAAAATCTTACGTGAACTAGCCTGTATACTTTGACTATATGGACAGGAGAATACTTTAAAAAGCAGAAAGTAAACTTAAAATTGCAAAACAGTGTTAGGAAAACTTCTATTGAAATGATTGCTTCTGAAGGCAATCCGTACTAATTCAAAACTATTAATATTTCAATTAAAAAAACCCCAAACAAACAAAAAAAAAGAACGGCCAAAGGAATCCCCTGTTAAAATACGGCAGGAGGAACATACACAGTAATAGGTGAAAGAACAGTATTTGTCATTGGGAAAGGTGCTTCATAATATGTCCCAAGTTTCTTTCTACTAGAAATTTTAGGTTTCTGATGAAAGTGAAATATAATTCAATTGTTAGTGAATTTTATGGTGAAATAGTATGGTAAGTCTCTTCTCATACTGAGAGTATGATGACAATAAGAGACTTGGATGTTGCAGCAGGTGTCACAAACACAGTTTCGGAATGACTGGTATGTACCCTTCATGGTTAAGTTGCTCAAAAACTATCCTTGGTGAGAGGATTATACACATGTGTTTTGTGGATGCTAGTTATAAATATGCTGAATTATTTCTCTAGGTTTCTGTTTGTGGGTTTGTTTCATTAGGCTATATAACCTCTCATATTTTTACCCAGTGAATTCTGCTTTTGTTTTAGCCTTAATGTCTTTCAAACTGGATGTCATGGCCCATAGGAATGAGAAGCAGATAAAAATGTATAGTTATATGTTTCAAAGAAAAAAGAAAGAAAGAAAGAATGAGTCTGATGTATGTGTTCTAATGGGGGGTGGGGGTGGCGGGGAGAACTTTGGGAGAGAAATAGAGAAAGCAGAAAACTTCGAAAGGAACACAGTATTTGGAAAAACCACAAAGTCTATGAAAATACATTGCTTGCTCTTCCTGCCCTTAGAAGTAGGATGTTTGTGGAGAAATGTACAGCCTTCAGTAGAATTATGCAAGATATGCAGTGCATTGAGTGAGATCTTAGTCTCCTGTTTGGTGGATATTCTTTTTATGGCCCCTAGAAAAATAAAATATGTGTTTGTTTAGCATTGCACACAGTGAATGCTCCCATTGAGATCTGCATTCAAAAGGGTAAGCGTGTGCCAATTTAAATAGACTGTGCTTGTCAGGAATTATTGACTTAAAACTAAATCTTTTTTTTTTTTTTTTTTAATTCTGCATCTGTTAAAGTTCTGCATGAAAATAAATCCTGGGGATGAGGAAATTTTATGCTTTATTTCCTCTTTTAAATAATGTTTATGTAATTATGTAGCCTCAATTACTTATATTAACATACCCTTGTACACTTTGTGTGGTTTTCCTGCATAGCAGTTGCCATTACAATTTAAGCAAAAATATCTTCCTCAGACAAACATCTTCTATATAAATGCATTTTTAACAGGGAGGAATTTTTTCTTGTGGAAAAGAATAGTTTTCATGACAACAATTGTTGACCTTTTTTCTCTTTCTTTTTGTTTTGTTTCGTTCATTTAGTCTGGCTGAAATTACATACATATTCATGTATTTTAATAAGAACAAAGCATTACTCTTGGATATTTTCCATAAATTTGTTCTCATAAGCAATTTGATAGACACCTACTGTAACTGTAATGGGGGAAGTTTGCAGTAAATCAGTCTGCCTGGTTTAGAAAACTAGAATTTATTAACCCATTTCCCAAAGTCCCAACGTTGCCTATGAGATTAGATGAAAATTGTTGCTGTTTTAGAGTGGGGGCATTTTATAATCTGAGTATAGTGTCTAATTTTTTCAAAATGAATTGTCTTTTATTAAAGTGAAATCAATTTACCTTTTATTAATTTTGCACAACATTATGGACAATCAAAAAGTCTGGATTTTCTGCATTGTCTCTGATCCTCTCCTAGTGCTAACTATGAAAGAATAGTTGATATGCAGGCTAACCATTATGCTTTTTTATGGAAAGCTTCTAGCGGTAGTATCAATAAAGTAATTTAATTAATAAACTTTCCATTAATTGCTCAAGTATTGCCTCAAGAGGAGTTGCAGAGGCCACAAACAGGATAACCTGCCACTCCAGCACACTAGGCAGTATGTCAGGTCATGAGGCTGGCAGGATATATGAGCTAATGTATAAATCAGTTACATTCTGGGCATGAATGAAGTGTTAAATACATTCAGGAGAATACTTAAAATTCAAAAGGAAGAGTTCCTTACATTTTTTTAATTTATGTCCACAGAACTTTGCCTGTACCTGTTAACTCCTTGTGTTTCATTTTCTTTTCCATTGCTTTACCCAGACGAAACACGGAATGTATACACTTGTTATAGGAATTGTAAAAATTTAATCTGGTGTTCTTTTCAGGCTTTATCTGGTAAAGCCATATACTATCTTAGGATTTTTATAAATATATATGTACAGGAGTTTTACAGTCTTTTTTGTGTTAAGGGAAAAAAGAAGTGAACATGAGAGGTTAAAAAAAATACTGTGCATTTTTTAATCTTAACAATGTTTCACCAGATCTGATACTTTTATATACTATATAGATCTGTCCATATAATTCGAGGGACCAGAGCGTTCTTTTGTAAATTAAATAATTTTAACATTATTTAAATTTTTCTGTTTTGCTTGTCACTAAATTTTAGCATTAAAACTGGATTAATTAGTTTTGGGCTTTTCTCCTCAGTTTCACTCTTTGATTCTCATATATACACAATTCTTTAATACTGATATTCATGAAACAACAGGGGAAAAGGTTGTGTAAAAGACAAAAGAAAAAGGCATTTTTAAAACTTTTTTTTCAATAATGTTATGTAAATACACAAGTATATATTTAAATATAAACACTTTAATTGTGTTGACAGCATCCCTTCAGTCAGGTCTTCCACTGACACCTGCAGTATTCCCAGTACTCTGGAAAATACTGGGACAAACGTTTGTGCATTCTGTATAAAATACAAATATTTATTTCTTGAGCAGAGTTCTGTGGATGGCATTGTGAGCCTCAGTAAAGGCCATTTATAAAATCCCTTTCTGGCTAGGCCATTTTGGGTGGATCACTCACGAGTTCAGTATCAGGTGATTTTTAGTCAAACACAATGGGGATTTAATGTTACAACATTTTGATTTTATATACCGGTTTGGTCTGTGACTTTGAATACTTCTCACATATGTAAGAATGTATATGCAGACAAATACATTTGCACAATGAGCAGCTATGATAAAGTACTATAGTACCCTCATTTCTCTCTGCTGTAAGAAACTTTGCAGACAGATTTTTAATTCTGAACTAAAAATTATTTTGCTGGTTTTAGCCTCTGAATAAATATTTGAAAGTAATATTAAGGACACATCAATTACATTCCTTAATACAGGGGGGAGTTTCAGATTCATTGTAGCACATTGTACACAAAAATATTCTGCGCTAATGCTCTTGCAGGACTTCCTGAAGATGTTACTGTCACGACCAGAAATTATAGAACACTATTTATAAGGTGTTAGTCTAATTAATTTATTTTTCTGTTGCTTACTTAATACAGTTTTGTGAATAAATTATCAGGGTCTTTTACAGACTCTACCTTTATACTCATTAGATACACTACTGCCCAACTTTTTTTGAGGAAGAGACAAATACTTTCTTCCGGAGTGCTTTTTTTCCCAGTGTTCATTAAGCTGCACACATTGGAATGTGTTTACCTGCCACCTCCAGAAACTATAATATACGCAGAGAACGTTTCTCCCTTTGTTTCCACCTTCCAACGTAATGCCACAAGATAACAGTAATAGGAAGCAATTCCACCACATCAGCTTTTTACATTATTTTTGTTATTTTACTATGCTGTGTCTTGATTTGATGTCCATCTAGCCACTTAATTTTGAAGTTTTAGTTTTGTGGTTGAACAATTATCATTTTAACCCACTGCAAATAGTGAAACAAAAAAACCTTGAATTTATTCTTCCGCATTAACTCTGAGATTTTCTGGCAGAGGCAGCGCTGCACAGGAAGATGCTGTCATGTGGTATGTTGGTACCTTCCAGTCTGAACACATTAACCTGGATCATTGTATTTTTCGTGTCTTAAGTAGTAGATAAGGTTTCCCTTTTTTAAAATAAGCAACTGCTCAGAGAAGTCAGAAAGGGACTAGAGACCAGGAATTTTGAATTCCTCACTGTCATAAAATGTGCCTGTCTGCACTATGAGCTCATATAAGTCACTGTTGAACCTTACTCTTGTACCAGGTAGAAATTTAAGGAACAGAAAGTTACGGTACATAGACAGGAAGAGCAAAGTACAGAAAAGCTGTATCATTTGTCAAAGACACCTGAAACTAGTAATACAAGATCTTCTTTTATCTTGAAGTTAGAATTATCCTGTAATTGTATTGCAAGAGTACTCTGAGACTCCAAATGAAACCCTGTTGGGTAGCTTATATCTAATCCTGAGCATATTTGCAAAAATAACAATACAGAAGACAAAATGTTCATATTTTAGCTGCAAAAAGTAAAGCCAAAATGTAAGAATATCTATCACATTTTTCAAGCCCACATTGTATATAAAGTTGATGCTTGTGTTTAAAAATACCCTGTTCTTTTTAGCATCAGGCTGGCGTGCGTTCACTAAATTACTTTAGATACTCTAGTTTCCAATACAGTCTTTTGTAGAGCTAAAATTGGTGAAGTATACTTAAGAATATAAATAATTCTAAGATATAATGTTCCTAAAAATGTGCTATCCCTAGTCAGAGGCTGAGACATAATGCAAGCTTCTTGGGCTGTTTTCCCATTGTGCCACCTGGTCTAGATTTTGCAGTGCCATAAAATAGCATGCGGAAGAAAGAGGGAATAAATTCAGAATTCTGCCATACCTTTTGAGAAGGCTTGAAGGATGATGTATGAAACTGATGAGGTTCCACAGATCATTGTCTTACTCTTCTAAAGAATAAAAGAAGCAGGGAAGAATTGCATAGTTCTTCACCCGCAAAAGTACAGTTCGTAATTACTCAATACATAAATATGAGAAAGTTTGCAGAGATACTTAGCATCGTTATGGGTGTGCTAAGAGAAAACACAAAGTTGAAATGCTTTTTTCTTGAAAAAGCCTTGGAGAAGTCTAAAATTTTGTGAGAACACAGATTTTTGCACTAAGGCCAATTAAGATTCAACTGGCAATATAAGGCCACCTTAACTGCAAGAGTAAGTTTTTCTTTCTTTGCCAGGTGAGTGCAATTTGGAAACTAATTTTGCTTGTCTTACTCTTGTAGAGTTCAGCACAGACTGGCTACTGGTTGAAGATGAGAAAGATTTTGTTGTGTCGTCCCCCCCCCCCCAAACAAAAAGAAAAAAAAAGAAGAAAAAAAGTACAGGACAATAGGAGAGAACAAAACCCAAACTTAGGGAAACATGTTTGTTAGGGTAAAAACTTTATATTTCAGTGAGTTGTACATCTGATTTAAAGCTCTAGTATGATGAGAGTGATCCTTTTATTTTCTCTGGTTCTGTTCCAGCAAAACGAAATCACTTCCTTTAGACAGACATCCTAATTCTAAGCAAGCTGTCCCAGTAGGACCGATAAGATTTTATATAACTGTTTCAACTCACACTATTAAGAACTTTCCTGTGACTTCTGGATCTCAGATTAATTCCAGAATCCCACATCATCCAAGTCACTAACTGAAATACTGTGAAACTGCACATTATTGTATCTGAAAAGGGTATTGAGATCTTGATTCATGCTACTGGTACTTCACAGTCCAATTATTACAATGCATTTCATTTTGATCTTCCCATCTCTCTTGAGAGTCACCAGCAAATGGTCCAGAACTTCAGTCAGACTTCTTTTCTATTAGAGTTGTCACTAGCATAGCTCTTGAATTCTTTATAAGCTCTGGTGATGTGATCTAGAATAAAGGCCTGCTTTTGACCTTCAGTCATTGGAGTGGCCTTGCTCAAACTTACTTTTTGACCTTTCTGTCTGCTCGCGTTCCATGCCCTCTCCTTGGATCGTCAGCCAAGCTGACTTTCCCAAGTCTGCACTTGTCACCTTAAAGTAATGGTTACAAGTGTATTGATGCAGTAATGACTTTACAGCCCAGCAAGCTCCACTTCATTAAATTGGTCGTAATTTGAACTCTGAAACAAGATAGCATCTTGTGTAACTATATTTAAATAAATTAAGGTAAGAACTGTGGTATTTAGTTAGTGATCGGTTGCCATTATTTATTCTTATACTTTGTCCCAGGATAATGTTTGCATAATTTAAAAAAACCCCAAACATATACTGTCATATAGTATGCTTATGATACATAGGCATGTTGGCATGAAATTTAATGGTGAAATTAGCAACAGTATTTTCTGTGTTATTCATAAAAGCTTTTGCAGTATTTCACACTGCAACCTAGTTATTAGTGTATTAGTAGCCCACGTGATGAGGAGAGAAGTATTATGTGATGGTCCGGGTTTCATTTCAGAAACGTCAGGGGTTTTATATATTCATAATCTTAGTTCTGCATTGCTTCCCTTCACAGTTTGCAAATGCGCACGCTTTGCTGCAACATAGGCTCACTTTGGAAAAGTAAAGGAGAAGAAGGGGAATTTTTGTAGCCTGTATTTAGTGGCCTAATTTCAGTCTTTTTAAAATCGGCATGAGTCTAGCATAATTCTGATGAAGTTCTGGTAGTATAACGCTCAGAAAAGTTCAAATTTAGGCACTAGGAACTGAGTGCATAGAGTGTATCTCTTCCAGAAAAGAAAAAGGTTTTTCTATAAGTTCTTACATGAAGTGTAAAAGGTATTCTTTTATAATATTTGAAAGCTAATAATGAGTATTGCAAGCTTAATGCAACAGTAGCTGTCCTGTTTTGGTTTTTTTTTTTTTTTTCCTCTTTTCTTTCTGCACATTCACCTCTTCTTGAACAGAAATAAAAGGTTCAAGGCTTGTCAGCATCAGTTTATAGATAGCTGTTTAAAAATAATGAGATATTGGGTATTGTAAGGCTCAGGGCTGTCTTGCCAGACTCATTTATTTCCATTCACCTTTTGTCAGAATTGCAGACAGAAGACATTCAATTAAAACTTGTCACCTGTTGCGTGTGACCTAATTTGTATTTGTGAGTGTCACAGATTAGGATACTTAGCTTCATGTGGAACCATTAAAAATTGTAAAGCAACGGTAATACTCTTAAACATTCTATGCCACATTTTCTTCGTGTGAACATCTTTGTTTATGGACTGTTCTTCAATGAAAATCACTTGCGCTAAGAAATAATAGAATTTATTTACACAAAATCTCATTTGCATGGGAAAACTAAGTGGATTTTTTGCATGTTCTTTTATGTTTTAATGCATAAATGACAGTGCACAAAAATTCAGCGTGTAGATGATTAGTTCATGCAAAGTTAATGTTCCTTTCAAGAGAGGTTGAGTACTGAGCTGTGTAAGTAACACATTTATCAGTTCTTTTGTCAAACGGAGAAAGAAAAAACCTCTGGGCTTTAACCAAAGAGAATTTTTTTTCTTTCAGTTCCTTTGCCAAAATCCAGCCTTCTCATCCCCTCCTCTCAGAATAAATGAATTTTCCAAATTGTTGCTTACATTTGGTTGCCTAGAAACATTTTTGATTATTAAACATAAGCAAAATCTTCAGTGAAACATTGGTTCAAAACAATTGTTTTACAAAAGCAATATTTTTCTCTCTTCCCCCCCCCCCCCCCCCCCCTTGTATAATAAACTGTTTTTTGCTAATCTTTGTCAGGGGAACAGATAAATTAAGCAACTTACAGTCACAGAGCAAGTCAGGTATTATAGTAATAAACACTGTTTTTTCCTTCAGTCCATTATATGGGCTGCTTCATGAACTAAGTTGTTTTATAGGCATCTCTTGAGGACAGCCAATTTTATCCCATATTAACAAATACTTTTTGGTACTGGCTGAATGCAAAGTAGGAGGATGATTTTTAGACTTTCTATGCTACACTAAGTAATGTGTTTAATAGTGCAGATAGCTATCAGAAGACAAAACGCTAAAGCCTTCCCCTGCTAATTGTTAATTCAGCTGTAGATCAGGAAAGCTTTAATGTGAGTCATAGCTTTTACCTTCTTTGATGACTTAGGGCTCTGTTTTCAGAATACTACCTGCCTAATGGACACATATTTTACATCTCTAGCTGAATTTTTTCCTGCATATGTTATCATCCAAATACTTTGTAAACTGATTTCAGAAGCTGTCTGGCATCCTTATAATTCAGTACATAAACTAAATATGTAGATCCAGAAGAAAAGATAGCTTGTGTTATATTTTTTCTTCATGCTGCGTTACTTCATTGAGAGCACTCTTTTGGGGTTTGAAGTGGAAGTATTTTTTCCACGACAGATCTTTCAGACTGTAGGATTAAGGCACTGGCCTCACACTGCTCTAATCGCAAACTACAGAGATGACTGAATTGTCTAAAGAGTAACCAGATGACCGTGCATTCTTAAAAGTACATTCTGTCTGTGTTCATGGTGGAAAAATGAACTGATTTTCCTGTTGTATGTGAATGAAAGCAAAACCCAGAGTTCATGATATTCACTCAAGCTTACTCAGCAAACTTACAAATAATCAGGGTATGTTCAAGTGAACTGAAACACTGTTACCAAGACCGTGTCCCAAAGGAGAACCACATCAGAACCTGCCATTGTTTTTTTCCCTTTTTCTAGTTGTGCTGTGAATCTGTTTATTTGGCCTCTGCTACTGATGTTCTTCTAAAGCTCAGCAAGATGCAGTTACGTAGGTATCAATTCTTCCTGGTCTCACTGTAAAATTTAAGGCAATGCTGGAAATCTTACACCTGTAGAAAATGGGTAATACACATGTCTCAAAAAATTAGATAGGAATATATTTGGTACATACTGAATGCCGTTTTAGAGGTGGAGTTTGCGAAAATGGCATCTGTGGACAACATAACATAACTGCTTGCCATAAGTCTCTCATAAGTAGGGCATGTGGAAAGGGAGCATAATTTGGAATTTCCCTAGGAAATTGTGCAGATGTGGTTCTGATCTCAAACTGGTTCTTTACTGGTGTACTGGAAGGTAGAGAGAGAGTTTTTATTTATTTATTTTATTTTTAAAATATATAGTTATTTTGAGTTATTCAGATATTAGTTCATATTTAAGTGAACTAGATTTATTTTTTCCAACACATAAAGCTCTCCCCAACGATAGGTAGTGATGGATTTCTTAAAGGCAGTCCTGGTGTTGGTAGGCCTTGATTTGAAGGACTGGGCTGATGTGTTCCAGTGTAGCCTGAGAATTCCCTGTGAGTATAGAACTCTGTGAAAGGACAAGAATGTTTGTGGGATAAGTGGACAGAAGAACACTGGGGGCTTGTAGCCAAGGTAAGAAGGAGGGGATGGAAAAGAAGTAGGTTGTAAAGGAGTAAATAGTATACATTGGATGTGGCTTGGATCGGTATGGAAAATGGGATGACATGGTTAAACAGGATTATCGTACTGAGGACCTGAACTGCAAAAAGAATGATATATTGGGGTAAGGGCAATCTTTTGATTATATAGCACCAGTCACAGTGGGTACCTGTCCCATGTGAGGGCTTCAAGGTAGTGTGAGAAAAGGACTACAGAATAGGAATAATGATTTGCATCTCTTGTGAGAGAGGAACAGATGAGGAAATACAGAGGAAACAGAGTTCAGGTTTGCTGATACTAGGTTTGTTTAGATTGAAGTACCTGATGAGTAGCTCATTTTGTACATCATCTCTAGTCTTCAGTTATTTTTGTTCAAGACTGTGGATGCTTTCACTTTAGAGTAATTGCCCAATATAATTTTGTTGTTGGTAAGTATTTGATAGAAATCACATGAAGATTGTGTGAGGAACTAGGAGGTGAACTTTTTTTGTAGAAGCTTGTATAATGACTATGACATTTCTTTTCCTGTAAGGCCAACTGGCGAAATTCTTATGTTGTATTAGTATGTGTAATTGCTTTCTTTTAAAAAAGTAGTTATTGCATTGATTTACATAGTTTCTGTCTTTCTGTTCATTACAGTTCTACTCTAATCCTTGTCTTCTGAGCTTTGCAATTCATGTAAAAATGTGTGACTACCCATCAATCCTGACCAGATCCGTTCACAACGTGTGCTTGTCCTAAGATGTAAAGTGAATGTGTTGCACCTGGCTGTTGACAGTAGTTAATACCGTCACTGGTAGCAATGTTATTCTTTTTATTTGTACCCTGCGGTCATCCCTATTTTTCTTACAAGGTCTTTTGTTTTTGTTTTTTTGTTAAATTTTGAAATGAAATTAAGTGTTGGGGAATGTGGAGAATGAACTTGCTTGTCTTCAGTGGAGCTTTGTTCGGTGACATTAATGGATGTTTTCATCCTAAATAACTGCAATGATAATACGTACAGTGCAATTCATTGTACATGTGACATGAGTTTATATAGGTGGAGTGGATATCTTTCTTTTCACTTTATGGTTGAGGAATATAGGGTGAATGAACCAAGTTGCTGAAGACGCTGGCAAGCCACAGGCACAGCAGAGCTAAAGCAGAGGTCTGCCTGACGTCTCCCTGTACGCTAGCTAGACACCACAGTATCCCCCTTAATAGCCCGGAGTATAGACTGTGTGTTGAATTGTAGCAATTTCTTCTGATCGAGATGTTAATCTCCTTCCACCCCAAATGAAGATCTTTGTGGACAACGTTGTTTTTCTTTCTTCCCTTTGTTTTTCTGATGAAGAAGGCATCAGTGATTACTGTCTTGAGAGCAGATGAATATATCTTTATGTAATAAATTCTCTCCTACAAGCTATCAGAGTTGTGGGGAAATGCATGCATAGACACAGGAACCTCTGGGTTTCAGCTGGCTGCCCACCACAGTCCAACGCTCCGATGGAATGTGGGATGGGTATACTTTCTTAACGGTGTCCTGCATTGTGTTTACTTCTGTAAATACTCTGGAAAGTAAAATACTGCTTAGGGTGTGTTAGATTATCAGAAATCAATTATAAAGTAGCTACTTTGGGGTGGTACTTGGAGTGAGGAAAGCTTCAGACCTAAACTCTGTATCAGTTTTAATGAAAGGGTTATAAACCTCTAATTTGTATTCTGTTGGTATTATGTTATGCTTTTACATTAAAATTGGTATTATGTAAAATGCTTTTACATTAGAATTTAAATTAGCTATAGTTTTGTGTGATTCTAGAATATGCAGTACTCTTACTTTCCAGTTATTTAGAACTATAATGTTTTTCTAATAAAAAAATTTAAGTAGCCATATTTACAGGTACAGCTATTTATAATAGATGAGTGCATGGGTATATATATATAATTTTACTGTTTTGACATTTGTCTGTATTTCCTTCCACTGAGTGTGGGAATGGCTTGAATGTGTACCTCAGCAATTGCAAAGGAGGTAAAAAAAATTGTTCATCTTGGTAGATTTATATTATTTTAATTTAAGCTTCAGTTCCATTACTTTTTGATTAAACATACTTCTGTCTGATGCTATCCATCTTTTATCACTATGAAATCTGCTCCCAAGCAGAAAGAAGGATGGCATCTGAATTATGCAGAAATCCTTTTCTATCTATTTTTCTTCAAATGTTGGGCAGTCTTTTTCATAATCCCACCAATATTGCATGTGGCTTGTTCTAATCCTTTCCCTATTTCTGAATGTTTAACTGTCAAATGTTGATCTTTTGCTATTTATTTTTAAGGCAAAGTATTGTCCTGGATGTCATTTGTTTCAGGTGTAGCACAAACTCTTGATTCAAGGGTGGAGAACACTGAGTTATCATTAGCTTTGAAAAGCTTTGGACTATAAATTTTTTAAGTGGTTTTGTAGTTCATGCATTTCTAAGTATAATTTTAAAAACAAAAAACAACCATGTTTTGTTGATTGAATCACCATGAATTTTATCAAATAGCTTAGACCACAGATCAGTCACAAGTTTGGCAGTGATAAAGGTAAATACCATAAATAAGATTTCATTCTTAGTTATTCACTGACCTTTTTGGATATGTGGTTGATTTGGTTTATTATTTATATAATGTGATTCACAAAAAATATAATCTGTAACATACAATGATAAATATACTTCTTGAGTTTGAGGGAGTGAAATACAGCCTTCTGCAGGAAACCAAATGAAATTTCACTGTTAGAGGTGATCATTACCCACTTTCCTGGTGAGCAAAAATTATTGGGCACTGTTGTAAACAATTTACTGCATTAGAGTTGCAGACATTGGTTGTGTCCTTAAGCCAAGTATCTCCTGTGTTACTAACATTTATAGATACCAACAGTCCGTCTGGGCGAATGAGAACCCCATGCACACAAAGCCCTCCCTGCTGGTAGAGGAGCACAGAACTGGATCTCTAAACGCTCTAAATGTCTTCCTTGGGTCAGCTAGTGAGTGTTTTGGTGTGTTAGCTTAGTGCCAGCTAGGAGAGCAGGAAACAGAACAGGAAAATAAAAGGAAAAAAACCCAATAAATATAACAGAAGAAGAAAAAAACCCAACGCTACAGGAGTTGGCTTTGGATTTCTGGCTAGTTGGCAAAATGGCTTTGCTTCACCAAAACCCAACCAATCCTCTCTGGTTTTTGAGGATGAAAGAGGACTGACAGATGTTTCCTGGTAACTAGACTGTGCTACTGGTGCAGGTCCATGGGCAGCGCGTGAGCTCTGTGCTATATTCTTGCTGTGCACATAAACTGTAACTTCTTTGGTGGTGGCTTCTCTGCTGTCCAGAAGCCAGTTCTGGAGGTATTTCCTGCAAGGGAGAGACTAGGGAGATGGGAAGTAGTAGAGTAGGGCACAATAATGGCAATAGAAAAGATAAATAGAAGGAGAAGAGCTAAAATAGACAATGAAAAGAAAAGTGATAAAGTGAGCTGTGCTTTATTACATCGCTCACAGGAATCATTGATATGTAATGTGTCCTTGCATTCTTGTCTAGTTAAATCCATGTCATCAGGGACAAATTTTACACTTGGTATTACTTGTCCTGTTGCCCTGCATATGTGCCAAGTTTTTCAACTTCAGTGTTATGTTACTACTTGGTTATACTGACATTCATCCTGGTTGTCTGGAAATCTGCCTGGGTGACTCAGAAGGAAATAAAAATACTTCATTGTTTTATAGGACCTGTTTTCCCCCCTCCTTTTTTCATTTTGTCCATGAAAGCAGCTATAGCTTGTTTCAGGAAGGTAAACTCCTGTATCTCTGTACAAAACAGATAGCAGAATGCTTTACTGGAGCAATGAAAATATGGGTGTAGAACACAAATGTTAATTCAACATTGATGACACTTAAATGCACAGCCATACAATTTCTTTCAAAACCTCATGAACCATTTCAGGACTCTAAGCCACATATATGTTCTTATTTTTCTAAGGATACTTATATCCTCTGACCGTGTTAATCCATGTTAATTAAAAGTACTGGTTTTGACTATCTCAACTACATACAGCAGTCATTGTTTCTAAACTTCTTGTCCTTTGTACTTCTCCGCTCGTAACGTTAGCCTTGTGTATCCGTGATGGTTATTACAGCTTTGAACTTTGGCTTCTGGCAGAGACTACTTACGATCAGACTCTTTCAAATGGAAGCTGAACTTGTTAGCTGTTTTTAATAATATGTAAAAAGGAACAAGTGGTTTTAAATGAACAGGAAATTATGTTGTGAAAGTTGGAATGGCTTGCAAATACTTGTAGCGCTGATTTCCCTTGCTTTCTAAAATCAATCTTTTTGAAATAAACATGCATTTTAAATAAATATTGGATGGTGTGAGATAGAAGATTGTTATTTGAAAGGCATACTCCTAATGTATTTAATTACAAGTTTGCTTATTTTTCCCAATACAGGTGTCCGCCTAGACAGAGTACGTGGTGGTCGCCAGAAGTACAAGCGCAGAATAGATGCAGAGAATAGCCCATACCTGAACCCTCAGCTAGTTCAGCCAGCAAAAAAGCCATGTGAGTACACCAGATAACACAAAATTTCTCTTTGAACACAAGGTATTGACTCCTAGCCCTGTTACTAAGCTCCTTCTGACTGGGACGAGGGTTTGGTCAGAAGATATTACGGTGAACACTGTATCCATTTATCTGTTAACATATTTTGTTTTAAATATGCTCATCTTTCTCAAGTGGAGTTGAACAAAGAATATTTTCACAGGTGGAAGTGTATAAAAGGATGGTTTATGCAGTGCAAATTTTACATTTACAGGTTATCTTTATTTTCAGTGGTACATAAAATGTTCATACTGTGATCATTAGTTCATTGAAGCTTCTAGTTTCAGATTTCACAAGAAGGTGATTTTTGTAGTTTTCACTAACTAAATGAGTTTGACTGCTCAACCTCCCAATGAAAATATATTAAGAGCCTCATTAATTTATATCTATAGATTAATACACTACCTAGCATTAGATTAAAATAGCAATATGCCACACTAATAACAAGCATAAATTGGTAGTTTGGGCTCTAGTACCCTCATGCATTTTTTTGCTTTGTTTTGTTATGTTTTAATAATGTCCTTGATTGTATCTCGCCAGACTGAAATTAAGAGAGAGAGAGAGAGAGAGCGAGAGATGATCATCTCATTGCTAAAATACAAGTTCCATCCTCTTTGCGATTAACTAAAAATAGTTAGGGGTTTTGCTTTGCAGCTTATATAAACTCAAGCAGCGACTGTACTAATTCCATGAAGTAAATTTAATAGCATTATAGCTGTAGTGCAAGAGGCTGGTGTATTACCCTGCAAAGGCGTACATGCTGTATCAAGCACTGTAAACTCATACGAATTCAAATGAGAATACACGCATCCAGTTGCTCCTGCCGAAAAGGTTAATTTGCTCCTAAAATAGAGAAAGAAGCCAGAGAAATAAGGAGGGCAGACTCTTCCTTTTCTCCTCTTTACCTCTGCCCCTGTGCCTCTGAGAACACACGTGTCAGTTTTAGGTTCTTGAAAATACCTGGCTGTATGGGAAATGAAATTTGTTTCCGTTCCTGTTCCCCAGTAGGGGACAGTGCTGTGTACAACACGTTTGAGCATATGGGGATCTGGAGAGCAAATAAACAGTCTTTGAACTGTAAGTGAAAGGGCATTTTAGCTGTGTCAAAGAAAAAACAGCCAGTTTTACATAAAATTAAGGCTTAAGTGAACATATGGCATAGTTTCCTTTTGCCTTTCCAAAAAACATTATGCTGATTATATTCCTTCAATTGTCCAATCTGGCATCTTCTACTCAGCCTCCATAAGCTGTCCCACTGTTCTGTAAATACAATCTAGGGCTGCACTAAGCAGATTTTGCACATTATAATAAAAACTTTCTGATAATACAATAAAATTTAATAAACTCTAATGCTTAATTTCATTAGAGGTTTAGTTTTCCTGGGTGCACAGATTGTCTGTTTTTCATTTACTTGATATTGTCATTGAGTAGAAATGTTGATAGCCTAGCATACCGAAAAATGCAAGACCAAAGAGGCAAAAAAAAAATTCCAACCCACAACCCCCAAGCCCTTTAATATGAACAGAGGTTGGTGCACAGAGGTGAAGCATAAGAATCTCTGTGTAAACCCAAGATTACTGCAAAGCAGTGCATTATGTTACCTTTAAGATGATAACTACACCAGTTTCTGTAAGCTCCATTTGTCTGAGATAAACTAACCTCCTTATAAATCATTACTCATTATCTAAGTGCCTCACTTCGTTTTCCTTAGCTCGTCTAATTACAAACATTTTTGTAACAAACATTTATAAAACTTAATTTTCAGATCCTGCCAGATAAGTGTCAAGACTCGAAACAGTTGAATCGGTTTTGTGTGGAAGTAGCCTGGGAGATTTTCTGGAGCCTGACTGATAGTTTGTGCATAACAGAGGCACAGGAATGAAAATTGGGTTCTATTGATTCTAATTAGGGAAACATTAAATAAGATTTACCTAGAAACAGCGCTCATGGCTATCCAATTTCCTGAGTGATGGAGCTTTCTGAGTACATTCAAAATTTTCCTATGGTCTGTACTAATGCATGCTCCATTACATGTAGCTTTTTCCCCCTATAGGGAAAGAACAGGTGTTTGGAGGATATTTCCTACACCTGCTTCTGGTCTCTGCTGTGTTGTCCAGCTTCACCATGGAATCCAATGGCCTGCCTGTAGATCTTGTTGATTGCAAAAATAAAAAGGATTTGAGATTTTGTGAATCCTGATCACAATGTACAATATTCCTGAATCATCTACAGAAAGCCATTGGTGAGGAACCTAATAAAAAAATGAAAGAGGTTTTTTGGCCATTCCTTCTGTTTGCAGGGGGAAAACCAGAACGTGAGGGTGTGAGTGCTTTTTAATTCATTTATCACTGGTTAAAAAACCAGAAAATTGAAGTCCTGATTTATTTGTCCTGCTTTTCAATACATGTAAAAATATTGGGATTTGGAAAGAAGCAATGTTATCTTTTCCCACTCAAAAAGATTGTTTTCTGTGTGAAATTAAACAGGATATGAAAAGATTGTTTCAAAAAGAAATTATGTGCAAAGGCTGTTTTTGAACGTAAGTTAAAACTACCATCTGTCATCTTTAAATAAGAATAGAATTCCTCATTAATCAGTTTGATAATCAGTAGAATATTGAGATCAAGAATTACTCGGTTGGCATAGTTCCTGCAGTTCATATAAAGCATGAATATATCCCCTTGTAATAAAACATACTTGATGTGATGGTTTCCAGTTGGCTCTTGCACTTATTTTATGAAGGGCTAACATACATCACAATTTCTGACACAGAAATTTGGAATAAGGCAAAAATTGTAGAGACAGTAGATCAGAATCAAGGAGTCTGTGTCACAAAAGAGCAGTAAAGTATCAGAAATCTGAATCAAGTGAGTATTTTATGGAAATCTGTCATGGGCTGGTAGGGAGCCTTTCTGGTACTCCTGGGCAAGTCACATCCCCATCAGCTTCCATTGCAGCTCCCCCACAGGGGGACAGTGTGGTCCATCCTGTGACTTATATGTGGAAGGGGAAAATGGTACTAATTCTGGCAGTTTTATTTGCAGTTGGGAAACACTTTGCACCTTCTTGCAGTGGAATCCCCTTTATATCAAGCCCCATAACTCTTTATCCTAATGAGGGGAACAGATTTTTGTAAATTCACCAAAGGGTGCCATTTGGGCTTTAAATTCTGGTGGTGCATTTGAGGTCACAAGGTTTACCTACCATGAAAAGTAAAATGTAAATATATTGAGAACTATATTAATGTATCCTGTATTAGGAGGCTTAATGAATTAGTTGTTTTCCCATTTTTCACTTCTGCCTTCTCAGAGTAACAAATCACGTTCCTGTATAGAGATGAGATACTTCCATTGTGCCTCCACATGGATGTAATGTTCATTTTATGTTTATCCTACTTAGGGAATATAAAATAGCAACACTGTATTGTACATATTCCAGGCTTTTCTACACTTTTTTTTTTCTCTTCACTTTTCCTTATAACTTAACTGATTATTCCAAATAGATTTCACAAGTCATCTGGATGAAAAAGTTAATATTAAACACATGAATGAGAAAGCTATATAGATAAAAATAACCAGTGTGTGAATACGATAAAGTATCATTCGTTGCACAAAAACAGTTTTCTGAGATAGAGTCTGCATCTATTGACACTTTCCTTGGTATTACACTCTTTATTCTCATTGATTTTAGTACTATTCCTAGCTGGAAATGAGAGGAGGTCATTATTTTTATACTTAAAGAAGCTAATCTTATACATGATTCTGAATTTGTGTGTTTCACTGAAAAGCAAATACAAGACAACACCCCACTTTTTTTACAGCATGGGCCCCAAAGAGTACAGGCAGGATACCCATAATGTAAGATATGTGGGATAATGAGCACTGAGAAAGTCCTGAGACTATTTTTGTGACAACAGTGACATCTAAAATAAAGAACAGTAGTTGGAATCAATAGCAGAAGTCAAAGATTTCATTGACTGACTAATTGCTTGTGGTAGTTCCTTGCTCAAAAAATACACCTGCTATTGGGGACAAGGCAGGGGTTGCAGGTAAGCAAAGGAAGGCAAAACTTTTCTATTTGTACAGTCCAAAATACATCATAATGAATGAATTTTTTTCTACAGTGTTTATATTCCAGTTTTAGAGAGGTGATCATGTGTGTATTCCTACATTCCATTAAATTTACTGTCTTAAAAGCATACATGTCTAGCTTGATAAACATTGTTGTCTAGCTTGATAAACATTGTTAACGGATCAGATTTGTTTGTGCTGTAACCACTTGCAGAAGCCAATGAAGCTGCAATAGGGTTTAATTAGGTCTACTATCTTAAGACAAATTCTTAAGAAAAATTCTTGTACACTTTGAAATATGAGCCATGTGTTTGAAAAGTAGAATGATGCTACTGGTGATCTTGTACTGTTCTGGACCATTTTTACAGATAACAAGATTGTCTCCCATTTGCTCGTGGCTGAACCAGAGAAGATCTATGCTATGCCTGACCCCACTGTTCCAGACAGTGACATCAAAGCACTTACCACTCTTTGTGACCTGGCAGACAGAGAACTGGTGGTGATCATTGGATGGGCTAAGCATATTCCAGGTACATACAGTATTTATTGCAAATAGATGACATGCAGAAATCATTGCATGGCTTCTTCTGTTCTGGTAAAAAATACAATTTGTTCTCTCACTACAAGGCATAAAGTTTTCTTATGGCTCCAGATTATTCACAAAGGACATAGGTTAGATGATAATATATCTTACCTTGGAAATAGTAGTATTGTTGCTATGACTGTTACTGTGTTAATAAGTTTTACATGCTGCTTAGTGAATGAATTTGTTTCATGTATTATTAAGATGAACATACCTTGCTATCTACAGCATTAGCCTGGTAGTGTAAGTCCTCCCTTCTGTACTCATCTGATTCAGCGGCAGCTGAATGTAAGTCTGGTTCCTCTGTTACATAAATGCAGCACTATCTTATACTGACCACAGGAGGTGCAAAAATTCGGTTATATTTTGGCATGGCACAGAGGAATTGTTCTCTTCATTGAGTGAACCAGTGTGAGAACTGAATTGTACCAGCAATTCAGTAGAAAGAACTAAATTGTACCAAAAGATCTCTTCTTACAGCTTAGTAGTTCCTTGTTCTGCGTGACATGGATTGCGGTCTACACCATATAAATGTGTTCATATTATAAAAGCTGACGCACTCTTGTTAGCAAAAAAAGTGGGGGTCAGCAAAAGTAGTTTCTCAGAACATTAGTGACTTGTTCAGATAACATTTCCGCCCAGCGCTGAGGTATTTGTCCTCACTCTGTGAGCTAGCAGACAAACTTAGAGAGAGTCTCCAGGGTTCTCAGTCTGTCACCTTTCACAAATGGTAAAGTCATACAAAAAAGGTCAGCTTTTTTTCTTCTTTCTTAAGGTATTTTTCTAGTCCAGCAGATGAATGAGCATGTTGGTGTGTTTTCATCAGCTCCAGCTCATTTGTTTTCTAATTTTGATAGTGGAACCTTACTGAGCATAAGAACAGATAACCTTTAATTTCTCTGAGTAATACATCACCTTTGTTTTAGATGTGATTTTGGGATATCTTTTAGTAGAATGAACAGTCCAGTCAGTTGTTTGTTGATCAAAGTTAAATATATTTCATTTCTAGTATCAAAAAAAATTGCAAAGAAATAGAAAGAGTCGTCTTGGTTTTTTTTCCCTTGTGCACAAGGCTTCAGTTCTACTGGGACATGCTTCTGGATCATCTTTGATAAATATGAACGCTAACAAAGAATAATAATAATAAAATAATTTGTACCTTTATGGAGCATTATTTTGCTTCAGATGAGAGACAACAACCTACAGACTAAAATAGTGAGTATGTGAGGTGTTTGAAATTGAGTCATTCTCTGCACCACAAATGGTCTATAAACAAGCTTTTGTATCACAAGCAATGTTTTTCTGGTACAGTTAACTTATTTCTGTCTCCTTAAACTAGTTTGTCTTTATGCTTTGAATGCTACAGTAATTTCTTTAATCAAATTGATGGAAGTCCCTTTCCCAGCCCACACTGAAACCAATTTATTGGTCATGATACGCCAGCTATGTTGCTAACAGTCGTAACGAACTGTCAGGCAATATTGCAGTGAAGCTAATTTGAAGTCATTAGGTGTGCAGCGTTCAGGCAACAATTTGTTACAGTGGTTAGGAACACAGCTGACATTTCTGAATGGCTTTGTTCAGAGCAGTTCTAGATGAGCCCAAGCAAATTGTAAACTAATTTAAACATCACTCTATATTATAGTAGCTACTTTGTCTTACACTGGTTGCTAATAAAGCACCCCAAATTAAGTCAAAAGGAGTTAAGTAGGTGAGTTTGAGTTTCATCTTTGGAAGATACCTGGATCACTTTAACCAAAACAGAGTAGCTCTCAAAGAAGTCAAGTCATGCTTCTTAGTAGTTGCAGAGGAACTTTTATCAGTTTGATTTGTGAATCATGTTGTGTACCTTTGATTTGGCTGGAGGGATAGGAAAAGCAGAGCGATGAGACTGAGCAGCCTTTAAAATGATGGCTTTGGTTAGCATGGGAAAGGTATTGGATGCTGTAAACTGGCCTTGAAAATTTAGAGTCTGCGATCTGAACCAGTAAAGGAACATTCCTGCCATGAGGCAGTCTTTTATACAAGGTAAACTCCAAAACACACCTGCCGTGGTAAAGCCACACTAAGGTAAGTTTACTCACCTGGCTGTGTTTAGGAGTGAGAAGAAAACCCCTAACCAAACCAGGAAATAGAGACAATCTTTTTATAAGCCTTCTGGTAACAGAGGGCATTGATAAAATCTGTGCCTATTGTCAGGCATTTGATCACAAAAAACAAAATGCAAAAGGGCTTGACATGCTAAAGGGCAAATGAGATGAGCTTTCCTATCTTGGTTTTGAATGATGGAGTATTGCTGAACTTGGACTGCCTACGCTCAGCTGATGTCTGGCACAAAACAGCTTGGTGAAGAGCCTGGATTGGTGCTAGCCGACTGTTTTCTAAGCTAACAAATGTTACTGTAGGCAGAAACATAACAGAATTGGAAAAAGGATGAGTTAGAAAAAGGGTGCAAATTGCATAAAAGTTCAGTGTAGCTTAGCGGACTAAGTAAATCCTCGGTGTAAATCTCTTGGAATCGATTAATTATACCAGTAGTGAATTTGTGCCTAGCACAGCAAAGCAGCAATCAGCAAATCTTTCTTTTCTATAGTGATTTCTTAAGGTTCAGTATAATTAAAGGCCCTTATATATTAGGTGCTTAATAACTAATAAAGATCTTGCCTGTAAAGTGTTGCAATTCAAAGTTAAATTTGTCTTTGTGGAAGAAACCAAAATAATGTTTTGGCTATTCTGACAGTCTTTTAATGAAATTATCTATAAAAAGGTAACAATGCAATAAGCATTCTGCCCTGGCCAACCATTTCCCACTGCAGTCATAGATTAAAAAATGTTTTCAAATTATATAAAGTTCAGTTGCTTTTATAAATTCATTAGTATTTTTGTGCTATTGGAAATATTTCAATAGTTGCTTTTATTGAACAAAAAGTCTATGCCGTCTACAAAAGGAAATATTGAAAGAAAAATATATATGGAAAGCCTTTATCAGTAAATAGAATTAGTCTCCTTGCATTTATAAATCAAATAAATGGAAAGTGTGTTGTTATGAAACATGACCATGTCTTATCTGAAGAAGAAAAAGATCACAATGGCATTAGGAAATGCTTGACTTTAGTTAGAGGAGCGTAAGGGCACAAGAACAGATGATGGTGCCCTAATAGCCCTTTTTAAGAATGACAGGGCCCCGCCATTAGCATTCTTTTATATCCTTGGAAATTGCTCATGCCTCGCTTTTCTGGTTCCTATCTGCCTGACTCTTTTTTATTTCTCTTTCAATTTCATCCGCGCTCGGATAAGCGCATGCTAACACAATATGATTGAGCTGTAAAATGGAACGCTGTCGCCTCTAATCTCTTTTATGTAGATATGGAGGTACTTCCACACTCCACTTCATTCTCTCTCCATTGTTGGCCTTTTAGAATGTGTTGCCGAGTAATGGAGGCTCAGTCAAATATTAGAGCTAGGTTTCACAGGGTGTGATAAGAAGATTATCAACCCAGCAGTCAGATCTATTGTTGTTCTTTGTGTCAGATTAAAATATTCCGATGTACTGTAACTTCGTTAGTAAAATACTGAAGGTGCTTAGGGAGAGGCCAAACCCTGTTTTGTCTCCTGCCTGATGAGACAAAACCCCGATTAACTGACCTAAATAAGTTCTAAATAAATTTGTGAAGCCCCCTCAAGAGTTTTCTATTTTATTTCTCTTTTAAATAAGAGAGCCCTGCTTAAATCAGTGTTTATTGGTGATGGAGTTTCCTATCCTTTGCATTTTATTTTGGGCAGATTCCATTTTGTATTGGTTGCATTATATTTATTAAACTCTTTTCCAGTACGAGGTGGAATTCTGCTGATACCTAGTCACAGAATCAGAGTCGTTTAGGCACAATTGCTGTAATGTAACTATCTCATTGACATTCAGCAAAAATGTGCAATGTTCTTTCATATTAAGTGGAGGCAGCAAACATTAAGCTCTTAAAAATGTGCATAACAGGAAGCTGAAGACAAAATGTTCTCTAAAGAATTTGCATGCATGAAAAAACATCATCCAGACCATAGAAATCAACTTTTTGCACTTAAAATGAAAAATTTGTTTGGAAACAGTAAATCAGACTAATACATCAAAAATAACTAGTTACATTATTTAGTAAAATAAGCCTGCTTGTCTTTGGCTGTGTCTCCGTTTTGCTAGCAGCAACTGTCTTCAAGAAAGGGAATAGTTAGAAATTGATACCACCACTAGTGCTAGTACTGTTTTTTTTAAAAAAAAAACAAGCATGATTTGAAGGCACCAATCCAAGAATGTTTTGAATATTTTAGTGTTAATGTTTTATGAAACATTATTGTTCCTGCATACTCTTTGTGGAGGACAATATTTAAGCTTTCCTTTCCAAAGCAGCTCTCAGGGGTGTAGTTTAACATTCTAATACTGTACAAGAACGTGATTTGCTGCAGAGCTGTCATTTCTAAAACGCCCTTTTCTCATCATCTGTCTCAGAAATACCACCCCGCATAGGTAAAAGTACAGAGAAAAAGTTGACCGTAATCAGTTTTGGAAAGCTGCTGTTCAAGAAGCCATAAGAGCGTACATATATGGTATGTCCATGTAGATAGGAATTAGGTATATATGTACCTGTTCTCATGCATGTAGTTGTCTATGTTTTCTACGTCTTAGTGGACATACAGCATGTGTTTAAATGACAGAGAAAAAATTCTTCGTGGTAGTATTCATGTCAGTAGGTCTTTGAAGATGGACTGAAGTCATATGTTGCAACTACCTGTTGTGTATAATCACATACGTTGTAGCTACAGCCAGCATCCTGTTCATGACCAAATCCTTCTCTGGATTGTTATCCCCCTTTGCAAGGGGAGTAGATGTCTTCCTGTATGTCTGTACCGTGCCGCTTGCTGCTGTAAAATTTGTTGTTTCTGCTGAGCTTGAGGCCTTCTCTAGTCTCTTACGCTGCTGGCTGAATTCAGGACCATTTCAGACAACATGAGGGTTCCTGCAGCTATCTTAGAGCCCCCTGTCACAGGGTGCCTGTCACTCCACAGGCAGGTGGACCTGTAAATGTGGTGTTTACTGCTCATGTAAGTAACATGGCATGGGGTGTGCATTGCGCTGTGCTAAGAGGTTTGTAGTAATAATAACTTGAGCCTCCTGGGGAATCAGGGCGTCCTGCCTTTTATCAGTGTGCTATCTTGGACACTTCGCAAGCTCTCTTTGCCTTCTGGTTATCAAAAGCCTGCTATCTGCTCTTCTTTTAACTCCTTCTACAAACACGCACTTAATTAGGGAAATCAGACATGCTCTTCCTATGATGGAAATGTTCTTGAACGCACAGCTTGTGGGACATACATGATTTGAGGCAGACCGTTCCCTGGGTCTTACAAGTTCCAGCCAAAAGGTTTCTCAAAAACTACTGACTTTCTTGGCCTCAGTCACTAAATGGTACGATACGGGAAATCAGCAACTGACTGTTGGTTTTATTTTTGAGCATTAGCATGGATGGACCCGACACTGCCAGTGTTTAGATCACAGTGTTGATTCCAGCTTCTGTGAGTAGAAGTGTGCCTGAAATGCCAGCAGTTCATCTGTCTGTCATTTGAAGTGCTAGGAATGGTGGCATTTTGTACTACTTCTCATTTTTTGAAAATAGTATGACAGAGAAGGTTAGCTGGATTTTGCAAGGCAGGGAGGAAGAGGTAGGATTTCCAAGATAATGCATGGATAAACACGTCCACAGTCTCTCAGCATTTTCAGAACAAAACAGGGACCTGCCATGTGGTAAAAGGTCTGTTTATTTTAAAATTATTTAATATATCCATGTGAGATATGATGGCAGACTGTTCTTGATGGATCTGTTACTGAAGTCAGTGGCAAAACTTGAGCTGATTTCAGTACAAAAATGTAGACTTTATGTGCAGCTAGAGATGTCTGCTAATCAGAACAGACTGGTTCCAGTTCAGAGATGAGGAGGTTTCTAGTACTGGTAGACACAGATGTCCTGGGGTAAAAAGAGCACTTAAGTTTCCGGGATATAACTTCTGGCATTTTTTACTAGCTTTAAATTAACTGAGGGGAAAAGCAGAATATAATCCCAGGCATGTAAACATCTTGATCACGTGTTAATTATACTTGAATATAAAATAAATGTACAGTAAGACTCTGAAAAAAAAGCACCTGGAAATCTTGCTAGTTTTGACTTTAAAATCCCTGGCCATTTGTTGAAAAAACTTGTTTAAGATTAATCAGCACCCAAAGCAAAACAAAACCAAAAAATGGAATTAACAGGTAACAAAAGAACTTGGCTAAATTCTTATGTTTTGGTTTCAAAAAATATAAATCCTCCATTAACATCCCCTTCTCTGAAGATTAGAATTAAACATTGAGTTTATGTCTCTATTAAGTTCACCTGTCATTCATGTACAAGTACTTGCCTCTTCCTTCCAAGTGACCATCTCCTGTTTTGGTTTGTTTTTTTGTTTTTTAAACAGTTCTCTCCCTCCGCCCATGCCCCCAACATACACACTACACTGTCTGGCTGTTGCACTTTTTTTTTTTTTTTTTTTCCTAGTGTCCCCCTTTATCTGCCTCAACCAATCTCCAAATGAATGCATGTCTATCATGGCCTTAGCTTTGACACTCTGGATATATTGATTAATAGTTGCCCTAAGCTCCTTTTAGCAAATCAAATTTTCACTTTTAGCAAGGATTTCGCCTCTGATTTATTCAGCAAAGTGAAATGCACTAAATTGACTTTGACATTCAGGGAAAATGGCTGAAAAACAAAGAGGGGAGGAAAGAGATATAAATTGTGTGGCAGCTGGAGACTTCAAGCATAAAAGAGGCAGTTTTCTATAGAATATCGCTGGTTAATTTGGAAACACGCATTTAAACAGGAGTGGAAATTATTTTCTTAAAATTAGATGTTTTTTAGACTAAGGATCTGGGATATAATAGGGTTTACTTAGCAAAATGCAATATATTCAACCCAAATTCATCACTTGCTAATCATGGTGCAAGTGTGGGATCCACTTTTGTTGCCACTAATAATTATTATGTTAAACGAGAGACAAAGAGGTTTCTGAGTAGTTTTATAATGAGGTGCTAAATTGGTAAATATCTTCCTACCATTGCATTATGTTGTTCACTCCTGTGGCCCTTTAAAATAAGAAATGATTAATAAAAAGAGAGCAAATCAACAGTAATGAATGCCAGTGCTTTTCATTTTCTTTCTGTAAACAAAAATGGCTATTATTTGATTCTTAAATGCAAGAGTATAAAAAGATGTAGCAGCAATTCCCTGTTATTCTTCTAGCAAAATTAGGAGTGTTGTATTACCTTGGACGACTTGTAGACTGGCAGATACAGCCTGCTTCCTTCCTTGCAAACATGGTATTACTGGAGAACCATGAGGCCAAAAATGTACTGTTGCATATTTAAAAGCGTTTGAATGTGATGCTCAATAGAATAAAGGAGAGGAGAAAGAAAGAAATAATACATCTGTTCCATTAGCACATAAGGAGATTTTTGAGGGGGGGTGTAAGAAGACACAATATAAAAACATAGGAGATTGGTTTTATTCAGTGATCAGACATTACAATGAGAATTCATAAAAAAAATATATATATGTGGTAGTTACCCTGTTAATCTATAGAGACAGACCAAGAGCCTTTGGTAGGATGAGTTGTCATGGGTGTACAAGTCAAATGTGCTGTGCCAGCCTCTGTTGTGTAAGGATCTGGCCCCAGAGGGATAAACCCCCGTCAGCCGTCAGTATCTCAGTGGGAGCTGAGGGTTTTCTTTGTCCCCTGCGTGTACTCACCAGCACAGGACTCTGCAGCAATGTGCAGAATTGAGCTTTAAGCGAGCATTTCTACTTAGAGGACAACAATACTCACCTTTGTACCCCCTTCTTGTGTGACAAACGGGTTTACTAGATTAGGTCTGTGTAAATTGCAGATGACTCAGTAACAGTTTTCCTTCTTCTGAGCCAACAAGGAATGAATCTTATTACCAGAGGGTGGGAAGTCTAAATGTATCTTAACCTTTTTAATTTTACTGTAGTGTTCGTTCTTTTTTTTTTTTTTTTTTTTTTTTTTTTTTTAAGCAAGCTGAATCTGAGACTTCAGCAATAATGGCCTTTTGCAAGTGGGACAGCATCTGGAGTGCCATGCAGGAGATAGCTGGGCGCATCAGATTTTCAGGCGTGTCCTCTTTAAAGTCATTCCACTGCCACCCCGTATCATTTAGTTCAACTGACAGCCATATTAAAAGAGTGCCAGTTAAGAGCGTACTGTATGCAAGAATGTAAACTTCCGAAATACGCCTTGAGAGGGTGTCTTTTTGCAAACTTTCCCTGACTGTACAACTGATAGCTGAAGGATGACCAACTTCTACAGGTAATGCATGGCCAGGACCAAGGAAGGTGCCTTGCTCACAGGTGCAGTAAGAAAGTTGGAACAAATCTTGACATTATTCCTTCGGTGAAGAATTTGCAGAAAAGACAAATGCTGCAGAATTGAGCCTATCATTTATGTTCATTTGCGTATCACTTCTGTATTTACAGGACTCCTCTAGAAGAATAAGGCTTTTTTTCAACCAGATTCAGAATGTAAAGAACATCCAAACAAAGAGATTTTTTTGGCAGTTTTAAATGAAGGCTTTGTTGGAAATAAGATCATGAATGTTACATGTCATTTAAATTGGCTTGTGAAAGGACCATAGCAGATGCTGGGCATGCAGAAGTGAAATGAGAACGACATAGCCCTCTTATGGTAACCATTTCAGTCCATTTGAACTACAACAGGTGACTCACTCATCTAACTTAGCCTCCAGCAAAAATATATTTACTTTGCTCTTTTCTTCCCCACCCAGAACAGCTTTTCAGTCGAATGTGTTGACACTGTGAGTCCCAGGGGAGGTGGGGGCGTGCGGGGAAGAGCCAGTTGCTCAGACTGGATTTAGAGCAGACAGGTCTCCACCTGTATGGCTGGGTCGGCGACACAGGATGGTCTAGTTTCCTAAAGTCAGCTGAGACCAGTTAAATCCTATAATTCTAAGGATGCCTCTACTTTCTCTCTGGATGAGTTTGGCTTCACACCTGCTTAACCTACATTAGAATAGGATTAATTACCTGAATTGCAAGGCCCCCTTAGCCAGTCAGCACGTTTCTGGCAGGGCACATGGTGACCTGAGCCTGGTTATATATAGTATAGGGATAGCAGAGGAGCACCTGGGTTGTAATGGCAAGGCTCGATCCAGCCTGCTAACAGAATCAGCAGTTTTTAAAAATGAGTCTGCAGTAATCGCCTTCTGCATCAGCTGGGTCATACAAGAGCTTTATGAAACTCATGTTTTCACAGCTAGTAAGCCTTTTTTATTGCGCAATGCTGAATTTATGTGCACACACATGCATATATATACATACACACATATGTGTAGAGATCGAATCCCAGGAAACACGGGGGAGACAGAATCAAAAGAAAGCAGATACTGAATGCTCCTGTATTTAATTACTTAGATTGAACACTTACTTGGCTGTAACTTTTAGGTTGGTTTTCCATGTTATTTTAATTAATTGTCTCCAAGTTTAATACTGTATAGCAAGCAGGAATTCTTGGGTAATTTTCCTTGCGAGACAAAAACATGGAACCTTCCTTTCATTTGAAAAGATGTTCTATAAAGATAAAGTTCTCTGACAGTATGTTGGTCTGCCCAAGGGATTTTCCAGTCCAAACTCCTGAGGAACATATTATAGACAAGTGGAAATTTCACAGTATAGCACTGAACCTTTTCCCCAAGATGTTTTTATCTGCCATGTTGTGTACCATCAGTTTTAATCAGCTGCATTAACAGTTGAGATGAAATCAAATATTGAAATGACATCCAACTACAGACACAGAAGGCTGCAAGTTCAGTGGAAATGGCACTTGAAAAGTAGAGTCAGCTAACTTACAGGTGCCGACATGTTACGCCTGAGAACGCAATGGCAGAGAGTTGTGATGAGGGTGGAGAAGAGGTGGGGGCAAATCTGCAGTACGTGTGCATCTAGCTGTTGGAGAGATAAGAGGGAACAGTTCAGCTAATGTAACGGCTGCTCTTCATATGTTTGTTCAAAGAAGAAGCTGCACTTACAGGCATAAATATATCATGACATTTGCAGCGTGCAGGGTGTATTTCTAGCCAGAGATTTTCTTGTAACCATGCTACAGCATTGTGCCTGCCTTAATGAAAAGGCATTAGACTCCGAACTTGCTTTGATTCAAGCATATGGAAGTTACCGTGACCCTTGTGTCTTTCATGAATTAACTGCACTTGCACTGAGAAGAACTTTTGAGTCCTTCCCCATATCACTCTCTGGTAGAAAGCCATTCTACTCGGTGATCCATTCTTCGCTTTTTTGCTACTTTAAAGTTTCCCCAAGATAATGTTAACTGTTGTGTAGATTCAGGAGCCCATTGCTTAGTGTCAGTGAATCTTCAGCTACAGATTTAGTATGCAATATGATTGTGAGTTCCAGATGATCTTCATTCAGTGAAATTGGTAGGCATCTATTTCGAAGAGGTTTTTTGTCTTTTGAGTTACGGAACGTTTCCCAGACACTGTTAATGACTTGTGCTGAACGCTTTGTGTAATATATTCAACACAAATTTGGAGTTCACAGTGATCACAGGGTTGCACCTAAGCACTTCAATGATGATGAGTAACTTACTGTGTACTGTAATCCTCGTATGTGAAGCACACTGTGGTCAGTGTAATCAAAAGTCCACTGGGAAACAGGGTGCTTCAGAAAGGTGTTAGGCAGGGAAGGCAGGTGGAGTTGGGGATGAGTAGTGCACACGCTGTGCAGGGTAATCCCATTAGTATCATAGACCCACAGAGGGCAGTGTCTGACAAGAGGCTTCGGTGGGCATTTCAGGAGACGAAGAGGGTGTTGACAAGGGAGTATTTGCATACTCATAACCATCATCAGCCAGCATCGGTGATGAACATACAGTCTTTCAGAGAACCTGCATGGTGGCAAAAAATACGCCAAGAAAGACCTTATGACAGGGGGAGATCGGAACACAGGCTGCCGTGGGTCTCCCGAGTTCCACTGCTGCAGCCAACACAGGTGAGCGAGAATTTGCCATCAGTTGCTCTGGACAAGTGTACCGTCTGCGTGGCAGAAAGTGGTAGCTATTTATATACTGAATGGCAACACTAAACAATTTAGAAGAAGCAGTGAAGTGTGTCCTATCCAATTAAAAATGCAGTGAGAATTTTAGGTAGGCAAAATGTAATTATTTAATTGGAATTTGACCGGGATGCTTTTCCACTGTTAAAATAAGTATAAATTACATGAGCTGTAAAACTTTAAATTATGAAAATATTTTGAGGTCTTTGAGCATGGTAATTGGAGCTATATATTCAACTTTGGTTTTAACCTGACGCTTCGTAATAGCTGTTCCCTAAAGCAAGTTTGGCTGGGGTTTTTTATTTTTACATTATCGGATATCCCTTAGTGAGGCAAATTAGCACTCAGTCTGGAAATATTTAAGTGGTACAATCAGATTATTTACACAGACACTTCCATTGTGCAGAGTTCTCTGTGTTCCCAAATATTTGTAGGTTCGCATCCTCAGCTGTCAGTGCTCACACTTGAACCTCCCTCTTTCGTAGAGCTCTATATGAAAATCCATTTAGGCCAATAGAAAGGCTTGCCTTGATTTCACCGGCCTTTGGATCAGTCCCTAAATATACAGGTCAGAATCTGAAACCTGTGTGGACCTCACAGCTTTATTACTTACCTTCTGCTTGACTTACCACTTTTGTTTGAATGGAGGAGGGGGACTTAGTGCAATTCCTTGCACAAATGGTCTGTTGTTTTCTTTTATTATTATCATTATTATTATTATTAGCAAGGAAGAGAATCCTACTGTGGAAAATTAGGGTCATTTCCTGTACGCAGAATCAGAGTCTGCTCTTATCTGGAACCATATTTCAGCCCTTATGGAAACATCAGCATCTGGGCAGAATGATAGAATGTTTATCGTGGAATATATTATTTAACTGTTTATGTTATCAATATGGCGCAGATAAAAATCTACAGAAAGCCTGCATTTAATGCTTGGGAGGATTTTAAAAGACTATCGAGCATGCCTCTGGAAATAGGTTCTCTGATGCTGTGGCTGCAGACAGTGATTCCAATTGCTTGAATCATATTGTCTAAAATACACTTCCCAATTAACTTCCTGTCAGGTTGAGGAATTCCAGGTATTTATCCTGTAACTTTTCTATTGGTGAAGAGTGTTCTCCTGGGGTTCCCTAAATGCAAACCACTTTTATTTTCTTAGGAAGTTTTTTTTCCCCCCTCAGTCACTAAAGGCTTTTCCTTCTCATTGAGTTTTGCTCTTCGGCTTTTTGCTCACTGCTTTTCAAGGATTGAAGGCACAGCAAGTCCTGTCCTGGTACTCCCATTGATACATTTGTACAGTGCTGAGGTACAGGCTCCATGTTACATCCATACTTGGCTCGTTATCCTCTTATCAAGCTCTTTGCATCCCTTTGTTTATTTGAGGAGACAGGAAGACTGTGTGAAGGCTGCTTAGTCAGGGATATCAGCGTTGTTGGCAGGGGAGTGATTGCCAGTTGAAAAACAAGGCATTATTGCTCATTTTTTCCCTCTTATTAGTTTGATTACATTTGCAAATCAAATCAATCCATCAGACATGATCAGGCCTCGTCCGCATTTTAAGGAATAGTAATCTCCGTCTAATAAGATGCAAATGTGTCACATCGGTAAGTAACCAATAAATCATCGTCTTGTCTTTGGCAATCATTAAATATCAGAACCAACAGTCAATTTTTAGTATTTTCAATTTGCGATATGCCGCTGGAATATAAAGATAGATGGACGTAATTACACAAACCAAACACTATTTCAGTTCATTCCAGACAGCAAATTTAGTGGAAGGTATAACTGGCTTGTCATCACACTACATTATTCCTGGCGGTTCATGCAAAGTTCACAGACAAGCTTCGAATGGACATTGCTTTTTTTACTTCCCTTAACAACATTCCCACTACCACCACCAACTTCAATAAATGACTTGAAATGCTGTAGGACATCACTTCCATCAGTGCACAAAAAGGCACAGAAAGAGAAACATTGCCTCTTTTCCCAGCGCAGGCACCTCGTGCATGTGTAAGACTGAAACCCAAAAGTTTCCTGATCCTTTCTACATTCTTCCTCTCTTTTTCTCTTCTTTTATTTTTTTAGACATTTTAATCTGAAACTTCAGGTTTTGCCCTGACACGGAATACATTTTTCATAATTTTTGCCAGTTAGCACACATTTAGTAGTTTAGGAGCAGAGTGAAGACAGACAGAAGGATTGGCACACCAGCTCCCCTCTCATCCTCCCATTCCCATCTTGCTAAAGGAATGGAAATTTAAATGTTTTTTCTTTATCTTTTTTTTTTTTTTAAATTGATTTGGGATTTGGGAAAATTGATCGCCTCATGTGCATCCCAGGGATTAATTGATATGTTCTTCGTCTGATTCGCAGTGTTTTCCTTTCCATTAGTGGCTCTATTTGTATACAATTTACATGCTTTTCAAGAGAGAAAAAGACATAAGCTTATATGCTGGCAGCACTAGTGGCAAAAGAAACCCCAATCTTGTCTTAAACAGCATAGCTTTTACCCAGATATTTCAGACTGGTTTAATATTACAGGATACAGACCCTAAAAGTGCAGACCTGCAGGCAGGCCGCTAATTTCGAGAAGAATTTGTGCCTGTTGGAAATTACATTGCTGGCCCTTCTTGCAGTACGGAGTGGCATGAGAGAGAAAGGGTGCAAAATACGGTCCCTCTGCTATGACGCCAGCGACTCTGCGGAAATAAGAAAAGAGGATTTTGCAGGCTTGTGCTGACTTATGTAGGTTTCCAGCGCACCAAAGCCAGACAGTGGGCTTACTGTGTTTGACCTTAAGAAGCTTCTTGCCGTCAGCGGCGTGCCCTGAGCGGACCTGTCACTTGTGTTTGTCTCAGCTAACGTGCTTGGAGAAGCTGAACCTCAGGTGCTTTGGAGTGACTTTGGGAGAGATCCTTTAGCTCCCTCCGTGAGAAAATAATTTTCACAGTAGTAGTTTGATTTGATTTGGTAAATGAATTAAATGGAAATTAGGGAAGAGGCTTGCTTGTGAGTACACCTACTTGCTTTGGGCTCCCCCAGGCGTTGAGCTGCTGCTGTTAAGGGGCAAAGGGTGGGGAGAGTGATTTTGCAAACGTGAACTTGTAAACTCCAGGATAGTTGCTACATGTTCCTCATTCTCGGCATCAAAAATCTTGTTCTTTGGTGAGGGAACACTGCAAAGAAATACTTGTGAGCTGCACACAGTATTAATGACACATGCCAGAGATTTAGGCAACTTAAAAACCTACCGTCAATTAACAACTACTACTTCTTGCTATTTTGAAACAAAAGATGTTATTACCTGGTTTTACCTACTTTGATCCTCAAACTGGTGTAAATTTGTAGCAGCTTTGTGAAAGCAAGAGGTTTATTCCAGATTTAAAATGAAGCAACTAAGCAACGTTAGCTCTGTTGTTTTAACAAAGTTTGAGTTTCCTGGCACTTTTTTCCCCCAAGATTTCTTTACATTAACATGTTCCTGGATGTTGCATACCTCAGTTGCCTAGACTAAGGCTGCCTAGGTCTCTTGCAAAAGTCTCCCCTGTTTCTGTAATCTCCAGAGACTTTGGTGAGTAAAAGCTGCGCGCAGAGGCTGTGTGCCTAAGAGGCTCAGTACCAGAACCTTATGTTCTGTCTAACCAATGCACATACTACCATGGTATGTTTAATTTGCTTTTTCATCAAATCAATAATGGGTCTAATTGAAAAAATTGGCAGAACTACATAAACCGTAACTACCAATGTCAGTGTTTTGAGGAAATCGGAGATGTTGCGCAGCTATGCAAGTGACACCTGTGTTAGCAGTGCACCTCTGTTACAAATGTGTACAGAAACAAACGTTGCTCAGGTGCAGCATCTGTACCAATTGATCACTATGCTATCAGAATTAATCACCTGGTATTCAGCTCAGAGAATAAAATTTACATCTTAATGTATGACACTTATTCCAGCACATACATGCACTACTAAAAATGGTACTGTTCACTCCTGCTGGTAAGTGTGCATCTATTTTTGTAGGCAAAGTCTAGCAATTCTCATTCTTAGTAAATTCCCAAACACTTGGGATGGCTGCTGCTATTAAGTTATGTCCTTTCAAAGATGAACTCTTGCAGGACTGTGCAATAAAATGGATTTTGTCCCTGGAGTTATGTGTCTAAAATCCTGCCCTCACTTTCTTCTCAAGAAAAAGAGATTTTTGAGGATCTCTAGTGCTCCATGGAAAATAACCCGTGTGAAGATAAATAAGTAAAGTTTGGCACCGGGCAAGATTGGCAGGCCTTCACCAAGATGGTCCAGCAGTGTTGCAGGTGCATTGGCTAGCAGTGTGGAGAAGCTTGTGTGAGAACTACACAAAATTGTAGCACGTGCTCTCAGTTCCGCCAGTGGCGCGAGCGCTCAGATAGCCCTGCCGCTGCGAACGGAGCTGTGCTTTCTGCGGGGGCTGCTTAATGTCCGTGGGGCTGGCAGAAAGATTCAGGCCAGGTGCACCAACTGCAGGATGAGAATTATAAAATATTAATTTTAAAAGAAAGAAGTGCAGATTTCAACTTTTATGTTCTGTATAATTGCAGAGCTAGCAGGATTTTAAAATATGGCAAAGCCTAAGTCATTAGCATAGGGTAATCACCTTTGCTGTTTAAAACCAAAATAATAACAACAGAAAAGGTATTGCACATTGACACATGGAAATTTAATGCTTTTCGGAGAAATTTTGTAGGGATTTTTTATTATGTGGCTAATTACATATTTACATGTAATGGCACTAGCAGAGCTATTACAGTCCATTGGGTAAATAATATGCATTTTAAAAACCATTTATAAATATGTATTTATTTGATGGACCAGAACGTTTTTTTGAAGTCATTCTCATCCACTGAGTAAATAATATATGGATTGCTTTTAAAAATAAATATGTATTTCCTCAATAGACATTCCAGGCAATTGGGTAAACAGTATTCATTTCTCAAATGTTAAAAAAATACATACAAATGTATAGAAATCTGGCCTAAATGTGTATCTTCCTGAGAGATCAAAATGACTCGAAAGGTGTCAGGCATAGCTTTGAAATTTCTGTTCTGAATTGTCAGTCTGTGTCACAACCTGGAGTTAATTAAATGTATTTTCATACATACAGTAAAATATCAATGTCTGTTTACAGTTTTATAACACTAGTGCACTTGAACCTCTTACTCCGTGTTATAAAGTCAACACTATGTGGCTAAGATCCTAGTTTTAGTTTGTGTTCATCTTAATACAATGCAAAATGCATTAATTCTGTGGGCGTAGTCCTGTGTCCGTAAGATAGACATGACAAAACCCGTAGTCACCTGAGTGGCAGCCACCTCAGACCGTCGTACTGCTCGGCTTAAACTTCCTCTTTGTGGTGTCCTGGTCTTTTTCTGACGATTGGCTGGTGGGCAAAGTATGAGAAAACGAAGAACGGTTTCCTTATGTGGGCTTGATGCAGGGCCTGTTGATGTGAGCAGGACTCTTTCCACTGGCCTCAGAGGGCTTTAGTTCAAGCCAGACACAAAGATCTGCCATAATCCATAGAGGCAGCCCAACACAAGGAGCTGAAGGCTAAATCTCTTCCTTGACTCTGACACTGACTTACCGTGTGACCTTGGGCAAATCATTTAACTTCCTTATGTTGAAACTGTGATTTATACCTCTAATTTTGGCAGTCCTTTGAGAGCTATAGATTTAAAACATTAAGTATGATTCACAGCATGCTAGGATTGAAAGATGCGAGCACAATGAATGCATCACTGGTTTATTTCTTTTACATACCATAGGCTAGAACTTATCCATTCTTTTCTAAACATTTTAGCCAGTTATCCCTTCATTCATTTCATATACTTCTTCTGAAAGCCAAATATACTTTGTTAGGTGTTTTTTTCATGAAAATATTAATTGTGGTTTTCAAGCATTAAGCAAACAGAACAGCACAGCAGCCCTATGAATTAATACATATAATTGTAGCTTTCACAGAAAGGCTGTGGGACAGGGGAATTAAATGATTCCAACAGAATCACAGAGAAAGCCAGTGGTAGATTTGGGAGGCTAAATGGTCTTTCTCCTCTTCTTCCTGTGTACATTTACCTCACACTTCATCTCTGCCTCCAACAGCATCTGTGATAGGCTCCTGAAAACTGCTGCTTTTAGTAAGTTAGTCAGCTGTTTGACAAGGGTGTATTCAGCAAGTGTCAGTTATAAATGATGTGTGCCCTGTGCAGTCAGGATAGTTAAGCTGGGATCCATTGTCAATCTAATTGTTACTTTGATACTGAAAGAATGAAAATATAAATACATAGTGAGAATGTTTGAACTGGAGCTCTATTACAAAACCAATCACAGCAGCAGTGAATTATCACAAAAGCTTTTGAAGCCATCCTTCATGGCGGTTCTTGCGCAAGTGTCCCCGAGTCGGCTGCTGATTTGGTCTTGATACCCAATATTGCCTAAGAGCCCAGCAGACGTGGTGGTTTGAGAGAACATGTGAGGAAATGTTCACCTTCTTCCTTCTCAGATCACTGACAGAGCAGATAAAGTCCATAAGGCAAGCCATAGTGAGTGGCTGGTCACTGTAAGACAGGATGAGCAAGAAACGGGCATTTGAAAGCAAATCATGGGACGAGAAGAAAGCCAAAGAAACAAAAGAAGATCCAGCGGTATTAGTATTTTGTTTCAGACCTCTCTAATGGCACATCCACAACAAAACACAACGGTTTCTGTGTAATTTCTAAAACTACCGACAAATGTGTCCAAATACCAGATGGTAGAGCCCAACATGTTGTGGTTGCTGGTATGTAGAACACAGGGTAAGGAATGCAAAGCGAAGCCCAATTCTCATGTCATAGTCAAAGTAAAGCTTTCCAGAGCGCCGAGAGCTGCATCACGAAAAAAACGTGTAGGTGAATTAGTGTGCACCAGTTAAGAACTGGGCATCACTGGTGATGCTTTAAATTGTCCTATGGGTGCCCAGAAGGAATAAAGAGGGTCTGACAGGAGAAGAATGCAGATAAAGGGAAGGCCAAAAGCAATGGTGAGAGAAACGTGGTCACGTAAAGTAGCTCTGAGCATACCTAATGCTTGTAAAAGCACGTGAGTAGCGGAGATTGCCTGCCTGCCTGGTCGTTATAAGTCACCAGTTTGCTAAGACGTGGCAGTGGGAGTAGCTCATCATATCAAACGTGAAGGATGAGAAAGAAGGTATTAAAGATCACCTAGGGAAGGGTATCTGTGCATTAAAAGATGGGTGACTTGAAATAAAATGTGAAGGTGCTGAGGGATAAGGTGGCACAGCTGTAAAAGGAAGAGTTTGTATCTTAGTCGCTCTATGGCCATATTGAATATGACTGTTAAATTCTCTGTATAATTAAAAGAGATAGGAGCATTCATACATTTTGTTGCAAATTGATACAATCTTTTTTGACAGTGATCTGAATAAGATTGTGCTATAGTTTTTAATTTAGCAGATTAAGAAGCACAATTAAAATATCAGGAATAAGATCATAATCTAAACCTCTGGGTTTTTTTTGGTTATCTCTGCCATGTTGATAACAAGAGCCTGTGTATGTAACAATTACCTCCAGTACTGTAAATTTACTCTAGTTTGTGGGCTGAAGTGTTAATAAATACCTTGCAGTATTCCAGAGGGAGAAGCTTTCCATCTAATTAATAAAACTGGGAAGAATACCCAGGACACTGAACCATATCTTTCTTATTAGTGTTGGCTTCTACAAAGGAGAATCCCTGAATCTCAACACATTAGTAAATGTCATACTCCTGGGTTGCACAGAGACCTCTTGAAAAACTGCTGATTTGCTGTGGAAAAAAAAATCACCATAGACTTCCGAAACAATTTGGCTGGGGAATACCAAGTGTAGAAAATCAGTGTAAAGCATGGCATGCATTATAACAGCTAAGATTTCAGCCATGTTTGGTGAATCTTGGAGGAGAAAACATACAGTTATATCCCCATTTCCCTTCCATTTTTGGTTTGTACTCATGCTAATATTTTTCTTTATGTCCGAGTGTGGTCTTACTGCAGTTTGGTTTTTAGAGACTTAGCAAAAACTCTCCTTTATTTGGTCTCTAAACCAGGTTTCTTGTATACTGATATGTAAGCTGCCTGTAACTGTTTTTTAAATGGGGTGGAAGGATCACTTGAAGAAGGAAAAATGTTTAAAGCCCAATATGGAAGTGAAAGTCTTTCACAAAATACGTAATGCTGATTCCCTTTTCCATTGCAGTAATCAGTATCTGGCAAAAATAAACTTTGTCTCACTATACCTGAGCCAGTTCCATTTCAAGGCAGTTTGCAGTAAATCACAAATTAACAGCCTAACTTTCTAACTGGCACATAATTCTTTCCTGTTCTTTATTAAAATTATTGCAATAATCGTACATTATGGAATACTGATGCATTCTCTGACAGACTGGACATTTACCAAAGAGAGTAAAAATTCATGCAGTTCTTTTGTAGAATAAGAAATGCAGGGTGTTACCTCACATTATTATCATTGGGTTTATTAGACTGATGTAGCAAGCTGGTATTACTGCCTCTGACAGAAATAACATCTTTGCATTTACTTCTTGAAGCCTTTGCTCTGAAAAATGTTGCTGCTGGATTTATTTATATCTGCTTTTCACACTACCGATACGAGTGATTGAGAGGATAAAAAGAGGTAAAGCTGCAGACCTTATCCATGAGGTTGATGCCAATTTGGCTAAATATGAGTCAAGTGGATGGAAAGTGGAGGAGGTAAAAGATCCGTCAGATTTTTGGCTAATACAGTCTTCTCAGTTTTCATAGTCCATGCTTTAGCTGAGGTCTTCACTGAATTCTGGTAACTTATTAGAGCATAAGAAGGCAATTTAAAATGCTCTCCAGGAATCAAGAGTCTAGTGGTGTCTGTATAGTCTAGTATTTTAGATGTTCTAATGTACTGTATATGCTTAAACCTTTCAGTTTGGGTTTGGGTTTTTCCCCCCACCCCCCCATCAAGAATGTTTATGGTGCTTCCACATACAGTGCAAGGGATAGATCAATTCACACCGTGGACAGTGAATACCAGCCGTACATGCAGTTTCAATAAAGCATGTTAACAGCAGATACTGGTCCTTAAAAGACCATATATCAGGCACCCTCAGCATTATGCTGGAAGAACCCAAATCACACATTCCCTTGCCTGTCTTCAGTTGCAGCTTTGTTGACCCTTTATGACTCTGTTCCCTATTTCAGGAAGTACTCCTCTGATCTGACCTGGGTGATTACATTATTATTTTGTCCTTCAGCAAGACACTATTTTATATTAAAAAAAATACACATTTAATAAGGAAAGAATACTAGTTAATGAGCAGGTGATCCTTACTCATTTAGGTACCTTGTAGAATACTCTGAGTTTCTTTAGTGCAAATGCGTGCGTACACAGGCTTATGCAAACACAGTTACACATACACTTGGCTTCTTTTATGTATATGATAACATTGGGGCTGTTCTGTATCCATTATTTTTGTCTTTCTACAGTAACAGCTCCAGAGTGAGAGCTCAGTTGCTGTGATTTTGAAATTCTTTGCCTGGGGCACATCTCTCTCAGCTCTTCTGTTCTGAACTCTAATTGTAGAAGTAGGCTCCAACCACCTCAAAGAAAGGCAGCCCTAATTCTGAGGCTTCAGTTTTTAGGAAACTAGGAACTGAACCCTATAGGTCATCAACATATACTCTACTGTCTTCAGCCATGATCAGCCTCGGGGGAAGAGACATGGACCCCACAGTAGGCAGAAGCCTCAGGAAACCTTTTTCTAATTCCTTATGCTTAGAGGTTAGACTAAATAAAGAAGAAAAATGTCCTTGTCCTTTTATTTTGGATTTGGAGTATTATACCTGGTGCTGTTCTGGCTCTCCGTGTAAACATCGGCTCCCTCTCTGAGTTCTTGGCTTCAGTGACATCCTTTGGTAAGGAGTTCCGTAGTCCAGCTGCTCTGTGAATGAATAGTTTCCCTCCTTCCTTCAGTTTTGAATTTCTTGAATTTCAGTGTCGTGGCGCTTGGTCTGTGTTATGAGACAGGGAGAATAAAAGCTTTAGACCTTTTCCTTATACTATTATTTTATATATACTTTTACTGCATTCTCTCGTACATCACTATTTTGAGGAAAACAACTCCTCCTTTCTGTCTATGTTTTCATGAGTGTTCCCAGGTACATTGTTCTGCTTTACTTTCTCTGAACTGTCTCTAAATCTGTCGTATTTTCTTTGGAAAGGGCTGAGCCATTCTGTCGTTAATACTGGAAATCAGAGAGTACTCTTGATATTTTCCTTTTAACTTTTCCTGTCTTCTGAAGTGTTTTTAGCTTCAGCCATGAGCATGACACCAGCTTCACAACTAACCTTGGGCTACTGGAAGAGGTACTAATAGATGCAGTTTTCAAGCTAACGTTTTCACACTTTTCCCTGGACTCTTTCAGCTGGTCACAATGCTACAGTTCTCCATTCTTTTTTCTCACCTAGAGATCATTTAGTCAGCCTCGTCTCACTCTGGAGGGACTAACAATACATACTTGGAAGGCCTTCTGTCTTAAATTGAAGAGGGCACTGGTGGAGGTCACCTCCATAAAGTACATTCGGATGATGCAGGTACCAAGATCATATATAAAGCCCATGTTTCTTTAACTTGCACTGAATTTTGAGAAGTATTTTCATTTTCAAACTGAAAATAAAATAATGTAGGACAATGTTGCATGAAATTGCATCTCCCATGCTGCCTCCAGTGAAAGCCTATCATCTAACTTCACCTCTGTGCATCTGCTCAGGATAATGCATTTAGAAATCAGTGATGTTTTGCTTTTTTAGTCTCAGAAGCAAGTGACCTGGATTCACTTTTAAGAATATGATTTGCAAACTTGTTGACTAGGATTCTTCATTTGGAGGATGAGTTGATTTGTCCATATAAATCCCCTTTGTCAAATTTAATAGATGGATAAAGTGACCCCTTGCCTTCCATAGGAAAATGCATAGTCCTTAAAAACCACATCATTTTTTTTGAGAAGCGTGAGAGGGTTTTACATCTTTAAGAAACCAAACAAATTCCAAACTGAATAAGAGAGACAGAGAGAGAAGCCGCCAGCTTTCCCAAGTGTCTCATCCTCTCCCCTCTGTCATCCTGAGGCAATGTGGCTGCATTTGTGTGTAGATTTATAGTTTATCTTTATCTATGGCTTCATCTGTAGGTAGCTATTATAGCCGCCTTGCCTGGATATTGTTTGGGCCTGATAGATCTGTCTGTAGTTCATCAAAGGGGAGCTGAGTGGCTAAAAGCCATTGGGTCCAGCTGAGGATGAAATACGAGCCATCAGCCTTGGTAATGGCTGTAAAATTTCATAATTACACGGCCTTTATTACATTGCATAATGATCCTGAAGCAGTATGGAACAATTAATTAAGATTTTCAACCGTGGCTCTTTCAGAAATTAAAAGGTGCTAGTGGCTGAGAAATGGGGAACCGTCTTGTCCTAAAAGCATTAGGGATGCTTAAGAAGTACTTCCTGGGTACTTAAAAAAAGGGGGGGGGGAAGGGAAGGAAAAAGACAAGAAAAAGAAGATCAACCAGTTAGGCAGCTAATGTTGGAGTAACGTTTTTGTACTTTACTGGTAATTCTTAATGTCAAAGCTGGTTCTAAAACTCCTACGATAGTCACTGCCATAAAGGTGTTCCTTTTCTATTCTGTAAAAATTTTCATGCCTTTTTTCCCCTCCTGTTCCGTTCTACCCATTTGTCACATTTATAGAAGTTGAGCTCTGCACATTATTAAATAAATGCATGCCATGACTTAGGAGGAGGGTCACTTAGCTGCGTATTGGGGTGTACTGACCAAGGATTTTCTCTTACGCACTTTTTCATGTCTGAGGCCATTGAAATTCCTTTAAGATCTCTGCAGTTTGACAGACATCCCCAAGGAAGACTTTTTTTTTTCTTTACTGTTTTGATACTTTTCTTCCTTACTTTTCTCCTTCGTAAATGCAGCATGTCAGATGTAATATAATATTTTCCATGAGATTGGCCTCAGACCTGATCAGAAGTAATTAGATTCCTAAGGTGCTGCAAAGGTGTCTCCCAGGTTTCTGTTGTACATACTGAAAGAAGAAGTGTTTATATATGTGCAAGGAATACGCAGGGAGAAACACGAGGCTGGAGCCTGTATGTGTACACGTTACCTGTTGTGGTCGATCGCTGGGTATAATTCTGAAGCCAGCAAATTGTGGTCCTTGTGGGGTGTGGAGTGCTCACTGTGCCGATGATAGTAAAACTGATGAAAAGACAGCAAAAATAACCCAGCTGTTCTCCATGCACCGTCAAAACTTTCAGCTCTTAGAGGAAGGAGTCTCCCTTGCACTACATGCCTTTTTTCCCCCTTCAAAATATTCTGATTCATATAAACTCTCGATATAACTCTTAGGTAGGATGAGCATTAAATATTGGTGGTTTAAAATTGACTGGTCATCATGTAAGGTCCTGTCGTTCTAAATATTTCATGAGAAGCTAAGGTTTCTCCAAGGCACCTCTAATAATAAACTTTCTGCAGAAAATCTAGAAAGGATTATGTGTTTCAAGGAGGAGCCGGCTGCTTGAAGTAAATTCTCTTGTTGAGTCATTTATTCCCCTAATAGGAATTTTCTGATCTGCTGTCATTCTTGTTCACACACTGGGTGTCACTGCCTCTAAAACACTTGTCATTCTTTAATGGAAACAAAATAGTCATTGCAGTCAGAGCCGCAATGTCATTCCACTACCCCTTGCTGCGTCGGCAATAGTGAAAATGACAGAGCGGCTCTCAGTAGGGGTAATTAAAATGTAAATATTGATATTTTATTATTTGAAATTACTTTCCAGTGCGGCATTTAATATCTCTCCATCTGTGCGGCTCTGTTTAGCGGTCACTTTAGTGCAGCTCTGGGATGCCAAGCGGCGGCTTGATCCCCGTTATGTCAAAATGCTTGTTGCTGCTTAATTTTGATATCTAATTAAGTGGAAAAGTACAGTCCACACTGTAATCCATGGCATCTTAACCAGCTGCTTGGGTATATTTAGAATTAATCTCCACTATGGAATCATCCTAATGTATGCAATTAAGAGTCTGCCGATGGCTAATTAGGTGTATTAGAATCAGGCAGCTTCCTTTTTTTTTTTCTTTCTTTTTTCTCTCTTTTTTTTTTTTTTTCTGTGTGTGGACTGTTGTAGACTTAAGACACAGCCTCCAGAGATGATCTTAATGGTACATATACACTCAACTAGGTAAACTAGAAATTTCACATTCGTGTAGGAGAATGTGTGTGACTCTCTTCCCCCAAACCAGGGAGACTTTAAACATCATTTGAATTTTTTGGCATCAGCAGCACATTAAGAAAACCAACTAACTTACAGAAAAGTTTTAAAAACTGGGAAGAAGGAAGATGTGTTGAGACAGTGTTCTGAGCTGTCGTTTTCCTGCCAGAGGGCAAAAGGATATATTTACCCCAAATTCTGCAACCTGAAGTTTTTGCTTTGGCTGTGGGAAGAGATTTTAGCTGTCTCCTACAGGGTTAACACGGATACGTTGATTGGATCGTAAGCATGGTTGTCTCCGTATGCTAATACATGCCAGTATTGGATTCATATTATTAACCTGATTGGGGAATTCCTGGAAACCTGACTTTGCCTGATGGAAAGACGGAGGGAGCAGGGATCGCCACCGCTCTCAGTGAGGAGATGACTGGTGGCTTCCCCAGGGGAGCAAAAGGCAAACAGCAGTGACCCGGCCTTCCCTGAGGAAAAGCGCTCTCAAAGCAGACCCACAGAGGGTATTAATAAAAGGCAGCTGTATTAAATGCACAGAAAGTTTCTCCTTTCTGTGAAAAAACCAACCAAACCCAAACTACCCTGCTATTTTATAATCCAGCAAACTTGGGTTTGAAGCCTAATGTGCACCAGGCTGAAGAAGCTGGAATCTGAATTTCTTGATATTCCCAGTCTGTGTGCAGTGTTGGGAGCACAAAGGTTGAAGCGAGCAGCACCCAGACTAACGCTGACTGTTGTTATTAGTTGAGTTAGGTTCCTCTCTCAAGTTTGTGGGTTTGGTTTATTTTTAGTTTTGTTCAGTTTGGTTAAATAAATAAGTAAAATAAATTTAAAAAAAAGAGAAAAGTGTTGACACTTTTTGTTTAATTATGTGTGATTGCAGCTTCATTTCTGCTAGCTGGACTCTTCGAAGGATCTCGATAAGGCATACTGCACATAGGGTATGTGCATATAGTGCTGGCAGTTCTAAGATGAACTGTGTTACCGTTTTCTGGATGGGATTTTGAGAGACATTCGGCTCTGTGGATGAGGCTTGTTTTTCTTCTACAGTCACTTTACTAATGACAGAATGTAGTTTTTATTTTTTCACCCACGATCTGGCTTTAGTGTACCCATACTCAAATAAATACGTCACAACAGACCAAAGGAAAATTTGTGTGAAATCAAGATTTATGTTGAAAATATGATTTTCCTTTTTTTATATATATATAAGGTCAGTGAAAGAAAACAATCAGGGTCATAAATACAATCCCACTCCATTTTCTCCCATGCAAAAGTCTGGGCATGCAGGTGATACCTCAAAACACTGTAGAGATTTTAAAAAGCAGATTTCATATAAAATGCTGTACCCCAGCTGCAGACTTTTCAAGCCTAGGGGCAGAGATGGTTTTAGGAGCATACCATGCCATGTCATCTGCCTCTGCTGTCTTCAATAAGAGTTCAGTAAAAATCCTCTGTAGTCTAACCAAACCATGTTCGAAGGTTGCTATTTAAAGAACTGCAAGAATTAACTTTAAATAAAACAGATCAGATCACGTATGTAGTGCAATAGAAAGATCATCCTCAGGAATCTGCAAGTTCATTTTGCTGACCTTAAGGAGACGTACAGCTACCTTGGGCCATACTGGAGTGCTAGTCTGAATTTTAAAGCTTCTCCCATTGTCCATATCTTGGAATTCAGAACCTAACGGCAGAGAAGGTAATGCCCAAGGAGTGCCAATGTCTTAACATATGGGGGGAAGCAGCTTACTACTTATCAGGTCTTCCTCTGTTCTCAGAGCATCTAATCATAAATCAAAATATAAGTGTTTGGCCTGGCTTCTTTTTAATAGAAGATTGGTGTGAATTTGCAGGAAAACTATTTAAAATTGTGGAAGTTCCAGTGGTAAAACCAGCCCAAAGGGAAGCAAATATTAATCTGTTTAAATCTGTTGTCTTATATTTTCCTTTTTCTCAGTAAATACTGAAATAGTAAGGTGTGAAATGAAAATTAATGGAAATAAAGAGTACAGTACTTCAAACGACAGGTTTCCAGCAGTGCCTTTATAAAGTACTCCGTATGTGGGGGCCTTACCAAATCTGTCCTAAAGCAAGAGGTGACTCACCAGGTTTTTTCATCTTTAATGTTTCACTGCAGAGTATTAGCAACTGAAGCTGGTTATGTGAAGTCAGGGAGACATGCTTAAACAGTCATGTTTTCCAGCTCCTTTCCATTACCGTTGCTAAAGCAGCAGCTCACAAGAACTTGTGCTGTAACTAGAAATAAGAAATGTAAAAGTAGCTGCCTAGAAATACTTGGGTGGTTAGAGAGGGGTGTCTCTGATTTAAGTACTGAAATCAATTTGAACTATAGTGAGTTGCACCTCACTATATGCATCTTACCCGGGGAAGAAATGACAAGCTTGAATAGCTCCTGTTCAGTGTTATCATGTAAGGTTTCTCAGGGTAAAAGACAAACCAGAAATCTCTTTAACTGGTATTTAAATTACATTAACACTTTTTTGTATAGCTTGAGTAAAAGGTCACGCTAGACAAGCAGCATCTTCACTGTTTGTAAATGTCTAATTTGCTGCTTTTAAATTGCTGTGAACTTCACTTACTTAGTCCTGCTGAATGAATCCAGTGTCGCAAATACTTCTGACAAGCGAATATTTGCTTAGTGAGAATCCATTGTTCATAATGGATTGAGAGGGACATACAGTGTGAATGCATTTTTATTGCCATGCCATCTCTCTGCCGTTGTTTCAGTGAGATGAAAGTAGCGTTGTGATAAAAGCCTGGGGTTTCGTAGTGCTCTGTGTGGCATTTCCCATCTTACTGGTAGGTGTTAGTGAAAAAGTGCTTATCATAGGCATTTTCTGTGTGTTATAAATTATATAAAAAATAATGTATATTTTATAAGAACAGCAAGAGTTAGGAATGCAAACACACTTAAATAAAACCCGAGAAAGTGCACAGGCTTGGCTGAAGACATCCCAGCACTCTCCACATGCGTTTTGCTTTTCGTATTCGAGTCAGAGTAATTCTTGGGCACCTCTGTGTGTGCAGTCTGATCTTCCCTCTCCCACAGCCGCCCAGCTAACAGATGGCAGTCACAACTCGTAGCGCAGAGCACGCCACTCACAACACAGCCCTGGTGCTGCTTTCGCAGCGCTCTGCTACAGGGGCAGAAGGAGATGCTAGATAGCAAAGCATCGCTCGGAACAGGCGGTGGGTTTACTGTGCAAAAGTTACTGGATGAAACTAATTTCTAAACATGACTTTAACTGTAGCACATCAGTTCTAAATAGCTTGGAAGCTGAATCCAGCAAGCAGCGTAAGTTGAGCCTTTGGCTGTATTTCTGGTTAGTTGTAGTTTGTGCTTTGAAACTTGATTTGTGATTTTCAAGTTTGGGCAAATACCTGTGGTTTTTGTTTTGTGAGCTGACACCCTTCACATGAAAATTCTGAGTCGTACTTAAATTTCAGCTTGTTATGGCGTCACATGCACTTACTAGCCCTCTGGTCAGGGGCTCCATGAGCCAATGGGTATGAAAAAGAAAAAAACTGGAATAGTGGGTTCACCCTGGCATGATGAGTTGTATCCGTTTCTGTTCCAGCTTTCACAAAATTTCATCCATAATCTGCAAAATATGTTTGGTGATTAGTGAGAGCGCTCTCCTTCTGGTTAATGGTTTTCCTAACCGCTGAAATGTTTGTGGGTCTTGATAAGTATTTTTAGACTACAGAGTATTTTGAAATACAATTAAATCTGGGTTTTCTTGGATTAATGCAGTAAAAAGGATTCTTTTTACTTTAAAGAGTAAAATTAAGGTTTTTTTATAGAAATATATATTTTTATATAAAATAAAAAATAATTAAAAAAGTAAGAAAAAGGTCTCTTAATTCAGATCTATGTGGGACATTCAGCTCTAGATATACCCAAGAAAAATGAATCATGCCATCTTCTTCCTGGGATTTCTGAGAGAATAATGGCAAGGGGCAGTCAGGCTATAAAGGCTTCCCTCAGTAAATACCGTGATCACATCTAGAAAATAGTACATAGCCCCAGCAGAAATTTCACTGCTGAAATGTCTCTGGCCTTTGTTTACATCCCTGGAAGCCAGCTGAAGTTGTAGGATGGGTCCGGGCGAGCGCGGAGTGTGTGCCAGGGAGGGGAGAGGAGGCCGCAGCCACAGCTGCGTGTCCGAGAGTGCGCGGGGCCCAAGTCTGGCCTCGAAACGGAGTTTTTCTGTACGTTCACGTCCGTGCTGCTGGGATGAGCCCTTGGCCCACTGTTTGTCATTTGACCGTGAGGCCACACGCTCCCCAAATAAAGTAATCTGGGCTGAAAGAAAAGGTTTTTTAAAAAAGTGTTTACAGTATTAGTTTGTTCTTTTGACAGTGGTGACTGTAGATCATTTTTGAAATAAGGAAATTGCACTGGGAACATCAGTACCCATAAAACATTTAGAAGGAAGTTAATCTATCAAAATTAAGCATAAATAATTTTAAAATCCAACTGTGGTATTTCGACTGTATAAATATATTGAATCTGCAACACACTAGTGAACATGTCTTTTTCAAGCACAGCTTTGATTATAAAAAATGTAAATTAAGATATTTGAAGTACAAACCAGGGCAGCAAGTGGAATATTTTACTCATAAAACTGACAATCACAAAAACAACTGGTAAAATAAATGGGAGGCGATTATCAGAAAAAACATGCGACTCGCAGATTTGCCAGAAATTTCATACTTGGTTTGATCAAATATTTGGATTTCTAAACGTGTAACAGAGAGGAAGGGAAGTTCATTCCCTGCAAAGTGAAAAAAAAACCAAACCCAAAATACCCCAACAATTTGAGTCCAAGTAACGTGATTTAGGCATCACGTCAAATGTTTAAGGCTGAAAATAACGGTAGGGGTAAGTCCAGCCACTGTCTTTTCTTTCTTTTTTTTTTTTTTTTTTTTTTTTTTTTTTTTTTTTTGTGTCCAGTAGTTCTCGGAGTGCTGTGTGCAAGGCACAGATCTTACCTTGGCACTTGACCATCTGCAGCTGCTTCACTCTAGCCCCTAGTGAGTTAGCGTCCATGAAGTCCATCTTAATGAAGTAGAGGAAAGGGTCTTCAGGAATATAAAAGATTTACCCTGTTTAGCATGGAGCTGTGTGCAATGTGAAATAGAGAGCAAGCGGTGCATGTGCCGATATTTGAAAAGATCTGTGGTTTAAACAGCTCTGGCTAAGAGACCATGAACTGTGTTTGGAGCTGGCTTCGAGTGCTGGGCGCTGTGGAGCGCAGCCAGCTCGCTGCTGATTGTTCTATATTAAAAATGCTAAGGCCTTTTTACCTATTTATTGCTGCTTCCTTTGAGCTTTGGGTTTACTGGTATGAGAAAGGGAAAAAAAAACCCCACAACCAAGCATATGTTCAGTTGCTCAATCAACCTTTTCTCAATCCACACTCGGTGTTCTCAGTGAGTCATTACAGCATAATTACAATTTGAGTGTGATGCGCTGTTTGTAGAAAAGTATCTATTTTTAGCTGGAGAAACACTACAGTCCCTGAAAGGAGGAGAAAGAAGGAAAAAACAGGAAGGAAGAAATCTGTAACCAGCAAATCAATGCTATTGTTAACTGATATTACGAGACACCCTGTAGATTTACAGTGCTTGCATTCAGCCACATAAAACCCGCACTGAAAGGAATGCCTACAAGGGGTTAAATTCATATGCCTGCGCTGCAGCCTATTTCTGTCAACACTCAGCTCAGGAAATAAACATTTATGCTTTCTGAAATGAAAGTGTATTTTTGAAGACTAGCCGTCAGATATTTTTTGCCCTTCACACTTTCAAATGCTTAGCCTTTTTTGTAAGTTGACTGCAAAGTGCATCAGTTTGCTAGGCAAAAAGGAAAAAAAAAAAAATCTTGACAAGTGCCCATGGCATCATTGTCAAGCACATGAGTGTCTAGTAGAAGATGGCAGGAGGGTTGGCACAAAACATGCTTCCTTCAAGCTTCTTACCTCAGGGGTACCTGACTCTTGAGAAGCCTTTCAATCCTTCCAAATGACGTTATTGCAAACTGTCATCTGGTTTATTTGGAGTGCACTCTGTCGCAGATAAACATGCTATTTAACTGCAGGTCAAGGTACAGAGTCATCCTGCCAGCAAGCACCTGAGATACATTAAATGGCATTGACTTGGGGAGGGAGATGGAGAGAGATCAAAGTTGTCACCAATATGGTACATGCTAAGGGAGGAGAAGGTACACAACATGGTATTTTACAAAGCCCTTATGCAATTCTACATTTAAAACGCTGACCTGCAAGACTCGTAAGGATTAAGGTCCCACACCATGCATGACAAAGTTCCAAACCACATCATCATGCAGTGTCTCAGGGCAGCCTGGAAAGAGCTTGGAGTTAACGACTGGGGAGGCTAACACCAGTCCAGGCTGCTGGAAGTGTATTTTGTCTGGTCTGGAGGGTCCTTAAAAAATAACTTACATTTTAAAATAGAAAATGCCCACTTGTCACAAAATGTGGTTGACCTAGGGGATTCATATAACAAAAGCTCAGAGAATCAGAGCACAGGTTGGCACGAAGTAAGTATAACCTCCTGCAAACAATTAAAAATAAATCTCTGTATGTAAATACACATGCCTGTGTAATCAGTTCTTTTAACTGTGACTTGCTGAACAGCTATTAAAAGGGCATTGGTCTGATACAAAAACTACGCTGGATGCTTTTACATTTTCTGAAAAATCAAAACAAAACAAAAACAGATTAATTACAACTTGATGCAGCTTTATATTCCCATGAGGGATGCCCTTAAAAGTTAAAACATGCTTTCACTGAGCAGGCTTTCAAGGGAAATTTACTTCGATCAGGAAGAAAATAATCATATTTATTTGATTTATTATTGCAGAGAAGAACAGTGGGGTTTATATTGGCTAGCTTTTCTATAACGTAAAAAATGTATTTTGAATTTTTTTATGTCATGTAAAAACAATTAGTGTATTTCCTGCACCAGAATGCAGATTTTTCAAGAGTGCAGTACAGTAAGTTATCACCAGCATCCCATTTTTCCCCCTCATGGGGCATATGTAATTTCCTTTGACTGTGGCACACAATAAATGTTATTGAAACATAGCATTACTTAAAAAAAACCCAAACACCAAAACCAAGGCCAATAAACCTATACTAAAATAGGTAAGTAAATAAAAGAAGGATGTTGAGAGTTTTCAGGGGAAAAAAAATACAGAGAAAAATTGCAGGTTAAACTTTTTTAAATCAAAACTGATTTTATTGCTTTTTGCTTAATTAAACTCTTCAGAAGAGTGTGCAACATTGTTATACCTGAAAAATTGTTAATTTGTAAATCACAGGGACAAAAGGGCTCCACTGCAACTTTAAAGTTTCTATGCACGTAAATGTCAATAGAGTGCCTTCTCCATCATCAGCACTAAATTCACATTGATGCCTCTTTTCTTCTCTGTATTGATCCTTCCATGAGAACGTAGATTTGTATCTGTTAATTAATGCGTCCTGAAACAGCGTTTGTATTAATCAGGCAGATAAGAAAAATTGGATGCCTGCACCCTCATGACAACCGTAAAAGTGCTGGCCCTGATAAAATCGTGGATGGACCTCAATAAAAAAGTTCCTCCTTCCACTCAATAAACTAATCATCCTGCTTTTAATTATTCGGCAGAAAGATGTGTGGAGATTGGAGAATGTGTAAATCTATTTACTAACAGCAGTGTCTGGGAGGGAGAATGGGGCTGTCACAGGACGGTGCTGCAGGCTACATTCGCTGTCCATCTGCTACTGCAGAAAAACTGGTTCTTGAAAGACGGGAAGGAACAGAAATGTTGAAGCTAATTGAAATCATGAATTCATCCCTATAACCTTTCAAATGATTATTTCTTCTCCATTTCCCTCTTCTTTATTTTAATCGCAGATGTGTTATTTTCCATTGTCACCTCTTCAAGGGTTTCCTTGTTGTTGGCTCAGGTTTTGTTGGGTTGTTTGTTTTTGTTGGTTTTGGTTTTTTTGAAGGCAGAGAGCTACAGTTCTATCACAAGACTCAAAAGACAGTAAGAGAAAATGAAAACAAATAAGGAGGGAGAGAAAAATGAGAGGGGGAGAGAGAGCATGCAGCCAGTTTTATGTTTCATTTTTTATGGATGCCTGGTGGTTTGGATGTGGGGTTTTCTTTTTTATTGTATTAGTTTTGCTGCTTAATGCTTATAAAGAAAATCTTGTTTGGAGTGGATGCCTTGCAGATTTGCTAGTTGATGATATATTCCTGCTTGACTGTGACTCTCGACTTTCAAAACAGAAAAATGCATTTAAGCATAATTGAACACCAAAAAGAATGTTCTTACAGTGGGAACCCTGTCAAAGGACATGTAAGCAGCTCCACAAACAACTAAATGAAAGCTTCAGACATGTCTTAAGACCCTTTAAGAAAAGCTTGACTAATCCCCTTTGATGATTTTATTAAGTACTTGTGGTTGATGGTGCCAACTGGCAAATTACTGCATTTCACCAACAGGCCAGGAAAATTGCTTCTTCTCCCATATTGTTGTGTAGCTCCTAATGTGATTGGAATATTAGCAGTTTGATATAATAAATTAACAGGTACTGTAAACAAGAGTCTGAAAAGGTAAGACAGAAAAGATGCTTGCCCTCAGTGATCCTATTAGGAAAGACAGCAGGGGAGAAAAAAAAAAGCAAATGTTAGATTCATTAAGAGGCATTTATTAAATTTTTGGTTGCCCTCAGAAAAAGGATGGTGTGACTGCTCTTTAGTTGGCGCTTCAAATATGCCACACTGTTACTTCAACAAGTGTAGCGGAGGTGGGGGCCATTACGGAAGTAATTAGCATCTTTTCTTCGAAGGGCAGGTGTCACTTCTCTTTCCCCTGAGGTTAAAGTTCAAAGAGAATTTTCCTCTTTGTGATAATCACCTTAATTCTATTAAAACAGCAAATCTTCCCTTTTAAAAAAGCTGTGGTTTTTTGGTTGGTTTTTTTTTTTCTCTCCAAAATTATCCTTCTTGGTTTATGGTAATGGTGAAATGGAGTCCTCAGATCCCTGTTTCACAGCATCAGGTTTTATGTATTTCAGAACAAAGAAGACATGATACAAATCACAGACTGTCAGTGCAATACTCCCCAAATTAATAGGATTCTTACAAAAGGAGCCTGCAAATTCCAACTTGTTTAATAACTTTGTATGTTGACTAGGAAATGTTTGATTTTATATTGATTCACTTTCCTGTAGTAGGATGGGGAGGAGAGGCACAAAAGCAGAAGGGAGAATAATAGATGATGTACATGTTTTATCGCCATGTATTTAAAATGAAATCAGAAAGAGGAGCAGATTTCTGAGAAACCCAGAAGTGCTTAATATTTTTCCTGTATTTTTTTTCCTATTCAGGTTTCTCCACTTTGTCTCTAGCTGACCAGATGAGCCTTCTGCAAAGTGCTTGGATGGAGATTCTGATCCTTGGTGTTGTATACCGGTCACTTTCTTTTGAGGATGAGCTCGTATACGCTGAAGATTATATTATGGATGAAGACCAGTCCAAATTGGCAGGCCTTCTTGACCTTAACAATGCCATACTGCAGCTGGTAAAGAAATACAAGAGCATGAAGCTGGAGAAAGAAGAGTTTGTCACCCTCAAAGCTATAGCACTTGCTAATTCAGGTTGGCAGAGTGGCATGACAGTTGCTACATTTTTAATATGTCACTTTTTTTTTTTTTCCTTCTCCATAAAGCTTTCTGCATGCTTGTTTTAAACACGGGTGTAGAATAAGAAACTGCTAATCAGATCCTAGTCTAAAAGGCAGCAGAGCAGTTCAAACTAAGAACTTTCTGGTTCTAAGTAATTGTGTTGGTAAGGGAGTAGAGGATACTGCGCTGTATGATTTGGAGAGTATTTTACAGGCAAAGATCCCTTCAAATGAATATAGGTGGTGTTCTCCGAAATCCATTCCATAATCCAGACAAGTCTAATCATTGCAATTAAAGGAAACAGAAAGGGTGCGTGAGAATATGCTGTATACATTCTCTTTAAAGGCAGCTAGTGATTTATTTGATAGGGTGAATTCAGGGTGTGGGAGGAGGGAGGACATTCCCCTTTAATCTCACAAGGACCACACCTTACCTTACGGATCCTCTGCATTTATGAGAATGCTTCTGGAAAAATCATGTACCTCTGCAGCAAGGGTTAAAAATCTCAGAATTTTTTTTTTTCTGCATTTGAATTTAAAAGTGCTGAAGCAGTGAATACTGTCAGATAAGTAAAAATCGTTTGTGCTTTGTTGTTTTTCCTTTTGTGTCTCCTTAAAGCTTTATTGTGGTCTTAAGTCCCTTTTAGCATTTGCATAAAGTTCACGATAGATCCCTCTTTAATGACGTGCCGATCATTAGATACCTGTGTGTCAATAACACGCTCTGATGCTATGTTCCATTGACAGTCACACCGTGCCCCTCCATCTGCTTTTGTTTTGACCCTATCTTTGAACTTTATCTTGGTTGCTGGCCAGTAGTTTTCCCTTTAATTACAAGAAGGAAACTGTCAATAAAATCTGTTAAATGGGATGCAATGAGTGGCTTGAATGGGCGGACGGCTATTTGTTCAAATTCTGCAGCATTCAAGGTATTGACAGTTTGTTTTCTGGGGCCATATGTGACGATCAATCTCAGGCTGGGCTCAGCCGCGCTGAAAAATGAAAAACCAGATTGCTTTTGCTTACTTGTGGATGACGACTTGTGATTTGGCGCGGTCCTAGTGAGATGAGACCTTCTGCCCAAATTGCCCCCCTGAGAGCCAGGACGCGTGACTGTTTTTAGAAATAATTTTTTAATTGATTTTGTAATTAACAGTTCATCTACAATATTGATGCATGAATCCTCAGATTGATAGGAGGGAAATTGTTTTCAACAATGAAGTTGTACTTTCCTATTTGTCTTTGTAATGTGATTTAGCACCCTGCATTTTTAATTGGAAATATAATTCAAAGCATGCAAAGCCAAAATGCTTATTAGTTTATTTGTAAAATATTCTCCACCCCACTAACTCTCCCCTTAGTTTTAGAATATTATCTTATTTCCAGAATAAAAATTAAAAAAAAGCTGAAATGCCTCTCAAAGGTCAAATCATTTTAATTGCAGATATATTTATAATTTTTGACCATTGTAAATAGACACTTGAGGATGCTTTGCAACTACAGGAAGATTTTTTTTCTCAAAATCGGTCATGTTTAATGAACAGGACAAGAAAGGGATCTGGAATTAGGAGTCTAAATTGAGAAGGTTTTTTGTATTATTTTGATTCTGTAATTCGAAGACTGAATTAGAAATATTTCTATAGTTTACTTGGTAAAAAGAATGAGGGGCTAGAATATAGGGATGTGTTGTTAAATACCACTCACACCTTCCACCCAACCCACACCCCCCAAAAAAAGACATGCAGTGTTTAAGTTATAATAAAAGATACCGCTGCCAAAAAAAGTTGAGTCGTACGTTGTGCATAGAGTGTATCAAAATAATCTGTAGCTTCATTAATTTCATTCTGAATTACAACCAGGATGATGTCAGAGATAAATGCAATTCAGCACGCTAAAATTCAGGGCACATGTAAGTGAAAGCAATAAAATTGCTATTCTGAAATGAAACTGTTGCGAGGAGGAGTTAAAAAGCAGCCCAGCCATTCAGCTTCCCTTTCAACAGCATGTTTTGGGTGTTCAGGTTCAGCATTTCAGCTTCAGGTTGTACATGCAGCAGATACCAAACTTGTACCAGCTGTAGCTGCACTGACCAGTAGGTGTAAAATAGCACCTGCAGAATTACAGCCCATCAAACAATATCAGGCCCTTAGTGTTTTAATTTACAATTGCTGGCTAAAATTAAAGTAAAATTGAAGTTTTAATATTTTTTCATACACAAAAAAAGAAATAGCTTATTTCTCCATAACTATGAACTTGATTGACATAAATGCAGCTATAGCTGAAAAAAAAAGTGCTATTATAAAATCAATCGGTTAGCAATTCACATTTTAATATATTTTCTTGCTAAATCTGTTTTCTTACAAAACTTCGAGTATTTATTTTTGGGGTTTAAAATATATTAGCTTTTTTATAGCTGTAGAGAGAATGGGTGAAGTATAGTAAGAAATCTTAGGTGTTTCAGACATTCTTGCCCTATCTGCACTGCCTAGAAAGATTCCCAGGTTGACTCCACTTCAAACAGTAGACAAAGATGGTTTTATAGCTCTGTATCTGTGTTAGTGATTTATGATACAGTGTCACGGTACTTTCCCGGCTGGTCTATAGAAGCAGGAAAAAGAAATTGTAGGTTGTCTTCATATTGATTGTATTTTGTTTGAATAAATACCACAAGCTTTCTTTTGGCCAACAAATCTCGGTGCTGTGAGCATTAAAACAGCCCAGCTGCTAACTTTTCTTTAGACCTGCACAGTCTGCTTGTGCGGGAGTCGGTCTGAGCTAATCCTGCCGTTGGGTTTCTGAAGGGTGGGGAGGAGGAGCCGTTTGTCAGGGAGATTCTCTGCCAGCTGTTATCAGATGTTCCCTTTGTAGGGTTGGCCAGTGCCACGCTGCTTCCCCAAATTTCCAGAAATGCAAGATATATCAACCTTGCAGATTGTCACTGATTTCCAATGGAGTGCATATAGCACCTGAAGAGTTTAAATTCGTATATAAGAGCACAGTACTGAAATGTATAGGCATTTCAGTCCTATGTGCCTTAACGTTTATAGAGGCACGTTTCCAACAGGTATGTTTAATACGTAGTGCTTCATATGGAATTTACCAGGTTAGTTTTAAACATCTGCATTGATGCCATAGTAATTAATACAGCCTTTATGCTTGAAATCCAGAGAAGTCCCTCTCACAGCAGCGTTGCCCTTATCCTGTCAGTATCCTGAGTTCCTTCCTCCTTTCCCTGCCTTCTCTAACAAAAGCAAGCAGGTACCTTGAAGCTGCAGAACGCAGCAGCCCCGCGTTCCACCTCATACCGCCCAAATGAAGCAAGCTGGCACCAATGAGCACTTTGTTTACCCACGCAGAAAATCAACTTTGAATGGTTTCCAAAACATGCATGTACCAATTACTTCCTCGTGTGTAAGGGAAGGTGAAATATTTACAGCCGGTGTTGGAAGTGTACACAAGTGCACCCACGCACACGTGGACGCTGACACAGAAAAGATGACCTGCCCGTCTCTTTTGTGTTAGAAAATGCTTCCATGTATCGATTAGGTAGTACTAAACAGGGAGTTGCAGGTGAGCAGTTTTTTGAAATTGCCTAATCAGTAAGGTCTAAACTGTGCCTTCAGGCCAAATGCTGCAGAAGAGCTTAGGAGTTGCAACCGAGACCAGATTTTTGAGAAGCTCAGTTTCCATCTAAGACCTAACATAAGGAACTGGAGTGTCAAAATGCATTAGCACGTTTGAAAATCTGATCTGTGTGCATCTGCCTAATAGGCTGCTGGCATCTTGAAAAATCTGACCCAAATGTGGGTGCTAGGCACTTAAAAGTATAACCCTATGCACTATCGAAAATTTAGAGGACCAAGAAGTATCTTGTGCATTTTAGCACAACAAAGCGCAGATCAACATTGGTGCCATTGAAGTTCCACGATCATCTGTCCTGGTAAAAAAAAATAATTTGTTCATTCTTACAACTTACTTAGCTTTCCAGCCACCAAAAGAGTGTATCCAGAGCACGAGGCTATCACCATTAAATAATATTATCATAATAAAAAATAGTAGGACCCTATAAATCACTTATTCCACAGGACATCATCTTTATTCCCAGTATAGATTGTGCCTTATCTTATGTCAAAACATACTACATTTAGTTTCTAATAATAGCAGTTTTTTCATTTTGTTTGATTTAATCATCTTGTTAGTGTTAGAATTCATGATTAAAAGGTATCTATCTTGACTAGGCATATATTAAAATATGCATGTACATCTCTGTGTTATTGGTGTGTTACCAACGTTTATTTTGCCAAATATAAATAGCAAGGTCTGTTAACTCGTTCATGGAGTTTTGTATAGAGAGTGGTACAGCATGGAAACAAATTTTTAGAAAAGGAAGTTGCCACTAGGCAGAGTATTCATGTTACTCGAACAGTTTCTTCCTCGGATTCCATTGTACGTAATCAAATAGACAGCACCCACAGGTCTGAGAGAACTGTCTGCTACCATTTGCTTAATGATAGCATTAAGCGAATGGCAGCAGAGTTAACTGATGGTTTAATTTTATTTTTTTTCTTTTTCTAGTAGTTGAGGCTGACGAAGGGCGAGGAGCGAGGCCAGCCCGGGGCCAGCTCTGTGCCGGTGGGCGGATTGCCTGGGTGGGAAAGCAAGGATACGAACTGCTGCATCACCAGTGCGATCGCTAGTCTTCACTGTTACTCACCCTGCTGTTCCACAGCGCTCAACTAGTGGCTCTCAATGATCCTTATGGCAATTGCTTATATCTTGTAGTGGAGAAAAAGGATTTTGAAGCATTCATTCAAAATCTTCTTTTAGTTGGTATCTTACCCCCCTGGTCTATCATTTGAATTCCCCTTTTCCAGAGTTTTAGTAGCCTTATTGAGTAGGTACTTGAACCAGTTCATAGTATGCCATTTGTTCTGCATTGCAGAAATATTCATCTATTTATTGCCCTCACTACCTATCCTAGTGGAAAGTAAGCTATTTCACGAATAAAAAATAGGTGGTTTACTATGTTTTTCCTTACGCCTGTGGGTTTAGTTCACTGCTAATTCAGTTAGCCCTTGAAATAAATAGGTGTGTTCTGTGAAATAATTTCTTTTCTTACTACATCTTCGTTTCCTACTGTGTTTTAAAAACTGTTTTCAGGCTTCAGTTTTCATGTCTTTTCTTAAAAGTAGGCCAAACCAGTACAATCCAGACTAAGACCTTGTTCACTAAAATCAATCATACAAGTTTGATTTGCTACCGACAATTTCCATGGGTTGCTTCTGTCTTAAGAAGTATGCTTTTCAAAATGTCATTGTGTTGTGTTTCTCATAAAAGATTATACAGAAACACAATGTGGGCAAAGCACTGTGCAAAAATGCAAGTTTCCCTGTGTAAATCTGGAATACTTTTCAGGCAGGAGATGAAGGGGTTCTGTAATTCTGAGAACAGCTCACCCAACAATAAACACTGCGGTGGTTTTTGGATTGGCGACACAATCTAGGTAATAAATTCCTCTTATTTGAGACATAATCCAGATTAGGATTTCATTTTCTTTATATAAAGCAGAAAACATTTTGCATGCTCTTCTTACCCTTCATCCCGTCCATTTCTTGCAGGATCGATCCTACAACTTTCTAAACTGATTTATCCGGTTTGGGGTTGTGAACTGCTCAGCTGTATGGGACCACAAACGTCACAGCGATTGCTGTCTTTCAAGTACTTGCTGATGTTTGTCACTCTGATACATTTGATCAGCGCCTTAATGTCTGCGTTTGCTGCTGCATACTCCTCGCTGCTTCATTCACTGTAATGATTTCTTCCTTTATGCTGCCTGAATTTTCTGACCTGAAGAACTTCTTTGAGACCCCTGGGTTTCTACCGCTTAGCAATGTTATATACAAAACGCATACATACCAGGCTTAAACTTTCCTCGGAGCGGTGTTTTGAGAGGTCTCCTTGCCCTCAGTTCAGGTGTTTTCCAGTCTTTAGCTAGGTGTCACCCTTTGTGGCGTGTTCTAAATGATTCCCGGGTGGCTGGATGTTTGTTTGCTGCATCTGAGATGAAGCTTGAATTTTAAACAAGGTAGATTGTAATCTGAATTTCTGTCTGGACCTTGGGTGTTTTTCTTGGATGAGAACTCTGGTTTTCTCCCATTTCTGCACAATGATACGATCAATCGGCTGATCAGAAGAGGTACAATTCTATTTTCCCATCCTGTGGTGGTGAAAGAAAGCTTTTGCAAGGATAGATTGAGATTCTCCGAGCAAAACTCAATGAGTCGGTGTCCTCATTTGTTGATCTCACTCTCTCCCATCGCAGCACTGATCGGTAACAACTTTTCCCCCTCTGGGCTGCAATCCCATGTTCTCAGCAGTGCCTTGTATCAGCAAGGCTTGTGTTTGTCTGTTGAGATCTTCACCACCCTGGGATCCTTTTTTTGCAGGGTATTTAGGATCAAATCCTGCTTGCTTTCAAATGAAAACACTTTCAAATTACACTGTTGAATGTCATTGTTTATATAAGCACTGATTTTTAAGTGTATTGCATCTGGGTGTGCATTACCTTTGGATTGTATCTGTGTAGGATGTAATTGTGATTTATGCAGACTGTCTACAAAAACAAAAGGATGTTTCTTGGTATAGGAAGAGCATTCAGTATCTTTGTCTCTAACTTATAATTCAATTTCATGTTGTCTGTGGAATTATTTCTTTATTTCTCAAATGTCACACAGACTCTGCGTTTTCTTAAATTGTAGTGGTTCTTGTTGACATTGCCCTCTCTTACTAGCGAGGATTGGGCTGATCAGCAGTAAGTTAACCTGCTCTGAATTCACTTCTACATCTGCCAGTCTGTAGTTACTGAAAAGATTTCTCTTTTCTTTTTCCTCCTCTTTTCCCCTTGGCTAGTTCAGCGTTTTCAACCATTTTCCTTATTTTCAAAGACTTACACCTGAGGGATTAAGATCTACATTCGTTTAATATTGGGAATAAAGTGGAAGTTCCAGACTGCAAGGCTAAAACTTGAAGACAGATCTTTGTAGAGATTAATATTTTCCTGAGCAATCTGTGAGCTGAATCATGGTCTAATTAAATAGCATCGGTTTAGGGAGTTTGCATTTAAACATTAGCAGATCCTCGAACAGGTAAAGCTGAAATGAGTTTGAATCTTTTCTGTAAATGGGAAGTTAAATTATCATAGTAATTTGATTAAATAATTTTTAAATCTTTCAAGCTAAATCACTATTTTAAAAGAGCAGATTGAAGCCTTCATCACTCCATCTGGAAGCGCCCCTCTTGCTGCTCTCTTTTCTTGCCCCGTCTCCTGTGAGAAATCCCGTTTCCCACAGCACAGCTTCCTGAACTGCTCCACGGACCACGGCTTGGCCGTGCAATGCTTGCATTAGACTGGTCAGCGTTCTTCCCAGCTGCTGAACAGATTTCAAAGATGGCAACAACGCTTTTTTAATTAAAAAAAAATATTATTTTTTTTTAAAATTAAATGCTTTACTCCTGTTGCTTTTCCACGCAGGCAATTGCTCTGTTTACAGGGATGACGGTACACAAGCACCCCTGCAGAAGAGGGTAATATCCCTTCTTTGAAGATGTCCAGACATCTTAAAATGGAGGAGTTTGAGGGCATGGAGTGTAATAGCTGTATCAGAGGGCAGGTTTTGATTCACCTTCCATTCTTGTGTTTTCTGGGGGTGTTCTCATCCTCTTTTCCCTCCTCACTCAGTTTCTGTGTAAGAAATACGCGGAGTGTAGGTATTTGTACCGCTGCAGGCCAAATTGCTATCCAAACTGCAGAGCTAAAGATCTTGGGGAAGTTTCACCTCTGTGCAAAAAATGTGTTAGTTTGGACTCCCTCCATCTATTTTCAAACTCAGACATGGTCGTGGTTACAAATACTGATTCTGGGAAGAATCAGACCAGTTTTGTACAGAATTGAGAACCAGACATTTATAGTCAGGTTCTCCGGAAAGACCTGTCTCTCGGTGCAGTATGGTGTGGAAAAAAAAAATATTCACAAGAACAGTCAGTCCTTGACTCACCAAACATTTCTTGCTGATAAGACGCTCCTCTTTGTTTCCCAGCAAATCTGGCCCTGGCACTGTGGGTCAGAGGAGAGGAGGAAAAGATGGGGAATTTCTGGGTGAACGGAGTGTGGTTTATGGATAAATTATTTGGAGTAGCACATTGTGTGTGCTGTAGCACAACGGTGAATGTCCAAAGACTTGGTAAAGAATCAGGGAGTAAAGATGGCAATTTGTTTGGCGTTTGCATTCCAATTTAAACTCGGTGGCTGGATGCTATGCTTGAGACATCAGGCAAATTCGTGTGTGTGTGTTAACCTGTCTGTATCCATTACATCTGTGTGTAGCAGACAGAATTCAGGGATTTTGTCTTATTGACACAGAATTATTTAATAGAATTGCCGTGTTAGAAAACTATGAAAAATGTATGGATTTGGGGAACAACCTCACATTAATTAGGACTAAATTTTGCTAGAGGTAATATTTCTTTGTCACCTTTTTTAAAATGTCGTAGCCTTCTTTTTCCCTAGGAGAGGTATTTTTGTGTCTTTCTGCTTTCAGTGCAGTGCACCTTAATGTGCAGTATCATATCCCTGCAGTGTATGTCTTAACTGCATGCTTCTTAGAGCATGTATTCGCTAAGACTCAGAATTATTAAACATGTAAAATTCCCATAGGACTCCATTATGTGTAATTAACAGATAAACTGTCATCAGAATCAATAAAACGTGCTAAATGATCCAAACTTGTATATAATTAAGTGTCTGTTTTAGAGCTGGAGCTGTAACTTTTATTTTTTTTTCTTTTCAATTTGCACATTTGTTTTGACAATAGAAGCTGGAACGTTTTTGTTAACCTGTTACTTACTGGTTTGTGTTTTAGTTTACATGTTTGTGTTTGAAAAGAGAGAGGTATTTACTATCTGGCCTAATTATCTGAGGAAATAGTTGCACATCAGCTTTGAGGAAATGAATCTTAGATGCATCTTAATTCTCTGAAGGTAATTCAGGTATTTGAAGCACGTGCAAAATTTGATGTTGTTATCATCAACCGGGTAAAACATGAGGCTCTGTCAAAATACTGATCCAGGGCATCAAACTGCTTAATACAGGGCTTGGAAACGGTGAGAGAAGCGGATTCCTTGTCACCCAACTCCTCAGTCATTATTTTGTCTGGGAACAGGAGCTTTATTCCAAAACCAAAAATTAAGATGCAAAGCTGTGTTGTACTAACTAGAGTTTTCAAGGATATATCTTAATAATCCAGTTGCACCCTGAATTAGGCTTGCACAGCCTATCCCTAGGGCTTGTACCCCCTTGCAGCAGTTGTATTTTCATATGGTGTTTTACTGGCTCTGTGTCTGCCAACCATCCAAATTTTGGTAGCTGACAGGGGCTCTTTGGTGGCCTCTCTAGCCTGTGACCATTCTTTTTTTTTACTTGCATTTTACTCCTGTTGCTTTTCCACGCAGGCAATTGCTCTGTTTACAGGGGTGCAATTGTAAGCTTGCGTTCACTTCACTTTGGACCACATCGTCACCTCTGACGTGAAAGTCAGAGAATTAGGGCCACTTGTCCAAAGTCATCTCGGCTTGGTCCGGTAACTGCGTGTTCTCAGGGACATCTTCCCTTTCTGTGTCTATGCTGTTGAGGGTTTTACAGTTACTTCAGTTAGATCTTTTCTCTTCATTTCACACTTCCATTGCTTTAATCTTTCCAGGTTGTGTAGTAGTTTCGTTTAGTTCCTGCTGTGCGTTGTGTCTATGCTTGTCACTCAGTACTTACACCTCCGAAACATCTCACCTGAAAAGGCACAGGGTGAGGTGTTTGCTTTGAGTGATTTAGAAAAAATGCAACCCCCAACAATAACAAGATAAACCACCCTCTCGAGTGGGTGGGAGAGGGGATTATACCTTGTAGGAGATGTTAGCTTCACAGAAGTGTTGCCTGGCTGTCTGAATATGCCTGAGGGAGAAAAAAATTTGCTAAACCTATCAGGAAATCAAATCAAACCCGCTTTTCCCTTGCATCAGTGCAGTGGTCCTGATCCCACGATTAGCGTCTCTGAGCAGCGGGTAACGACCATGGCTTCCAGCTCTGCAGCCTTGGAGCCCGACACAGAATTTTGCTGAGCTTTTCCACAGTAGGGCAGTCACTCTTGCTTCCCTGATAAAACACAGACCTCAATTCATGCAGCCCTTTGGCGCTATCATTTCTTCAAAGCAGTAACAGTAAAAGATGGTTTATGGAGCAGTGAGAGTGACTGTTTTACTTGTTTGAGGAGGATGAGGAGAAGGATTACTTACACAAAAGTTAATTATACATTTGTAGTTCCACAGCAGTGTTCCAGATATTTTCCTGAAGGTCACTATAGAAATGAGTAGGTAATTATCTTCCTGCTTTGTGAAAGAGGATGGACAGAACCAGTGAAAGTGTTGTGCAGCCGTAGCGTTATTTGACTTTTGGCACCCTGGGCTGAAACCTCCTGTTGCTCCTTTGTTTTGCAGACTCAATGCACATAGAGGATGTTGAGGCAGTGCAGAAACTTCAGGACGTCTTACATGAGGCTCTGCAGGATTACGAGGCCGGGCAGCACATGGAAGACCCACGTCGCGCAGGCAAGATGTTGATGACCCTCCCGCTTCTGAGGCAAACCTCCACCAAGGCTGTGCAGCATTTCTACAACATCAAACTGGAAGGCAAAGTCCCCATGCACAAACTTTTTTTGGAAATGCTGGAGGCCAAGGTCTGACTAAAGCATCATGGGCTTCCCCATCATGCACGTTTTAAAAAAAAAAAAAAAAAAAAAAAAAAAAAGGGGAAAATAAACAGGATAATAATGGCAAAGAAACTTAGTGTTTAATTAAGGAAAAAATGACTGCACTGATATTTAGCAGCAAGACTGTGAAGCAGCTTTCAACTTTTTCTTCTGTGTCTTTCTGATGCAGTTTTTCTTTTCCTTTTCTCTCTTTTCTTTTCTGTTCTTTCCTTTCCTTTTTCCTTTTCTCTTTTTTCTTTGCTGCTGAACTTTTTAAAAGAGGTCTCTAATTGAAGAGAGATGGAAGCCAGGCCTGCCAAAGGATGGAAATCCATAATATGGATGCCAGTGAACTTATTATGAACCATAATGTCCCCAATGACAAAGGAATCAAAGAGAGAACCACCGTACCTAGCAGTACAGTACAACACGATGAACTGACTGAATGCAGTATTAGATTTCATAGGAGCAGTCTCTAATTAGACGACTAAGCGACGATGCATCGGCTGCTTCTTATCATTGCATTTTCCATCTAGATCAGTTACAGCCATTTGATTCCTTAATTGTTTTTTCAAGTCTTCCAGATATTTCTTAGGTTAGCTACAATGTAACTTTTTCAGGGAATAGTTTAAGCTTTATTCATTCATGCAATACTAAAGAGAAAGAAATACTGCATTTTTGTGCTGGCTTGAACAATGATGAACAATAATGAAGGACAAATGAATCCTGAAGGAAGATTTTTTTAAATGTTTTGTTTCTTCTTACTAACGGAGATTTTTTTGTACCAGCTTTACCAGTTTTCAGCCATTTATTAATGTGGGAATTTATCTTACTAAAGCAATAGTTGAAGGGAAGGTGCATATTATCACGGATGCAATTTATGTTGTGTGCCAGTCTGGTCCAAAACATCCAGTTTCTTAACATGAGCTCCAGTTTATAACTAAATGTTCACTGACTCAAAGGATTAGATTACACCTGCAGTATATCTGAGTAGTCTAACATATAAATACTCCATGTCAAATACCAATCTGTAACGGTGTTAGGAGACAGCAACTGTACAAAGGTATAGTTGCTACGTGATTTCTAACTGCTTCAGTTGCAAATGAACGAGATACTGCCTGTTTGCAAAATTATAACCTCACATGCAGAAAAACCCTATGAACCAATAGTAGCTTAGAGGCAATAAGGCAAATGCCAACATCTGCAAAATTAAGAAATCAGAGTAGTAGATTTCTGACCAAATTGAAGAATTTAACACTTCTATACCTTATTTATTGATTTAGATTTTATTTTGTAAATGGCAATCTTTAACAAGTAGCTAAACCAGTATATGTGCTTTTCAACCAGTATTGTCACAGCATGAAAGTCAGTCAGTTTCAAGACTGTTACGAGGTGTAATCTAATGTATAAACCGATTAGATGCCCCCTGAAAACTACAGTCGCTAAATAACCAATAAACAATAACCTCCATCAAATGCTATACCAATGTACCAGTGTTAGTAGCTGCTCCCTGTACTATGTGAACATCCTTATTCTATGTACACAGATGTAATTAAAATTGTAATCCTAACAAACAAAAGAAATGTAGTTCAGCTTTTCAATGTTTCATGTTTGCTGTGCTTTTCTAAATTTTTATGTTGCATTCAAAGACTGTTGTCTTGTTCTTCTTGTGGTGTTTGGATTCTTGTGGTGTGTGCTTATAGACACAGGGTAGAATTAGAGACAATATTGGATGTACAATTCCTCAGGAGATTACAGTAGTATATTCTATTCCTTACCGGTAATAAGGTTCTTCCTAGTAATAATTAAGAGATCGAAACTCCAAACAAATACTCGTTATGAACAGATACACACTGAAATCATAATATTTTCAAAACAAGGGATAATTTCTGTAACAGTTTATTATAGAATACCAATGTATAGCTTAGAAATAAAACTTTGAATATTTCAAGATTATAGATAAGTCTAATTTTTAAACGCTGTAAATATAGCTTTTATTCAATCATCTCTCAGATGTTGTTATTAACTTGCTCTGTGTTGTTGCAAAACTTTTTTGGTGCGGACAAGTTTCCAAAACTATTGCTACGTTGTGTGCTTTAAACAAAATAACAATGGGCTGATGCTCCATCGGCCTCGTGCTAGGAAAAAAAAACTGTGTATCTATCATTAGCTATATGGGACTATATTGTAGATTGTGTTTTCTCAGTAGAGAAGTGACTGTAGTGTGATTCTAGGTAAATCATCATTAGCAATTCATTCAGATGGTCAATAACTTGAAATTTATAGCTGTGATAGGAGTTCAGAAATTGGCACATCCCTTTTGAAAAATGTCAAAAAAAAAAAATACAACTCCTGGGAAAAAGGTGCTGATTCTATAAGATTATTTATATATGTAAGAGTGCAAAAAAAAAAAAAAGTTTATTTTCCAGAAAGTTTGTGCAGGGTTTAAGTTGCTACTGTTCAAGTACACTATATATATATAAATATATAATATAAATATTGTTTTTGCTGTATCACATTAAAGAACTTGGGCTTCAGGGTCAAAAGCCAATCGACTAGAAGTATACAAAAACCACACAGAAAATGGAGATGTGTGAAAGGCACACGGTGCAAACTTTAGTTTTCATTTTCCATAATTTTTTGGAGCTGCAAAAGAACAAGTATCTCAAGACTGTAAAATCATTACCTGAAACATAGCTAAAAGAACTGCACGGGCTTTATAATGTTGTTCATCTTAAACCTTGCTGGAGAAGAGTTCTTTCAAGACCACTTACTTAATGTGAAGTGTTGGGAAAATTTCAAAGGGTGTATGTTTTAGCCATAACAATTTAATTTCTATTTTTGCTTCATTTTTTAATTTTTTCTTATTTAAAGCAATATGATTGTGTAACTCCCAGAAGTTACACATTTGTTTCAATCAGATCAGATTGTTGTATTTATTCCACTATTTTGCATTTAAATGATAACATAAAAAGATATAAAAAATTAAAACTGCTATTTTTCTTATAGAAGAGAAAATGGGTGTTGGTGATTGTATTTTAATTATTTAAGCGTCTCTGTTTACCTGCCTAGGAAAACATTTTATGGCAGTCTTATCGTGCAAAGATCGCAAAAGGACAAAAAAAAATTAAACTGCTTATAATAATCCAGGAGTTGCATAATAGCCAGTAGTTAAAAAACGAAACAAAACAACAAATAAAAACAAACATGTCTATAGCTGTAGATGGGCTTCACATCTGTATAGCAATCAACTGTATATTTTTGTGATGTGTATCATACCGTGTGCTCCAACCAATGTCCATTTGTGTAAATGTATTTATTTTATATTGTATATATTGTTAAATGCAAAAAGGAGATATGATTCTGTAACTCCAATCAGTTCAGATGTGTAACTCAAATTATTATGCCTTTCAGGATGATGGTAGAGCAATATTAAACAAGCTTCCACTTTTGATTGCTTTTATTTTATTTTTTGTGTTGTGGGGGTTTTTTTGGTTTTATTTTCTTTTTTGGAGGAGGAAACAGAGCGATTAGCATTACCTTTTGTTACTTCCATTCGAAGAAGAGCCAGCGTTATCACTTCTCCCTTAAAGTACAATATGAGTGTAAATAAATGCTATATAAAGCCTTGTCAGAATGAATTCCGGTGTGGTACAAGACATTTTGCATACTCTTAAATATGCAAAATGTCTCATAGCACATTAGAATTCAGGCTGGCAGGCCTTTATATAGCACTTATTTAATCTTAAAGCATCTTCACATCAACCTGCATTACTCAAAATCATTGCCTCTCTGTCAATGTCATAAAAGAAAACTTTCCCACTATTTTAAGATCACATTAATACCATCTAGAAGTACTTACCTGCTTTCTCCATCAACAACCGAGTCTATCATTCATTTCCTACTGCAGGAGCCTCCTTGTGTGTGTTCTGGGTGAAAAGAAATACATTTAAAATCTGTGTTATTTGATCCAGCTTTGCTGAATGGAAGTAAATAGCCCTGGGAGCCCTAATCTAGATCGGTGTTAATGAAGAGCGCTGGTAAGTCCTCAGGATCCAGGGGGTTGAAGGCACAGCTGCAAACCGGCAGGCAGTGGCCTCAGCCTTGCACCTCCCAAACGCTGCAGCCCCGGCTCGGGGTCAGCCCCTCTTTCCTGTGGACCCTTCTGGAACCATCACAGAAGTGCTAATGTGTGCTTTTCTTGCTTTTTAGCCTATCTTGATAAGTATTTTGTCGTTGTCTTTGCCAACGTATTTCTCACCTTCGCTGCTGGCCGTTCTCTGGAGGTTCTGGCTGATGGCACAAAGGCTGCTGGACAGAACGGTGATGCTCAGGGACAGGAATTGTTTCAGCCAAGGTACCGGGGCAGCGCCAGGGGCTTTCTGTGCTTCGCGGTGCTTCAGTAGCAGCACACCGTGAGATGGGAGGGCACCTCTTCCCTGCTACCAGTACCTTCTGTGATTTAACTGTCCTGGGAAACCGGGGGGGTTGAGTAAAAGGAGCAGCAGAACAATAGAGAGATGAATCCTGTGTGGACTCTTGGAAGGAGGTCAGAATTGGTGCTTGGTGTCGGTGTGGCTGCGTACACAGGCGTACATACATGCACACCTGTGTATGCATGCACAGAAGTGGTTTTCCACCCCCTTTTTTACTGTTCTGGTTTTCAGTGCCTGCAAAGTAGTACCTCTTCAAAGGAAAACGTGGTACCGCACCATAACTTAAAAGTGAAAAAAAGTAGTGTTACAGATTTTCCCACACAAAGGGGAGGAAAAAAAAAAATCTGAACAGTGCTACTCCTAGTCTGCGTCAGCGTGTGATTGCTACTAGTCATTGGTTAACATTTTCACGTACAATTAAAGAGTTGTAATTAATATTTCTGTACCATTGTTCAGGAGAGAATCATGAAGCATCATACAGTCATAAATCTAGCATCACAGAAAAGCAAATACAGGGAACACTGACACAAAGCCACTTCTAGAGGTGCAACTCTGCAGAAGTGTTTTGGTTTCATTCATTCCATCTTTTCCTCACGCTGCCTCTGCAGTAAAGCCAGGACAGGCACAGAAATCCATTGGAAGCGTTTCGGTAGGCAGGAATGTTTCAGTAGGTACCTGTGGGGAGGTTGGCTAGGAGCACAAACCTCTCTAAACTATGAAAATGGCTACTAAATCTTTGAAGAAAATAAAAAAAGGGCTTGGGGTGCTGGCCTTCACAGCTCGACCTACGCATCCTGCTACAGCTCTCAGCCGCTGCAGCAACAGCACTTGGCTGAAAGACGGAGCCGGCGGACAGGCAGTCTTGCTGTTGTGGATATGGCTTTGCTCAGTGACATCAGTTTCTGACTGACATGGTTTACATCGCCCTTCCCCTCCCCTACTCCCCACCTCCCCAATAAAAGAAGCCACCCAAGACCGAAAGAGCATGGTTTTGCCACCGTAGGTGCTGGTTTGACAGCCCTGTCCCCCTGCCAGCACACCAGCCTGGCCGTGGGGCATTCTGCTCTGCTGGCCAGTGCTCCCAGTATCGATGAAAAAGGAAAACGTGCCACTTGCTGAGCTGGCTACTGAATGGCGTGGGATTTCTGATGGGCTCCGAGTTGTCTTTGGAGCTTTGCATCCACGTAGTTGTCTTAAATTGATGTCACTTGGACTTGTTGTTTGGTTGGCGGGTTTTTTTGACCTTGTGAGTTCACAGTGTGAAAAGGTCTGGCAAACACCGATGAAAAGTAGTCCGGCGTGGTCCCTGCAGCTTAGAGAAAGAAATGGCATGAAAATCATGCACCAGGCAATTCTGTCACACATGCAGTTACATGTGGTTCTTAATGCACAGTGCCAGTGCTGCTGAAATACTGACTGCTGAAAAATGAAAAAAAACCCAGACCACCCGAACTACCAAAACCAAAATGAAAGATAGATTCTGAATGATAACAGAGGTGGAAGTGTACTGTCTTTAGTAGGACAAGCCCTCATGCTGTCCATCTTTTAAGTGTCCTCCTGCAGCATCACCTGGTAATGCCCTACTGGGATAAAAAAAAAAAAAAAAAAAAAAAAAAAAAAAAGGCAGAAACCACCTCTTCTTAAAAAAAAAAAAAAAAAAGCAGAAAACACCTCTTCTGTTTGTTTTTAACATTACCTGTCCTGGCTCCTGCACTAAATCAAGAATGGGACAGCTTCCATCTGTTTTCTGATTTTTTTTCGACAGCCTTTGTTATTTTCCTGAACAGCATTTTTTACTTGCACCTTTCTTTACTTTGCATTTCATCTCTCTTGTGTAATGTAGGTCTCTGATTTCACATGGCACTTTGCTAATTACTATATCCTTCGTTATACAGCCTGCCTGCTGTAGCTGCCTCATAAGGAGTGGGTTTTTCCTGTCTGATAAGATGCAGGTTCTGTGCATATAGGTTGTCTCTAACATGTATTTCACAAACTTCCTCCTTGTGGTTGCTATTGAAGAAAAAAAGAAAAGCAACTATAGAAAAGAATGTAGGTGCATTTATTTGCTTTTAACATTTTTATTCACAAGTGTTCCAAAGTGTTTGTGTTGCCACATCCCGGCCATGCTAATCATTAGTATTTTGTTAAGATGAAAGGCTGCTCTTCCTCAGCGTTCAGATTCCCAAGCCTAGCTCCTTGTAACCTCTGTTAATATAAAAAAAGCAAGCGGCGGTAGATTGATTACACGCAGGCTTTTACTATTAAGCAGAACAGAAAAGAAAGGAATTTCAAAATATAATCCTCCATTCCCAGGTGTATTTGTCTTGTTCTCCATGAAGTTAAAGGTCTGAAATAATGTGCCCATCAGGAGCTCAATGTTGCATGTCCATGCCAGTTGGTCCAAGGGCTTGTTATGATGGTAATGACCTGCTGAAACGTGAGCTTTGATGGCAACAATACAATTGCTACCAGCTCACCCGCTGGGAGAAATATTTTATTATTGTCAAATGCCCTCCGCAGAGATTTGTTTTGCCTGTTCCTGTTTAAATTAAATTCAGAGCAGAACTGCATTATTATTTCTCTAGAGTATATTTGAGATAAACAACTAGTCTCCAAATTTAGGATTCCTGGTTAGTTTAAATTTTCTTATTAGCAGAAAAATTACAATAGGTGACAACATAGCTGCAGGAATATTATTATGGCAGCCATACAAGAGATTTACTCACTGAGACCATGGCCTAAAAGCACAAGAACTCCCTTCTACTTTACAAATGCCAGCCAAATTAATAATTAACTGGGCCATAAATTCTCCAGCCTTCAAAAATTATGTCAATGCTCTTCTGTGTCACACTAGAGGAATTTTGTCATAAGACTAAGTGGTTCTTTATAAAGAGCGTTACCTCTATGTACAAAGCGGCCCAAGAAAACAGCCCTTGCCACTCCGTATTACAGCAGCTCGGCGAACGGGTGACAGCAGGACTTCAGAGTCATTTACTGCTGCTTTCTCAAGGCAAAACTATCTCCTTACGCCTGTGAAAGAGAGCAAATTTTGCTCCACATTAAATGGGCCAGATTATCTCTTCCACAAGCTAAAGAGACAACACTAAATCCCAGCTCATGTAATTTCCTTCAAAATTGTTCTGCTCGGGCTGGGTGTTCCCAGGAGCGCCACCAGCAGAATTATCCAGCAATTCAGCTGTACTTAAATCGGCAGATGTTGGAGATTTAAGACAGTCCTGAAGCCTTAACACAAATCCTCTACTTCTGTGCTGCCTCGTGGCCTCTCCTCACCCGTCAGCCGGTGCCACCGCTGCTGCCCGCTGCCGAGCGGCTGGTCCCGGGGACAGAGGAGCTGCCGGGCAGGGTCACAACTGCCACGTTCAACCCGGCACCGGGAGCCGGGAGCGGGGCAGGAGACGTGCTGCAGCGTCGTGCCTCTGTCCGGCTAAAACCAGGCTCTAGCCCTGCACTGCTCGCGCGTGGGGCCTGGCTGTGCGCTTGCTCTTTGCCTTTTTCCGACTCCCGAGTGCTCATGCCAGTGCAAAGCTGCTCCATCTCAGGATGGGTGGGTTTTGTACCCTGCTTTCCTGGAAGGTGCTTTGCCCAGAGAGGCACCCGAGCAGCGCAGGGCAGGCGGCTCAGCCAGGCATGGCGATGCCTGTAAGGTGCCGGTGCGAGGGCGGGTTATCAAGATGCTGCCATCTCTTAGTGCAGCTGCCACGCTCCTGGAGAGGGAGGAACATTCACAGGGGAGGACAGGGCTGCCAGGTACGCTTCTCCTGCAGTGACCCTCCCAGCTGCACTTCCCAGCCCCTCGCCCACACTGCCAGCCCCTCACACCAGCCACGGTCCGTCCGGCAGAGCGGGGACTGCGGCCAGAGCCACGGGCTGCCGCGGTGGGGCTGCAGCCTTCGCAGGCTTCCTGCAGGCAAGGTCTGCAAACCGGGGGCGTTTGCCTGGCTGGTGCTGGGGAACCCTCTGCAGTACCCCCCTAGTATGCTCTTCAGGGAAAGAGTTCGAGGTTAAATGCTGGTGAAAGGGGTTAAAAGAAAAAAGTATTTTAAAATCACAAGTGCTTTACAAATCGCACTCCTAACACTCTCCAGTTCAATCTACCATGCTCTATCTAATTTCACAGCTTCATTGGGAATGTCCACAAGGTGAGGGACTGGCAGTACGAGGAAGTCAATAAGGACACAATTCTCATACCAGGCTGAGAAGGAGTCACAGAAGTGCCAGTATTACTTGCCAGAGGTTAACTCAGGGTCTAGAGGGCTCCTTGATGACACTGAATGGAAAACTCTGTAACATCCTCAGTAGTTTCCTTCTTCACTGCTACTCCAATATAAATTTTTTAAAAAATTACCTGGGTCTGAATCCCAGTGAGCACCTCTGTGATCTGAGACAGAAGTGCTTCAGTCTCCCCTAGGGCCTGCAAGCTTACAGCCCCGCAGGCTGCCGTGTACACATCGCTCTCCTTACCCACAGCTAAGCCTTCACGGAATATTTTGTCCGTTCCTACATAACAAAAACCTCTTAATGATTCAGATGTCTATAGGCTATCGAGGCCGAGCTGTACAGCTTAGTCACAGACATGGAATAACCTCCTCAAGCAGGGGCTGAATCCCACATCATGCCCTTGGTTTCCGCCTCAGCTAACTCCTGGCAGTTTGTTCCCACTCCACTGTGAAACCTCAGCGTAATCATGCAGCAGGTTTCCATGGTCAGGAAAGAAGTGATAAGAAAATCCCACCCCCCACCCCCGCCAGGCTCTTCACTCCTCCTTCCCCTGCAGGATCCTCACCCTCCTCCTCCCTGGAGGACCAGTGCTGCGGTACCAATGCTGGCCCAAAATGCTGGATTTAAGGTTGTGGGGGTGAATGTGGGGGTGAACTCTCCTTCCGGAAAGTGTGCTTTCCCCACCCTGCTGCCCAGCACAGCCCCGGCCCACGCCGTTGTTTTCATCAGAAAGAAATATCTACAGTGGCAGCGTAAAGTTTGTTGGGGCTGGCCCTGGGGATGCCACGGAATAGAGCTGACCCATGACAGCAGGATTCGTGTGCGTGGTGCTCAGTGGACACTACAGATGCTCTAAGCTGAGGCATGAGACCAGGCGTTACAATCTAGAGCAGCCTCTAGCAATGCAGAAAGCAGCCCTGCTTGTTCATAAAGACAAAGGCGGGGGCCTGACACAACCTGCTTCTCGTATTATGCAAAAATCTAAAGGCTGCATTACCAAATTCCCCCTCCCTGGGAAGGAAAAGGAAGAGAAAAAGAACACCGTATTATGGTCTCACTAGACATGTTTTCATCCTTTCTGTCTGGCTGTCGCTGCCGTCTTCATGTGACTTCTGTGCCATCAGCTTTCTCTGCAAGGGCTCTTTCCCATAAAGGGTGGCACTCTCCCCTCTCCCCATGCTGTGCTGCTGTGGTTTAAAGACACCCCTGGGCTTTCCCCATTCCCAGGTGACTGACGCGGCACCCAGACAGCTGAGATCAGCCATATTCTGGAGCATCCTGGGTTGGTTCATTTTCTCCCCTCAAGGTACCCTAAGAGCTGTGGCAAGACCCTTGTGCAACAGTGCGTGGCCCTGCGGGGTGTAAACCTGCAGGGTGCCACACGCACAGCTCACGGCAGCGCCCGCGACCTGCCTGGGAGTGTTTCCTAATGAGTAGCAGTGGGGCAAAGGAATACAAATTCATAACAAGTTTCTGTCTTGCTTATGTGAACCTGGACATCTGTTTACTAGCTCTTCTCCATCGCTACGGTGGAAATAAGCTCCCACATCCCACTAATACCATGGGAAATAATGTAACAGTCCATGTATGTAGGCAAGGACTGATACTGTCTACGTATTCCACTCCTGACAGATGGATAAAACAAACTGTTGCAGCATGGAATAGGTTGCTTCTTGAGGCCAATTCTGCATGTTGTAAGGCAGCAACAAAGGATGCAGATAACTACAGCACCATGCTGGTTTTGCTTTGCATCTCAGATTGGAGTAAAAGGAACAAGTCCTTCAATTTCTTTCCATGACTCTTTGTCCTCTCCCATTTATATCTTATTCTCTGACTACAGCAACAAAAAAATTTTGTCTTTGATATATTTGAGATTGTGGTACGTTGATGGATTTCAGGCAAATTGTTAAGATGGGCCTTGATAATGCTGTAAGATGTAAACGTGACTATACTTGCAATATATGAGGTTTTACGCAGTTCCTACATTGATTCTCTTGCTCCTTTGTCACCTCGACACGGTGACCCACTCGCAAGGTGACCATGACAAAAGTGCACAATGGAGAGGGGGATCCCTTCCCCCTCCTTCCCTTGCTACTTTACATTGACCAAATGTCTTTCTAAATGACTTGCTGAGCCAGGCTATTCTTATATGTTACATATAAATGGACCCTGTCTTACAACCAGAAGATTCGGGGGAAAAAAATTTTCAGCTTCCACTGTGAAAAGATTAAGGCCGGTCGCTTTACACTACAAAACCTTTCACAAGAGCAGCACAACAAAAGGATCCACAAGCCTATCCGCAACATGGTTTATAGCTCCAAGAAAAACAAGAGTGTCTATGATGGCCTTTTAGGACCGTACCACTTCTTTATAGACTTACAACAGAATCAGCTGGGCAGAGGAAGGGGATATTAAACAAGAAGAAAAGCTAACTTGTCTCCCTACTTCCATTTATTTTCTGTTTGGTTTTTTTGTTTGTTGGGGTTTTTTTTGTTTGTTTTTTGTTTGTTTGTTTGTGGTTTTTTGTTTGGTTTTGTTTTTTTTTTTTTTATGGGGAGAACATCTGCAGCATGTTTGATTCATAGAAAATGTATCACATTTGGGATCATACTGGGTCACACTGCAGTGAATGGTAACCAAATCCCTGCAAGGTGGGGCTCTGAGGCTTTACTCCTCTGTTTACTCCATCAGTGTCTATAGGCGGCTGGCAGAAGCTATGTGGCTCAGTAACTGAGAAGTACAACACGCTCCTTGGACTGAAGCAGTTTAGAAGTGCCATTCATAAAGTCAAATGATCTTAACAGATGTTCCAGCTTAAAGAGAAATTATTTGCATTTGGCACTGTGGTCCAGCCAAATTGCACTTCTTTCAGTAGACTTCATTTTGGCAAAGCAACGAGTATCAGGAAGGCTGTACCAAACGCATAAACCAATCTATTTAAAATTTATAGACCATGCCAACAGCAAGGGGCGTCTGGAGCAGAGGTTGGTTAATATAAATAGATTAACAGTGGCCAGGAGTGGTAGCAAACAGCAATCATCCAGCATGCCCATGGATTTGGAAGAATCCAAAGATGAAAGGGTCATGTCCAGGTTAGAAGAAGGAAGCAAAATCTGCAGAAAGGAAAAGAGACCTATATATATGAAAGAAAATGCAGCTAGGGAAGGGAGAGCGAGCCGAATAGGGACAGAAAGAGAGAAAGGACATATGTAGAAATGGAGTATGTATCACAGAAGAGGATAAAAACTCTGGCTTGCTTTTTTATTATGTCCATTTCATAACAGCCTACCCCGCTTGGAGTCAATACAGTCGTATTCATATTCATATTATATATTATTATTAAAGTCAGTGCAGAGTATGAATTTGGCCCATGAGGCTGATGAGGTAGCAGGCAGATACTGGGATAAAGAGTCATCTTAACAGAAAAATCCTAACATTGCTCTTCAAATTTGTGATAGCTTGATAGATCTATCCTGTATTTCGCTTAAGCAGCAGAACAGCTCAGGGAGCATGGAGAGCTGTGGTGTCCTGGTCCCATCTGCCCCCTTGACAACGCCCTGACCAAAGCCTGCTCTGAGCTGGGCTCCCCTCTGCAGCTGGTGGGGCTCTTTGGTCTTCGCTCACACCTGCATCCAGCACGAGGCTTCCAGGTGCTCTGGCCTAATTTGCTCTCAGCTGGCATGAGTTTAGTTGATGACCTGGGACAATTAAGTCTGAGGAACACGTGGTCCTAATACCTCTGTATTTAAGGCAGAATGAGACGAGCTGCTCTTTTTGCTAGACTGATTCAGGTGTGGTTTAGAGCTTGGGTACAAGACCTAGCCTGGGATGAAATGGCTTCCTCTATGTCCTGCCTTGCCAGGCAGTATCAAAGAGGAATGCTGGCATCAGTAGGAGCTACTTCAAATACATCAGGTTGGTGGTTTGTTTTGACTGTGATTAAAAGCCTGGGCATACTGAAGCCTGTGTGGATTATCGCTGTTTGGACTGAGTGGGTGATGAAGCACTTTATCAGCACGTACAGTGAAAGTGCCTCTGACCTGAAGGCCTTAGAAGCTAAAGTATTATGTGGAAGGTAAAATGTAATTAAGAAGAAAATGGTGGGTGGGCACAACTAACAGTGAGAGGATCCTGATCAGGTCACTATGTACCCAGTGCTTGATCAAGTGTGAGTGCTTTCCTATAAGCTGAGAGCAATAAAGTGCCATCCTGGTCGGCATGTAAACTGTTCTGTGCACTTTGGCAGCTGAAGTTGAGCTATATGAAAGCAAGCTGAACATCTCATGTCCTACCTCCTGTATGAACAGCTATTTTTGGAAGCTAATTACCCCTGTTTAGGGAGTAAGATTAATATATATTTGTGGGACACAGGTTTAGAAAGCAGAAGGCCTCAGCTTGCTGGAAATCAATTTTAATATCCCTATGGCTCTGGTAGCATAAGTGTCAATATACCATATACATGTCCTACAGAGGCTTCTCTTTTACAATTAAGCCGTTTGATTTACTGCAGGCATGACACTTGAACTGAAAGAGCTAGGGAGGAGTTTTATTTTCAGTGGAAAGGGAAGAACCAATGATAATGTTCATAAACTACTCCTAAGCGTAACTGCTTATTTCTCTGAAGCTATCATATGAATTCTTATCAAATTGTAAGTATATATTTGTGCCTGAAAGACTGTCATTTGGAAGGGAGAGTATTTTCACTAGGTTGGACTTTTGTCTGTATTTTACGCTCGCAGTGTTACTGCCATGTGGAGCTTGCTGATGTCTCTTCCGAACCTTTAGAACAACAGCCCTCAAACTAAAGTGATAAACCTTTGTGCTGAGGCGAGGCATGTATCTTGATGTGGACACAGAGACCTTAAAAATAAAATAAAATATCTACTTCCATGTCTGTCTTTTGCAAAAAGCTCCCTGCTATTGTCAAGCATATGAAAAGAATAAAATTGCTATGCTTTACCCAGTGGACCAAAATTTGTCTTGTATTGTAGCATGCCCTGCACACAAATCAGTACTAACACCTCCTCTCTGTCCTTACTCAGAGTTTAAGACAAACTCCTATACCAAGAACAACCGAAGTGTAGAGGAGTGAAGGCAGTGGGTTGATGAGCACTGATAACATGCAGCTGTGACCTTGCCTCGAAGGCAGTGGGTTGATTGACATGGATGATGTGCAGGTGTAGCTCATTCCACTAAATAGTTAAATAGCCCTGAGGATGGTGGGAGTGGCTGGATGGAGGAGGAGCAGGGTGGTTTGGCCTCTGGAGGAAGGAGATACGGCATGGACAGGAGAATCTGGCCAATGGTAAAGCCTTGTTGCAGCCTACTAGTTTGATTGTGCTGCAACACCAAAGTACTTCATGTTATGGGAAGGAAGGGCGCAAGACTTGCAGGTCCCTCCAAGGAGCCCAAGTCGCTCACTGAGGAGCAGCACCCATGTGAGTGGGGGCAACGTGGCCTCTAAGCAGCCCCAAGCAGAAGAGCAGGGGTGTCGGGGGGGGGGGGGGGGGGGGATGTTCTTGGTTCTGTGAGTCCTTCGCATCCTTTTTGTGGAGGGGGGTTCTGGCTGTGGGAGGGTGAGCTGCTGGACAGAGTAATTAATCGCATTTAATAGCTTAAGTTGGGCAGAACTGGTGTTGCTAGAGCCTGAATTGTGATTATTTTGTGGAGGGCAGAAGAGGGGAGGCAGCGCAGGGAAGGGGGGAAGAGGAGAAGGCTCTGTGTGTCTCCCAGCAGCTGAGGACAGCCAGGTTGTGGAGGGGCTGTGTGGTTATGGATGGGTGGAGGGGGCGCAGAGAACACAGAATCATTTCACCTGAAAACTATTGAATAGGGACCGTGGTGGGAATGAAGGCACTGAGGTCAGGTGCTCCCACAGCTGTTTGTAGCTGCTGGGGTGGTGGTGGCGAGGGGGAGGGAAGCCCCATGCAGGCAGGGGCAGGCAGGAATCCTGCTGCTGTTGGGGGTCAGGTTTTGGGGACAACGCCTCACTCTAGGTCTTCCAGGCATAGTGTTTGGTGTCCTTTCCCTCAGCCTCCAGCTTTCTCTGGAGACTGCAACATGGGTATTCTTTTTTTTTTTTAAAAGTTCTTCTTAACAGATCTGCACTAGCTCCTGCTCAGAATACAGGATTTTCTTAACAAGCACATATGCTATTTTAAAACTGGCTAAATGAGGAAAAATCTTGTGTAAAACATCTTCCATTTGGCTTTTTTTTAATAAATACATTAAACTGAAGTAATTTTGAAACAGTCTTAGCAAACAAACCAAACTAGGTAGAACTAATCTGTACAGATTAATTTTGTTCTCTCGCCCCTGTCTATGGGGCAGCAATCTTGCCATGCTTATTGATTATCAGACAAGACTACTAATCCCCTTAAGGTCATTAAGTGTACTTAATTAAAGAGCAGTTAGCAAGCTTCTCTTTACCAAGTTAATAGTGGCTGTTAAAAGTGATTTGTACATTACCAATATGGAAGCCATTAATCTAAAAGTCAATTTGTCATTTATATTTTCCCAAACAAATACATTCAGTAGGCTGCAAAGGTGGCTAGAAAGCATTCAGCATCTGTTCTTGCAGGCTGTGTAAGGAAGAAACTCTGCTTCCTTAAACCCTAAGGCTTAGGCTGTAGCAATTTCCATCTACGCTCTTCTACAACCCACTGTCCTGTTCCATCCTGAACTGGCAGGAGGAGGAAGAGAGGGTAAAAAATCTTGGGGATGTTCAGTTCTGACAAGTTTCATGAAAGGTAACAGCGAGATGGAGAAGCTCAAACTAAAGTCTTGTCTGACAGAAAGCTTGAAGCTCAGTGTTACTTTGGCTGTTTGACTGGCATGAGAAGTTTTAGAGAAGCTTCTTATTAAAGTCAAGGAAAGATGCTGAAGGTATGGTCAGGGTGACTTGGAAGATATGAAAGGGAAAACCAGGGATACTGATGATGATGAGAAAGGAAGGTAGGGGATGCAATTCTATAGACATCTGGATTTCATTGTCCTGTGAATATCAGGACTAATTTTTTCATTACAGTATGCAAACACAAATACGTGTTAAGTTTTAATATGATTTAAAGATAAAAATAATGAAATATATAATGTTTTCTGGTTCCTATTGCATACATAATTTGAGGCATGTACGTACGTTGAATTGTCAATATAGTTGTTTCACTAGGAGAAACCTGTTGCTACAATTAAAATGAAAATTCTTTAGCAAAATACCACGTGTCTGTCATGTACTCTGTTCTACAGCCTTAAATATGTAATTTAAGACCAAAAATCAAATGTATTGAGAAAAAGACAGACCTCAGCTGAGCTCTTTTTGTGGTGCAGGGCAGGATGGGTGCTGCGCTGGGGCTGGGTGTGTAGGGGTTATGGACCTTGGCAACAGATTAGCTGCTGCTGAGCATACCCAGCCCAGCTCTGCCAGCAGGTACCTCTCAGCAGTGCTTAGTGGTGCTCTTTTAAAGAATCACCAGCCCCTGAGGAAAGCTGTTGCTTTCCCTGTTTGATCTGAGTAGGTAGCTTTGAAAGAGTGGAAATTTAAGTTCAGGGGACTAGAGAAAATTGCAAGGTAGAGGACTCACCTGTAGAGTATTTTAGACTTGAAAAACTTGCAAGGATAAAATGTCGGTCACAAAAGTATTGGTTTAACCCATTTAAGGCACATTTATTTGCCTTCAATACTTTATTTTTCTGCTGTATCTGAGATATATATGTATATAAATCTTTTACAAAGATAGACCCTATGTTGTAACTTTCTTTTCCCATTAAAAAATGGATTCTACACTTGCCGATAGGATAAAATTCTCATTTTGATCTCTAGATGCAAATATATCCATAAGCCAGGATAAAACTATCTGTCCTGATCATACAGCCAGTGTCATTTGGGATAACACCTGCATTTGAGAACTTCTTTATAACTTCTTATACTATATTATTTTGCTTTACTAATCAAGCCTGTTTAGAAAGTTAGCAGGCACCTTGACTTACGGTGAAGGTCTGTCTTTGGCAGAAGTACAGATTTAAATCTTTTGCCTGCTCTGGTATGTCAGCAGAACTTTGTGTGATGATGCTGGAAACAAGGCTAGGGAACTGATCTTGCTTTTGAAAAAAATCAACAAACAAAACAACAAAAAAAACCCCAAACCTGCAACCAAATAAAACAAAAAGAAACCCAAATGTGGCAAAAAAATTCTGCTTTAAGTGAATCTGTTCTCCAATTAAGGCCAAGGTTTGGCTGCAGAAAAAGCTAAGAAAATGTAGGGTGAAAACAAACTCAGAGAGGGGAGAAAACCTGTGGAAGGGAGGAACTCTGATTTCTTTCGTGCAAGAAATGTTCAGGCAAAGTGGAACAAATTGTGTGAAGTAGTGTGGTGTCCACTGGGAACAGAACTGTCAATACAAGCTTAAAGCACAACTTGGATTTTTTTTTTTTTAATTATTCAGGTTAAGCACTATAGAAAACTCTGCATATCTATAATTGTGGTGAAACAAAAGGAAGAGAATACTTCTTAGTTATGAGGCTTTTTCAGATTAACTCTACATGACTAAGGGTCAAGCCAGCATCATTCCTGAAAAATCCTTTGGCTCTCACTAGGGTGCCAAGGAGAGTTTTTCCACAGCAACAGACAGGGGCTGCAACAGGCTCAGAGCTCAGCTGGGGCACCTGTGCAGTCATCTTAATTTTGAAAATGTATATACTGTTAAATGACCGAGCTCCCTCCCCCAAATACATTTAATTTGGAAATTGTCAAGCAGCTTATCTGCTAACCATCTTTAATATTCTATTTATTTATTTAATATTGTTGCTTGGCTGCTCACATAATCAGATAAGGTCATTAAACCAAATTTATGATTAAATAGGATAAAACTATTATTCTTTGTTACCTCAGCCTATTAATGTTATAGCTTATGCTGACTAGATGTTAGTATTTCAAATGAAGTTACTACATTTTTCAAATATCATAATTGTATGAAAAAGCTATATTATCACATTGTGAGGATTACTTTCCACTACCTTATCTGCCATAATGTCTGCACATATTGGCCTTCAGATTTCCTGGTGTTGCTAACCGCAGATATTTCTCTAAGTCTCCATCTGGTATCTGCATTAACCTCCACGTAGTTTTATTCTATTATTTTATTCCTCAAGTCATTGTTAAGGATTTCAGGGACCGTTTCATTACATTAGTCAGGCTTTGTATTTTCAGGTGCTTGCAAACCAAAGTATTAAGTGTTTTCTTCTCTAATTGCAGCCAAACTATTTGCCCCTATGAGAATGTCACAGTGTAAAGCAACTGCTCATGATTCTGGCTTGCATAAGGGAAGGATATTCTTTCAAAGCTATATTAACCAAAATGTAATTGACTTAACAGTCTGTCAAAGCTATAGGCTCTTGCAAGCTTTTTGGTTTGGGAAAAACAGACCTTAAGCTGTGTATTTTCCTATGCCGAGATGGAAGAGACCACCCCAAGGCACAATGCATCTTGGCATCTCCTTTTGTTTTAAAGCTCTGTGGTATTTGAGGGCTTTCAAAAGCAAAGTTGCTGTAGTTTGAGCTGTTACTCTTTTGCTAACCTTTTTCCCCTCCTTTTAATTGGTCTATGACTTTGTCTTCAGAGAGGTTTAATTAGAAGCTCATAATGCCACGGCCAACTTAACAGGGTTTGTGTAAATGCAGACTGCAAAAGGAGAGCCGGTTCCTCAGAACTCCTGTTGCTGCAGATAGCTAGCAGTTAACTCCAATTTCTAAGATCCCTGACAGAGTGTCTGAACCCCTCCATGTGTGGCAGACTCCTAGAAGAGAAGTGATGACAGGACCAGCCTACCTGCAAATGACATCCTCCTAGTAAGGATGCTGAGACTCAGTCTCCTTATGACATAGTTGTGACCACACAGCAGTAGAGTAGGTCTGGCTCTAGCAGCAAATTAAAAAAGTGCCAGGAAAAAAAAAAAAAAAAAAAAACAAACCAGAAAAATATGTTGTGGTAGTCTATTTGAAAGGCTCCCAAGTAGTTACAAAGCAGAAGCGTAAACTGGATTTAAAAGTAATTTATTCACCCCTTTATATGCTAAAAAAATCTAACTTAATTTACAATTCTTCATAAGAATTGTGTTTTAGGTTTGCATTCAGATTGTCTGCTTCCTTGATTCCCCCCAACCCCTGCCCCAAACTGGACGGTTTTCTTCTCATTGCTGACTTCTGTCTTCACCCTCATCCTTCCAGGTTTTTCTCAGTTTCCTCTTCTCTCAACAGCTGGCCTCAATTTCATCATCCAAAACTTCATTTCTCTAGGCAATCAGCAAATGAATTGTCTTCAATCCATGTTTAAAACAAATTCATTCTAAATTAGTCTGTGCCCCTTCAGCGTTAATTTTCCATGACTATTATAGTCATTGAGCTTTATAGCATGAACACAAGCAAATATTAAGTTTGAAGGCTTAAATGTTTTTCAGTGAATTTTAAATTGTGGGCTACATCTTCAGCTGTGATTTGAGTCAGTAGGAGTCTTCAAAGCCTAGGGGAATATGGTTTATGTGATGGGGCGAGGACAGCAGCACTATGTTGTCTTCATGCTAGTTGAAGAGCTAAGCTGTAACTAGTCAAAATAAGCTGTTTCAAATTATGACTATTAACAACTTTTAAAACAAATAAGTTACTCAACTACGGAACCAAAAATGCTGAATGTAGCCAAGTACCACTTCAGCATAGTCCAAAGTCCACATAAATGAGCTGCTTGCTATTTTGATCTGGGAGAGCTGGCTGAAAGTTATTGAATATTTATTACGGTAGTAAACTTTTCAATATGAAATGCACTGAAGAATTTTGCAGTTGATTCAGAGAACCTGGAGGTCTCATACAGCCATAAGGTTTTAGAACATTTCTTGTATCTAAGATAGGTAGATATACCTCTGACATATGAGTATTCCTACGAGGAAATCAAGATAGAAACCTTGGAGAGTCAGACAGGACCAGAAGCAGTGGCTTGGCTCCTATTTTCCAAAGGAACCTAACATAAGTGGACTAAACTACCCCTCAGAAAAGCCTCTCTGCACTCAGTGCAAAAGGCCTATCAACCTACTCACCATGTATTTAAAACTCTTACAACCTTAACCCACTTGCAATCGCTTAGTTGAGGCTTATTCCACAGTTCTTAACATTCTGCCCTCACGAATTAGGGTACTGGTAAATATTATCAAGTTGCATAATACCTGGAGCAAGGCTCAGGTGGAAAAGGAATATACATGGGTATTACTTCAGTCTTATGTATATATTTTTGGGATTTAATACTAGGTGATGGAAATACTTCATTCCTTGTCTGCTGGTTCAACTTGATCTAGCTTGATTTGGTGACAACGATGTTACTGTGTGGTGCTTGCACAAGGGTAAATTTGACTCGGTCAAGAGGGAGACAATGTAAGTATCCAAATAAAGTAATTTCCACTGAGCTGATCTACTCATCACAGAATTTGTTCCCCTTGTTGGCTCTCTAAAGAGAAGTAAAAGGCTGAGAAAACATGGACTTAATGACTTCTATTGAGATCAGTCCGTCACATATAGGCTAAAGTATGTCGGGAACCTGTCCATGAATATTTTATTTCTATATTCATCTGCAAGACAGTTAAAGAAGCCCACAATAGTTCCACTGGGGTGGGGGGTGCGCGTGGGAAGTTTCTATAATAAAAAGCTAGTTTTCAGCCTGGCGGATTCAACAGGAAGGTTTTCAGCACCTTTGAAGTTCCCTATCACTGCTGTCCAGCCGGTCATTGTGGACTAACACATCAAACAGGGTTCCAGATGCTTTCAGTGATGCTCAGTGTTTTATTTAAAATTGTAAAAATGTGTCCTACTTTTCAGACTAGTAGTGTTTCACATAAGCTTTTATAGCCAGAGCGTATCTGGCTTCATGGCATCATGTGAAACAAACACCCTCAAGTCCTTGCTCCTGAAGCTGTTTCAGCTCTCTTGATGTCTTGCTGTTGGTGGTTTAGTTCAGGCTTTCCTAACGTATCAGTGGACACCCTCAGGAGCTGTACGTGGCAGGGAGAAGTATCCCAGTTCTTGATTATCAGAGACTGACATATTGGTCATGAATGCTGAAGACTAGCAGGCACTTTCTACACAAAAACCTTTATAGAAAATGCTCAAAATAAAAGACTGGGAGTTGGGATCTGGAGCAGGGGAAGAAAGATGCTGTCTTGTCAGCTCCCTTATTATTCTCTTTGCCTACCAGGAGATTTCAACTCCTCTGAGTAGGAAGAAGTGCTGGCAAAGGGAAGAGGCCAAGCCTGATACTGGAAGAGGATGTGTATGACAATGCACGGGTTATGGGGAGCAAAGACCTCACCCCACTTCAGTTTCAGGTACCCTTTCCTTACACAGATATCCAGGGAAGATTATGGATCAGCTTTGTAGAAGCAGGCTTTGCTTCAGCATTACAAAGCAGGAATACATTTCAAATTGCAGATTTGTTTTCTCCCCCTTCTTGTTAATTTCTGGACTTATTCATGATTGATTTTCTTTGTGGAAGTAAAGCCTTGGAAGACTGTTCTTTTGGGGTTTTTTTGCTTTAATTGTCCTGCAAATGTGTATGATCTTTACATAGGGTAAAATATCACAAAAATATTTTAGAAGCAAGGAATATGAGAAGAATTCCTGAAATCCTATTTGAAATATTCTAAGCAGAACAATGTCTCCTATAAATCATCATATGGTAGGTGGAGAGAGTCCTACATTTTGACCAGGAAAAAAGCTGAAACTCTTGTCAGCAGTTGACTGCAGTCTTTGTTGTCTGGCCAGTTCTGCTGTCAGGGGCTGAGTCACACTAATTTGAGAATCTGTCAAAAGAGAAAGAATACATCTCCCAGACAGTGCACATAATTTTTTACTTTGACACTGAACATTTCATTTCAGCAGCTGAAATGAGAAAGCAAAACAGAAATAAGACTTCAGCTGGGTGGTAACCGGAGCTATCTTGTTTTCAGTCGCACTGGAGGTCCTGAGTCAATAACCTGGGCTACCTCCAAACACCTTGAGGTCTTGACTCAACTTCAGGGCTTCCCAGATTTCCCTTCTGTTGTACAACTGCTTTGAGTTCAGCCATATCTTTCTGGATCATGACTTCCACGTTAAAATCTCTTTAGAGCTGCTACAGATATTCATACCAATTTTATGTCCCTCAGCTCTTCTGAGTAAGTTTTCTTGTGGATTTTAGTCAAGTTTTTCATATATAAGGCTGAAAGATGGGACACACTTCTGTAATACTGATTTGTGAAGGACAAAACTTTCAGTGTTAAATACAAATTTTTTTTCAATATCCAGGCAAACAGTGCCTTCTTGTGTAAAATAAACTAAGAAGGATGAATCCTGACTATGAACTTTCTTTTAATATGCTAAATTAGAATGGATTGACAGGGAATGGATCGACAGGATATCTTCTTCAACCTGTCCAGAAGGTTACGGACACATTTCATGATGGCGAAATGTGATTTCAAAATGTACTTGCCATAACTACAAATGGGGTGGCCTTAGTCTGTCCCATAGAGAGGAATCTAATGCTCTGCTCTTGACGATAGTGAGGTTCCAGTTTTGCTGGGCCTCAGAGAAACTGTAGTAGCTACAAGTACTTTCTCAAATATGACTAAACATCAATATTTTTGTAGCCCCAAAACATTTTTGTCATTTTCATTCACTAAAAAACAGGAAAAAATAACTTCAAGTTGCTTTATACTTTGATTTTAGGTAAAACCAAGCTTGAAACTATGTAGAACTGAACAGGTTCACAAGGATTAAAGTCAGGAACAAATTTTGATGGCCTTAGAAACTTTTAAAGCATTTATCTGAAGTAGACAGGGGTTTTGGCTGCAAGAGTAATCATGGAAACATATGTCTGTTTTGAAATCAGTTATGTTTCTCCTTTTTATTTAAAGAGGAAAAAAAATTCACAGCAGAATAGGAATGGTGCAAAATAGGTGGTCCACACTGCCCACAAATCATGAACTGTTAAAGGTAAAAAAATGACAGCAACCTGTCATCTCTTCATCTGAACCCTGATGTCGTTACTAGCTCTCCTGAAAAGTTAATAAACCTCAAGAGAAGACGAAAGCTCAGCTCATCACAGGATGGCTGGCAGATCAGGGCTATAGCTGGAATGGAGCTTTGTGAACAAGCTTATAAGCTGAAATGTATCCAGAAAAGTTTACAGAACATCATATTCTGGTCTTTGAAGACTCTGTTACTTCTAATTAACTGAAACCAGGAAGGAATATCACAAATCATGTGTCATTCAAAACAGATTTATTTCTAGGGTGGACTACTGGGGGTGGTAGGTTTTGCTTTTCTAAATACAATACTTAATGTGTGAAACTTTCGAACACTTGTTAATTTTTCCAGCTGTAGGTACACTAGATTGCTATGGAGATAACTGGATAAATTTCAGAATTAAAAATAATTTTAAAACTGGAAATCATTTCAATCATTGAAAACTTTTGGAGTAGACAATAGGAAGTGTCAAAAGGCTGGATGTGCAGTGAAATGCTTAGAATACAAACCATGAAGTATACATCAGACATATTTATATGACTGAGTTAATTCTTAGTAAGTTTTAAAAAAGTTTAAAGTTAACGTTTCTAGTTTTTTTGGTAGACAACTACTTCTCGAATGATTTGTAAAGACTAATTGAAAAATAATTGCATTCCTCTGGAAATTAGTTTCAACAAAAGCAGTGTGTATTCAAAGGGCTTCTGGAATCTTATTTTAGTGACTAGGAAGTAAATTGCACCTTTAAAATATGCAAATAAGATGATTCATTAACAGTCATTTTAGCCCTGAAAACTGGGCTCTAATATAAGACCACTTACTTGCTCATTTATACTCAGTTATCCTCATGTTATGCCGATCTGTTGGATAGTTGGTAAAAATTTATATAATGAATGAACATCAAGTGTGTGAACAACGATGATAATTACTTCTCTCTGTCCCAAATATCTGAGTGCTGAAAGGCACAGACAGAGATGTTTGTGTGATTTTTTTTTTTTTTTTTTTTTTTTTTTTTTCAGTCAAGGTGTCCTTGAATGAGAGGATTTAAACCTCGACACTGTTGCCTGGGCCCAAGCCAAGTCGTGTGTCCTCATTGGTCTTGAGGCTTTTCCCGTGAATGCAGCTGTCGCTCTCCTTTGCCGCGTATCCGAATGGGCTGGGATTTCTCTGTCCAGTCCCTGGCTAAGACTGTGGATGTATAGCTGAGGCTATAGGAACCCCTAGCTGTTTAGCACCTCTCACTTGAGGGTGATGGTTTTTCATTGCTCTGAGTCCAACTCTACAAGAAAAACCTCTTAATTATAAGAATTATAAAATATGTATTAAGCAAATAAGCTTGATTAAAAATATACACATATATTTGATATAAATTATATGCAAAGTGCAAGGGGATCATTGGCTGCTATTTAAACCTTGTCTATATGCATAGGCTGCATTGTTTGGGCAATATCCATAAAGCTAAAGCGGTGCATTCCCTGGTCTTTAACTATATCAGTATAAGCATATTGATGTACATACAGTTTATTTCCCTTCCCTTAGGGAAACTGGGATATTAGGATTTACCTTTCCTCAGAGATTTTTAAAGGAGTCAGTTGAACTGTGGCTGTACTAAATTGCATTTTTTGTGTACTCCTGATGAAAATTGCCCCAACATTTGTGCATATTCATTAGGATGGTCATGAAAATGTAATGATAATGGTGGAACGTAGTTCTGCCTCTCACAAAACAAATGGAAGATATTTTCCAATGGTTTTGTCTATTTAGTGATGTCCTGATTCTCTTATGCACCCTGTCCCTCTTCTCTGTTTTCTGATGCACCTGTTAAGACCCTGGGCATCGTGTTCTGTGCCTTATCAAGGAGGTATGTGTAATTAGAGGTGGGCTGAGTCCAGCCAAGGAGAATATATTGTGACTGAGTTTTGCCTCCTTTTCCGTCAGTGGTATAACTAATGTAGATATCCCTTTTTGACTTAGCTAATAGTTTTTGAGTTCTCTGGGGCCTGATCCCTTCTAAAGCTCCTGGGAAGGAGAAAGACACCGGGAGGCATAATGTCCTAGAAAGTCGTGCCTCAGTCTACGTCACTGGTTCAAAAACTGCCACTATTTCTGGCCTTGGAAGGAGACTTCAAGGATCAAATAAACACACAACCTGGGATATGTTTCCTCAAAGCAGACTGAGACCATTTAAAAGTTTGCTGCGTTTAGAACAGGTGATCCTGCTCTTGCTAATACAATAGCCTTGCACCCAGTTTTGGCACTCACTTGGCTCCTTGGTGAGTGGATTCAATCTGCTAAATCCTCCGGGCAGAGTGGGACTGCCTGCCTGGGTAGCAGTCAGCTGTTAGATTGGTTCTACTACATCCTCTAGCAACACCCTTTCCCTCTGATTGCCTGACGTACTTCCTGTGCTGTGTCCCTGTTTCCCACTGGGCTTGCTTATCGTGTTTTCTAGATTTGCATTTATTAAACTAGAATGCAGTTAAATCAACCTTTCCTCAAACAGCTACTCCACTGGGAGTTATGTGGAGAAAAACAAAAGGATTGTTTCCTCAGCAGCCACTTCTCTTACTGTGGGAGGCTCCTCTGCCTCCCTGTGCTGTTGCCCAGCACTTTGAAGGGCTTCCTAGTTTTTCCCCTTTAGAAGGTCTTCACCAGTAGAGATGCAAATCCATGATTCCTTGCTGTGACTGTTAGACTGTATTTGCATGTTATTGATACTATTTCTATTTTAGTTGATCATATAGAAAAGATTTATAAAGATGCAGGGTCCAACTGTCAATTTTCCTTTGCCATGAGGTATTAATTCTTGACTGCCCTCTAGCATTCTACAGGACCAGTTTGTTGGAGCATTCAGGCGTCATATACTTCCAGTTTTTGCCTTTTAAGAGTACATCTTTTTGTTAGTAGCTGAAACTAAATTTACTGCTACGTTAAGCACTTTCTTGAACTTTAAGAAAAAAGGGTTGGTTTTGACATTTGACAGTTAAACTCAGGAATTCTACTACACTTGATAATTCTTTTGTATTTTGTTCCTTTCTGCACATCTCATAATGCCTTGCTAAAGTGAGTATCAACCTTCTCCACTTGTAGATAAGGAAACTAAGAAACAGACGTGCACAGTCACTCATTTCTGGGCTCTAATGAGAATTTGGGTTTTCTTAGTGTTTCCTCTTCAGATAGCCTCTCTTAATCTAGCATCTGAATTTTATTACAAGAAGGGTGTCCATTTATTTTATTTAAATTTGCCTATACTTATCCTACAATTCTAGAACAGTACAAAATCCTACAGTGCATGCTAATGCTCCTCAGAATTTACAGTATAGAATAAGATGCACAAAATGACTGTATGCAAAAATGTGTATGCAGTTGCAGCAGATAGAACACTTGTTGAAGGTAACTGGGAATAATGAGCATCTGAAAGTTAGGATGATGAATAATGTTAATGTGTTTCACTTACAGGTGGAAGTATATCGAGCTTAACTCAGTGGCTCCAGGGAGACTGCTGTCTCTTTAAATGCGACGCTTCTTAAATGATTCTTGAAGAAAAGTGGTGCCAGGAGCAGAGGAATTGCTGCTTTAAAGAAAAGCATGTGGCCTCTACAGGCACTGCATGCATTTGAAAGATGGCACATAATACAACAGGGGAACTTTGGAGTAAAATAGTACTGATGGTAAAGTTCTTGCTCCATATCAGTCTGAGTGGAGAGAGGACATGAAATCAGCTGAACTATGCTGCCAAGGCAGCTGCATCCTTTCAGGGCTGAGTGAATTTGTGCCGGTTGCTGGAAATTATTTGGAGACATAACTGTTACTTGAAAAGGCAATACCATGCTGCGCTGGCACAGGTGAGCTGTAACGAGGTGGGAAGAAAACAGCCCTACACCCAACTTGGTTTCTTCTTAGTTCCTCATGGAGGGGAGCAGATGGGGAGGCAGCAGCAGCTCCCCCCGTATGTCTTGCTCTTGCTGCCCATCAGGGATCCTGGTGGTGCAGCAGGAAGGGTTTAATTGCTCCTCCTGGCATGGGGTGACCTTGAATGTGTCCTAGACAGGAAAGAAGGGCAGTGTGACTCCCCTGTGGAGATGAAGGTCCTACCTCACCGTTACTGTGCCTGCTATCCCTGCAGCTAGGGAAAGCACAGCAGTAACAGTTTTATGGCTCTGGAGTTTCTCCTCTAGGTCTCTTCCTTGGGACATATAGAAGACAGAGGACCTGAGAAAGGATTTACCACCAACTCTGGAGATCTTTGAACTGAGGTGAGTTCAGGGTGGAAACTTTCAGAGGGAAGGGATGTTAATAGGAAGACAGAGGGAAAAGTAAACGTGTGAGAATTAGTGAAGACAGTGTGCTGTGAAGGAGAAGGATATGTTGAAAAGCAGAAGAAACTGGCGGGAATAAGGATTCTGAGGGCAGAAGAGAAAGGTTTGAGGGACCTGATGCCAAGTTGAAGAGTTGGTCTGAATAGAAAGCAATGAGATCCTTACAGGAGGAAGATGTTTGGGGAAGGAGTATGTCCTTGGGAATGATAAATCTGACTGTATTTAGTGATCTGCAGGAAGCGACAAGAGGGGCTGTGAAATAAAAGTTAATTTAGAAGTAACAGGATACACATGCAAGGTTTTTGGCCAGAAAGATGACAAGGATCAGTGAAGTATTTTGGGAACTGTGAAATCAGAATTTTTTGGGAAGAAAAAGCATAAGTTACAGGAGGAAACAATTTTGCTCATGTTGTATGGTGCAGTCCTCAATTGAATACCCAGTTCATCTGTCTTCAGAAAATTGCCTCATTATATGAAACTTGGACAAACCCTAATGTAATTTTCTAGGACAACATGTATATGCCCAAAGTTTCGCTGTTTTTTCTTTCTTTTTTCTTTTTTGTTTTTTGTTTATTTGTTTTAAGAAAGCACAGAATTAATTTTTACCTTTCTTTGAAATCAAGGGAAGGATTTTTAGAAAAAATGCTGTCTTTGGTGAGTGAGCCTGATACTTGAAATCAGGATTGTCTTTTTTTTTTCTGTAATGTCTCAAGTGTAAGTCTCTTCACAGAATTTCTGCTGGCTGGTTGCTGACTGCCCCTTCTGGCAGGCGGGGAAGCAGTCCCCCCTGCTCTGCCATTACCTGAGGTCTGTGCTCAAGATGCACTTGACTGTAGCTGAGCCCAGAAAATGGGAAGCATCTGCAGAACTGGAAGATCCTCCTTTGGGATGTAATGAAAAGTTGGAAGAAGATGTGGAATCATGTTTTGCTGAAAGAAGGCTTGGGGCAAGGAAGGTGAGATCAGCTGGAGTGCTTGAGGTTGAGCAGGAAGCTTGTTGCTTAATGATGAGGAAGCAGAAGAGGATGGAAGGGGCTGCCTGGTAAAGCAGCTATGGATTAAGCAGCCATGAAATAGGGGATTAAAGGAGAAGGTCTAAAGGAAACTGAAGAGTAGGGGCAGGGATTTGACTGAGAGCCTGGAGAAGGTGTTGATAATCAGCTGATGAAACAGAATTGATTAATTAAGTACAGATAATGTATTGAAAGAGTCAAAGGCCAGCAGATGTACTAGAGAATGTTTTTTGGGGAACGGGCTTTTTCCTTTGGAGAAGGGGAAAAATGAAGCTGCTCTTTGGACATGTCCTATGCTGGGAACCGGCAGGAAAGCATATGATGGATTGGGGTAGGGGGAGGTGTGGAGGAACAACAGATGCTGTGGGGAAAGAAAAGGTCAATGATGACAGCTCAAGTGCTCCAGCTGTATAGGATGGCCCTTCCTGCTTGGACAGGCCATTATTACAGCCTACCGTTGTCATGCAAAAGCAAATGTGTAGAGGCATCCTTGCAGAGGAGGTTTCCTTTCGCTAGATTTACCATGTGAAGTACAGGCTAGCTCATTGTTTTCAAGTGAAGGAAGCCTTCGCCTGTTGTAAAACTTGTTGCCTAAGTCTTTCATTTCTGCCTTTCTAGTAACAAAGAAAGTTTTTGGTGCTAAAATAAGCAATGTGATGTACTGTACTTCTACAGCTGTTAAAAGGCTCTTAACAGCTCTATAAAATACTTGCCACCTCCTCCTGTGCTTTCAGAAAACTTTACTCCAATATTTATTTCACTGGCTTACACAGAATTCCCTCCCCTTTAAAACATAAGTTGTTAATTATTTCTGGGTTGTCGTGATCAACTCCCCTCCAGCTATTAAAACGTGCTTGCATTGTAGTTTTATTATTACCTGCAAAATACTGGAAAAAATAATTTTGCTAGACAGTTAAATTTGAAATAAATATTGACTCAGCTATGCAAATGGTTCTTTTATGTTAATTTCCTGCAAATATTCAAATGGTGTAGTTTTACAAGAAAAAGCACTCATAAAAAAAAGTCTTTATGAATATTCACTGAAAGTGAATTTTGAATTGTACGCTTGAGCCTAATCTTTGAAAGTCATGCTGCATCGGTTAGTCTACATAGGTCATTGCACACAACAGCAAAAATAGTAGCATGCAACTAGTCAACACTGTGCAAATACAAGCTGATATTGATATAAGGTGTTTAAATGATACATTTGCAGAATATGATACAAATGGAAGCTTTCAATACACTGAAAAATTCTTCAGTTTTTCAGAATTTATGAACAGAAGACAAGGCAAAATTGGTGAAGAAATTAGTTGCCAAGACTTTGCTCACTGCTAATATTATTTAAAAGCAATTGCGATGGTGCAGAATACCCATGGTGTTTTGGGGAAAGAAATGGATTACCTGAAATTCTGCCTCAGTAGTTCCAGTAATTTTGATTCTAGTGAATTATTTTAAATTGGCATTGAACTAAGTATAAAACACACACATGCAATTGTACACTGTTTGTGCAGACTAGTTTTGTATTATTGGAGTTTTGAGTAAGTGTATTGCTGCATTCTCTGTCTCACTTCATCCTTTCTTCGCTTTGGTGTGGGGTTTTTTTTGGTTTTTTTTTTTTTCTACCAGATTATCACTGCTATGAATTTGAGCACATTGAAGTCTGGAAATGGTGGTGGTAAATTTGGCCTGTATGCAAACTTAATTAATCTCTGTGGTTTTACCATCTCCAACAAGATGCTCCACTGAGCATGTGCAAATTGGTATTTTTGAGGGCTTATAACTTGATTCTAGAAAGATGACTTCTCATATCAAACCTCTGCTTCAGAGCACACAGATTTTAGACATGTGGTCTTCAAAATTTTCCAGTCAAGGCCCACCCTGCTATATAACAAATTAGGCTTTATGGTTTCTTCTTCTTAGTAACCTGCCCCAACCTCTTAGAGCGGTCAGTGGGTCCTGAGACTGTTAACCATAGGTTAAGAAAACAGCTGGTATGGAAAGCTTTTTTTGGATGATGCTATCTGCCATAGATGAATCATTAGGATGTTGAATCATTAGGATCAGGCTCTTCCCGCTTATGTGACAACTTTCTGATGCAGGTCAGATTCTCCAATGGCACCTGTGTGGCTCAGAGTACCCAGTGGCTATTGAAGGCTTGCCTGATAAGATGAACAGTCGTAACTAAAAGTTTCAAGCATTTGAATTTCCTTGTGCTGCAATTCTAAATCTGTTAAATGGGCATACTGAATTCTTCACGAGAATTCATTGCATAATGCTAGCATGCTTTCTTGCTTGGTGGAACTCCCTATTTTCATGTATGTATATCGAAAACCTTCAAAACACTGCCATGAACAGGATCCATAACACTTTCTGCAAAACCACTCTTAAATTTTTTGTTTGTGGTACAGAATATATCACATGCCTGTTCCTGATTGTGAAGGCCTTTGGATACTTTCTCATCTTTTAACCTCCTGCAGGTAGTTTATTCATTATACTCCTTACGAGCAATGGTGTCCTTGACAAAAACGTAGTTATCCTTGACCTGGGTAATCATGCTGTTGGCAAGGTTTGCGCTATTGTCTTGCATATTTGGATGTAATATGTAAAGGGAAAAAATCATGATCCCTGCTGGGCTGGTTATCTTTGGGGATAGAGGGTATAACATGAGTAAGGGCCATTTTCCCAGTCTGAGCACTGACTATGAAAGATGCTGTGGTATAGTTGGGAGGTGGTGGGGCTGTCAAGTATTTGCAGAATATAACAGAAAGTGCATTTGGTGATGGATGTACTCTGAACTTCTTTCAGATACCTGTTAAACCTGCAAGGATTCTTGGAGCAGGCCTTGCTGGTTGCTAGAAAGAGGTGGAACAGAGCAAAACCTGTTGTGTGTGTGTTTGGGTGGTTTGTTTTTTTTTTTTTTTTTTTTTTTTTTTTTAGTATTTCAGGAATGCCAAGAAATAAAAGTCACGTCTGGTATCTTTGGCCACTTGGTAAGTTCCAGCTGCTGTCAGGTGCATGATCCGTGACTCATACCTGTTCCCACCTTGTTTGCTGTCCTGAGATGGTAGCCAATGCCTGGGAGTTTTACTCTGTTGTTTCCTGTCTGTTCTCTCCCCGCCATGTTCTGTAAGACCTGGCTTACTTTTGATGTGCAAACACTCTTACTGTCCCACCGTTGATGGTATTGTGGTTGCCTGTGGTCTAACTATTTATCTAGACATGCTGTGTGTGCTGGGGTGTTGCACCATGCCTCAGACCAAGGTTTACCCCCCATCCCTTCTGTGGTAAACAAAGTTCTTTACATTTGAATAGGGAACGTCATTCTGACAATAGCGTTAGGATGTTTAATGACTACCAGGACATTAAAACACTGCAAAGTGACTGATAACGTTAGCTGGAATTACTATTTATCTTTTATGACCTTAGGAAAAAGATCTGTATTAAAATGGAGATGTTGCAGGAATGGTTGAGGAGCTTGTTTGATGCAGGATGAAGGGCTTGTTAAAATGCATGGAGAGTTATGACAGAGGATGATTTCTTAACGCTTGTGTACGTTGCCACAGAATTTTGTAACTATGTAGCTAATAGAAGTCCAAACACACTAAGGTGACAAGTTACTGGAGGCTATTTCAACAAAATTGTTGGGAAAGATACCAGCCAGGTTGCAGCTCATGCAACTTCCATAATAAAGATAAAATTTATAGATGCTTTATATATCCTCAGGGGACATACTAATTGGTGCTTCTCCATCCAGAAATACTTACAAACAACCTATTGTAGCTCACGCTTAGTGCACCGATGGCAACTTTGCAGTGTGTTTGTGCTAGCTTTGATGGCAACTCTGCCGCGTGTTTGTGCTAGCTCTGCGTAGCTAGCAGAGAGAGAAATGAGGGCTGCGTCAAAAACATCTGAAGGTCCCCACGGTTTCATGTTTGCACTTGTTTGGCTGCGGGAAGGGCGACTACGACGCTTCCCTGCTCCTGGTCTGCTCTCCCGGTCCCCTGGCTCCAACCTCCCACCCTCGCTCGTTTCAGTGTGTACAAGCAACCCATTCCTGTTTCTCTGCCCCGGGAAAGTCTGACCCTACAACCTGAGAAAACCCAACGCTGAGCCAAGTGCCTCCTCGTTTCCCCAAATACCCAAGCAGCCCGGGCCGGAGGTGCCCTCGGAAGGCCCCGCACCCCGGGGGCGGGCGGCCCGTTCCCGCAGCCCGGGGCCTGCCCGCCGCTGCCCAGGGCTGTGCTGACATCCCACCCCGCGCACACGCGTGGCAGCGGAACGGCCTCGTCCCGCGGGAGGGCCGGCTGCGTGGAAAACCCGGCCCGGGCTGCGCCGGGGGAGCGCGGGGCCGTGCCGGGCCGCGGCGCTGCGGCCGCTTTAACGCGCGGCAGGTGCGGGCGGGGGGGCGCGGCGTTGCCGGGAGACGGCGGGCGGCGTTGCCGCGGGGGGGCCGCCGGGCGCCGCGCCGCTCTCCGCCGCTGGCCGCGCCGCTCCCGGGCGGAGCGCAGGACGGTAAATCAACTTTTTTATCGGCTGCCATCGCGCGGTCCGCCGCCCGGCCCAGCCAGCCTGCCGGTGAGCCCCGGCGCGGGCGGCCGCCGTGAGACACATCCCCAGGGGACAGATGGGGAGCGGGGTGTTAATCGGCTTTGCCGAGCGCTGGCAGGAGCGGCGTGAGCCGGGCAGCGGGGTGAGGCACGGGCGCGCCGCCGCCTGAGGGACGGGTAGGTCCGTGTCGGGGGCTCGGCCGGCGTGGCCCCGCGGTGGCAGGGGGTGCCCCTCCGCGTCCCCCGCACGGCGGGCAGCGGCGCTGGGGGAAGCCCCGCGGGACCGTGGACCTGAGGCTCAACCCGCCGGCTTGAAACCCTCGGGAAGGACGTTGGGACGCTGGAGTTGGTGTCCCGGTTTGCCCCCTGGCTCCACTGCCTTCATGCACGGAGCTGAGCGTCGGCCTCATGTCACGCGATGGATCTGGGATAAATCCCGCTGGGCTGTGAGCGGGCTCGGGCGCGGGTGGCCTTGGGCCCCTGGCCCTCGCCTAGAGGCACACCTTGGCTGTGGCCAGCGCGGGTGGGCCTGCTGCCTGAAACGTGGAAGAACTCAAACCCTTGCAATCCCTACGGGGGCATTGCCTCTGTTGGTGTAAAAAGGCATGTTCCTCCCGTGATCTGTGTCTGTTTTGTTGTTCGCAGATACCAGCTGTCACCCACGTGCGTTTCGCTGGCCAGAAGATGTAGATGCCCCCTGTGACTGAGTCCTTGCATGAGTGTTTTGAAGATGAAACGCTACGTAAACTCTTAAAGCGTACCACCTGAGGACATTGCTACCGACATGGACATCGTTATTTATTTATGGATGCTTTAATCAGGAGGAGCTTTTTTGTAAACATGAATTGCTGGGCTCTTTCCTTGAGGTGTCGTTTCTTGTTTCATGCTATTGAAACGTTAATCTTAACTTATTATGACTCCTTTGTGTTGGTCAGCTCTCAGGGACATTTCCCTAGGCTTGAAAATGTGGGAGCTTTCAAGAATGTGTCAATTGTGCCAACTCAAGCCACTTGTGGGCTGCCAGACCGAAGTACTTTCTGTCATAGCTCAGTAGCTGTTGAAAGTATTATGTCCTGCACCCAGAGGTTTTGTGTTCAGGAATGTCCATACAGGTCATCACCTTCTTCCTACAAACTGCTTCTTGCAGAAGGCCTTGGTACCTGTATCACAGAGGACAAAAGGGACTTGCGTCCAGGGTCCTTCAGCAACGCTTCCAGTTTTATTTTTCATAATCACAAGGATTGCTTCTCTACTCCCCGTTCTCTGAGGCTTGCAGCTTCATTTACGTTAACTGTATGGTTGAAACCTGAGCAAGAAGGTGTAATGTAAGTAGTATTGAAGGTGTTTACTTTCCTGGTGCTCTTAAAAAAATTGATCATTGTAGTCACAGTCATTATTAGCAAGCTATTTAAAGTTTTAAAAAGGTACAGTGAGAAACTGACATTTTAAAGCCGTATTTAGCTTGGGGTCTTTGCAAGTATCAAGACAACTGACAAGTATTCGTCAGTTTTGAATATGACTCAAATGATAGTCCAATTGCTTTCGGTGAGAACTATTCATACATAACATGTATGTTTGTTCTTAAAAATCTAAATTTATATTTCTAATTCATATTCCTTCTTCTGGAAGTTGTTAGAAAAACATGTTATCAGGGGTTTATGCTATTGCTGCTTTCATGATGGAAAAAAATTATCTAAAATTTTAGGAATCCCCTAAGACAAGTTCAGTCCTTAAAAGCAAACAAGGAAAACTTCCAGATCTTCAAAAATTAGTATCTCAGAGTTATAGAAGAGTGTTTATAGTTCTTTGGGGAGACCTGGGGTGCGTTGACTTGAACAAGAGATTGTGTTGCTACTTTAACAAAAGATTCCACTATTCAAACTGCTAGTGAAATTTCACTAGGCGTTCACAAAATAGATGTGGCTAAGCCTGTGCCCTCTCTTACTTGCCCTCGTGTCATGTTTGTAGCAAGTTGCCGCTGAAACGACCCTTCAGCTTGACTGGGCCCTACCATAATGAAAAATTGGCTTTTTTGAAAAATGCATCACAAATCCTGCGAAGAAAGTTCCCTTCATCCAACATAAAATGCAGAGCCTCCTACTCTTTATTACCGTCGTTGTGCAGATCCTTTTTAAAGTGAAGCACACAAGAAGTATAGTATGTTCTTTCAAAGTATATGTCACAAATGTTTTTATGCTTGTGCTCATCACTTACTTTTAAAACTATACTAATGATCTGCTCAGTTGTAGCATTCTTGATAATTGTTTTGCATGCTGCTGTGAAATAGTGAATTGTTTAGAGGTGTGAAACTCATCAGAAACAATAGAAATGTCTAAAATTATTATAATATATGTAAATATTTATAGTCTGCTTTATGCAAGGCTAGCTACCTTTCAAAATTCAACCTAGCTGTAGAAATTGTGGTTATGGAGGGGAAATCAATGAGATCTGCAAAGCAAAAGTGGCTTTAGTTTGAGCTTAAGTTAAATCAGCTCGGTTGAAGGTATGTGTAAAAATGTCTCTGGAGCTTTGGCCTAGAGTCTTTTATAGACAGCATTTTCTAGGTAACGTTTGAATCTTGAATACAGTGAGTCCGTTCGTGGGGTTGCCCTATGCCATGAGTTCATGTCCACACACGTGGGCATATCAGCCTTGTTCAGCAGAGCATATGCCTAACTTGAAGCAGAAATGTCCTGCTAATTTCCAAGCAAGCGGTTGCAGTGATGTGTTGAGTGAGGTCGGTGAAACTCCTTTGTCGATGGGATAAGCTTTTGCTTGCATGGAGACTAAAACAATTAAATGTATGCCCTTAGCTTCAAAACATTAAGTACTGTGCAGAAACTAGACTCTGCGGATGTTTGATTATCCATGGACTAGTGTAAAACATTAGCCTCCAATTGCTACTTTGTTAATAACTACACAATGTACATATTCCTGTTCAGTGGGTTTTATAGATCACTTTAAAATCTAAATGTTTTCTATTCAGTTTTAGTAATAGATCACTTCATTCTTCTGCCTTACGAAATTGCTGCTACTCAACATGTAGGAATTACAATGGTAGAGCCCAGTCCTGAAAATTGGACGACAGTTATTCCAGTGGTCAGGATAATATGCCACTGTCCAGACTCTTTTTTTTTTGGGTTTTTTGTTTGTTTGTTTGGTTGGGTTTTTTTTGTGTTTTGTTTTATTGTTAACAGAAAGAAGCATGTTAATTTTTCTTCCTTCATAAAGGGAATACAGAGCTCCAGTTGTGGCGAAACGGTAATTGCACCCAAATAGCTACTGAAGCTTGACTCAGAAGGCATCCTACAAAAGAGAAATAGTTTAACGGCAAACTAAGATGTTTTTCATTTTATTGTATTGCTTTAGTGATTTAGTGAGTCCTTCTGGTTGGCAAAAGGAGTTTGACTTACCAGGTATCCCTTTTTTTTTTTTTTTTTTTTCCTCCAGTTCCTGAAGGGGAATTGTCCCTGTTAATGTCATTCCTGAGACCATTTAAAGCCCATTACCACAGCAGAGGGACTTCATGAAACTAGTATTCATTCTAACAAAGTCTTTGCATTGCCACCAAAACCCTAGGAAGATGAGCTAGAACCAGCTGCTCATTTTACCAGTAGAATAATTAAAAGTTTAACAAAGTATTTTTTATTTACTGGCGAAGTGCTCTTGCATTAAGTACAGCAGACCTGTATTTTTTGGACAATACCGTAGTGTGTTTCTTCATGCTGAATGGCATGGTCTGGCTGCTAGAGAGTGCTTAGGAAAGAAGCTGAGGGTTACTGTACAGTGTCCCATTGCATCCTTGTAAAGACTGATGTTTCTGCTAGGCATGTGCTCACGTAAGGATAGGAGGATCTTTCTGCTAGATGTTACTATGCTGTCTGAAGTGAGAGATACTGATGTGAGGATCTAAAGTCTGAAGGCCCTTTGAAGATTGTGACATTCTGGGGGAGCAAATATATGTGGATAAGCAAAGACATGGACAATTTTCTTTGTCAGTTTCATATACCAAGTTTTCTTATGGGAATCTCGGAAAAAATACACTTAAAAGGAGAGGGAAGTCAGGTCACATTAGAGATTTATTTGAAGCCTTATTTTCTTCTAAGATATATAGTATATGTATTTGTAGGTGTGTGTTTAAGTCACTGAATATTGGAAATCTTGAAGAAAAACAAGAGAATAGTGAGAAAACACTGACATTTGTACTCCAGTGTCTAAATTTACTTTCCCTTTAGGCAGTAAGTGTGATAATCGAGCAGAGCTCTTGTCCCTGAATTTTATTCTTTCCCCATGCTTCCTCTCTTACTGCATGTACTGATCAGTTAATATAAATGCTTTCAGTAAGCCTGTAAGTAAGCATTAGCACAATATAGGAAATTGTATATGATGATAACCCTTCACAATGGAATAGGATAAGAAGATGAGTAGAAGCTTAGCATATATGAGTAATCATTACAGGCAGTTTATATCAATTTAGTGTGAACTGGGCTAACTGGAAGTTAGGTAGCCAGAAGACATTGGCAGTGGGAGAGAAGTAAGCTGGGGCCCTTCTGCATGCAAAAGGGTCAGAGGGAACGGCCTGGCTGTGAAGTGAGTGGTAGGTGTATTTTTTTTTAACTTTGGTTAAAGGACTAAGATCATATCCTATTACTTTATATCCTTTCAGATGTTTTATGTTAGGAATTAGACTGGGAGGGGATTTGCCTTAAGATACCATGTGTCTGATTTTGAACCTGTGCAGAGGTTTCCATTTGCAAGTGTTCCTGTTAATATGTGCAGCTGTATTAGAGTCTCTAGAGTGGTTTTTTTTTTCTCTTTGAAAGCTGACCAAGCAGATTTCTGTTGCGTTACTTTTTCTCCCTCCAGCCCCACCACAGAGAATTATGTAGTCAGGAATTGGCTCTGTGGGACTGCAGGTTACCAGAAGTTGGAAATTTCACAGGAACAGTGGTTTTTCTCTGTAAACATGGCTGGAATGGAAAATCGGGCTCAGAGTCAGAAGTAAAAGTAATGCTTATGTCTGTTTCACCTGTGTTAGCACTAGTTTGGGTACATACCCCCACCCCCTTTTTTTCTGTCTCTTGATTTTTCTCTTTCAGTAGCAAGTCGTAATTCACATTTGTTCTTTCCAGTTCTCAAAGTGATGTACATCAAGGTCGCTTCCCTTCTTAAAGTCATGACACCTTTGGGGATAAAAACAATGTGGGGATGTTTGTTTTAGATAACTAAAATAAACAAAAACCTGGATTATCCAATTATTGTTTATCCAGGAACTGGGTAAATCCAGTTCCTAAATATTTTGCTACTTAGCTGAGCCTTCCCTCACATTTATTATCTAGCAAAACTAGCATGTTTACAAGCAAACAAAATATTGAAAAGACCAGTTGACAATATATTAAGAAATGTGCTTTTAGTGAGGTTTGAAAAACAAAAGTCTGCGTTTTGCAAGATGTTTTATTGACAGCTTTCCACCAGGCTAATATGGTAATGGTTAAGATGAATTAATTTTTCTCTTGGATTTAAAGGTAATTTAGTGAATAAGGCAGTATCAAAGAACAGCCTTTTTGATACCTTCCTTTTATAAATGCATAGTAGGTGAAGATGCTTATTGGTAGTTAAGGTTTGGTGTGGTTTTTTTTTTTTTTTAATATGTCTAAGTAAATCCTGGTTTTATATGAATTTCATATGCTTCTCTCTTCTGACTTCTTGCACTGATTTAGTCTGGTGTAACTTAAAATATTTAACTTTTCACGGGTCAGTAAATTAAAGACTGGATTTCTCAAGCTGCTGAAATGGGAATGCAGAACTGCATAATTCTTGTGTGGCCGATTACCTTAATTCATAGCTGTTTCACAAGCATATGTAGCCTATGCTTTCTGAGACCCCTTGACATCGTGGTGATCAGAGTGCCAAAATATTTCAGCAGCTAGATATGCAGCGTGGGTTGCTATTGGTGGTGTTCTTTGTACTTTATAGGTCAGTGTCGCATTTGATTTTGATGTGAAATCTTTGTGGGGAAAACCCCGTAACAAGTGTCTGGCTAGTCTTCTTGCCTTGCTCTGGTTCTTTTGCGGTCAAGAAAGACCGTGCCAAAGGGAGAGTGAGGGAAAGCTGGTGGTGTTGCTACCTTACGTGGACAGATTTGGTGGAAAGATGGAAGACTTATTTCCAGAACATATAATTTGTACTGCTTTTTGTGGTTATCTTATACTTGCCTTGTTAGACTAAGAAAAATGTGAGTGCCTCCACAGGATGTACCATGTTACACAGCATTGTATGAAAAGCGCAGCAGAGACCTGGCAGAGTTGCTGGCCAGCCGCTCTGGTTTCTGTTACAGAACCCTGAAGAGAGGAGGCAAAGTGGACCCCTTTTCCACCCCTAAGTGAACTGGAGTTGCATGCGCTAAATTAAAAAAAGAAAGCACAACAAACCTCACAGATTAAGACATAAAATGTCTTTGTTAAAGTTCTTTTACACTTAGTACATCCTGTGACTTTCACTGTCACTGAGCATCTTCTCAAGAGCTGTATTTTTAATGTTTATTTTAATACATTCTGGTTAGCATCACTTTACAGGATAGCACCTCGGCAAGAATGTGTATATGTGTGTGCCTCTGACCTTATGTTGTTTTTCTTGGTTATTTCCAAAGGTGTGTGATAGAAAAGGCTATTGATGGGCAGACTGTGTTCAAACTCACAATCTCTGAGAAAGAGACCGTGTTTTATTATCGCACAGTAAATGGTTTGCAGCCACCAATAAAAGTAATGACACTGGGGAGAATTCTTGTGAAGAAATGGATTCATCTCAGTGTGCAGGTGAGTAAAATAAAAACCATTTAATATTTGTTGAAATACAACATTTGTGTGAGAATGATATAACTGCATAAATATAAAAGGGTAATTGGGGGATGTAAATGATAACTCTTGCGTCTTGTAGGTAAGGATCTTAATTTGGGAGCTCATTTTGAGGTGATTGCTAATTCAGAACTGGAAAGAAATGCTGTACCCATTCTTCTGAACAAACAAGGTTGAAAATTCTCACCCTTTAGAGCATGTGTATTTGGAGCGAAGAAAAGCTACTTATTTCTAATATTACCAATAAGTCTTGGGTCTCTAGATTATTTCTTAAAAATGAGAACATCATCCTCATTTATACATGCTAATATACTTATCTTATAGGTGTGTCCCACTTAATTTTAAAAACTTCTTACAGTGCACATAAACATGTAGGAGTTTGTGCAGGATCAATCAAGTTAATGTGTTAGAGCTGTTATCTTTTATTTTAAAAATATGATTCAGAATTCTTAAAACACAGTCCTTGTGTTCTAAAAGTTTTCTGTTGACAGAACTTTTTAATAAGTGTACAAATATTCACTGAGGATAAGCAAAATTGAGTTCGTTAAAATTTAAACTGTATGTACAAAAATCAGTAAACAAACACAAAGAAATTAAAATTCAGTTATTTGCCTGTCTTGTAATTCCCAACAGACACTCTAATAAATTCTGTTTGTAAGCCAAGTTCAACTAATAATTATAAAGCAAAATTATTGGGTATTGAAATGTTTATCTTCTCCTTTCTTCATTTCCTTTATCCGTTCTATTAAATTTCATTTGGTTTACAGCACAATCAAGAATACTTTTGCTGCTTTCTTGAAACTTGCTAAAAGGTATTGACTGTGATTTGGGTTTTTAGTGCTGATCTTGTCACTTGTAAGAAGTATCTAAGCTGACGTCTTGATTTTTTTTGCAGTTTTCTTTTTTTCCAGGATAACAGCATGGTAGTGCGAATAAGATTCTGGCTGTTGGATTAAAAGAGTGACCTTAAAGTAGAACTAATGAACTTTACACTTCAAACACTCTAAGGGTGCTATATTACCGCCGTTGCTGTCAGCTGCATTTTGTACTAACCTCAGGAACTGCTAAAGCCTGGGATAGCAAAATGAAGAGTGAAAGGGCTGGATTTAAATACACACACACATATCTTAAATTGTATTACAAAGAACCCTCAAGCACTCAAGAATTTGGTCCTTAAAGCTGTTCAGTGCGTAGCAGCAGGAGTAAAGTAGTGTAGCTTCTGGACCCTCAAAGGGATTGAGGGCTTAATACCTTTTCCTGAGCTCAGGGGAGAACCCTGATTTCTGTGGTTTGTGGTCTTGTAGGATTCAACTTCCCATTAATGATGATAGTGGCTGCAGTGTGATCCGTTTAGCAGTAGGTCTGGCTAAGAAACTTCAGGCAAAGTGTGTGTGTGTTTTCTTTTAGCACCTGCCTATAAATGGAGAAATAAGTGGAAAATAAGAACATGAGAGACACCATACAAAAAGATGCAAAAGTAACATTCGTATGAAAGTGTCTGTCTCTTCAGACAACAGCAGGATTTGATTATGATATATGTTTGAATATAGGTGTTCCCTTAAGCTGATGAAAACGTCTTCTGATGATAAAGCACGATGTAGTTTTATGGGCATTAGTAATTTTAGTTAAAGGCAGTGAGAGAGCCTGGAGTTTATACCTAAAAGTACAAATCACCTGTTCTTACCAGAAGCGTGACTTTTGACTTCTCTAGGTCACCAGTCTTCTCCCCAGGTGATGCCCATGTGTTAGGTATGGACGCCGCAGTGTGGAGGAGAGGCTCTTCTGTGGGCATGGGTGAGCTGCCTGGGGGAGAGGCAGCAGAGGGGGGCTAGTACAGTAATGATCTACTACTATCCTGAGCTTTTCCAAGCCAGACCATGCAGACTTCCAGGCTGTCTTGTTGAGGCAAAACTACTCTAATACCTGTAAAGGATTAGTAATCTCAGTTCTGTGTCACTGTTGTAGGAATAACCTTTATTTTCTAGCAAAGACAAGCCCTACGACTGAGTTCCATGGCTAATAAATTAGGAAAGTTGGCAGTTGTCCTACAGCCATGCTGATTTTGAAGTAGGTATGATGTTATCAGTGCAGTTGGTATAGAACATCCTTCTACAGAAAGAAAAAGAACTTTGTTGTTGGATATCAAATGTTGTGTATGTGGCTGTGACATCTAGCCACAAACTATTGGGTTTAACTAAACTAATGGTAGGGTCGGCACCTTTTTAGGTGCATTGCAGAATTTGGAACGTTGTTCGGCATTCTTTTTATGGGGGGTCTAGCCAGAACTGGGTGAACGTGTCCTGTTGTAAAAAAAAAAATAAATAAAATGTATTCATACTTGTTTGGCAGCTTGCTTGATACGATTTTTGGACTAAAAGAAAATGTGAATGTTGAATTCAATTTATGGGACAGCTAAGTCCTGTTCTTACAGTTTCAACTGTAAGACAGCTGAAAATGTGGAATGGATGTATTTTCATGCATGTAACAAAACTTGTATATGTGGGAAAAGTGTAATTAAAAAAGCCAAGCAGCTAATAGCTGCATTGCTATATATGGAGTTGTAGGACCACTAAAAATATCATGTGTGAGTTGGAGAGGGAGAGGGTTGGGATATGATGATGCTGTGCTAAACAGAACTTTCCATAAAGAAATTACTTTCTCTATGCTTGAAGCATAGTAGGCACAAGCTGTTCAGCTTATTTTTTAAGAAACTGTGTACTTCTATAACTTTTAGATAGTATAATTCAGATACTGGTGGTAACTGAAGATGTATGTGTTAACATCATCTTTGTTTATTATGTCGCCTTTGTCAGAGGTGTGAGCATCTAACATACTGATGGTTGGTTTGGTTTCCCAGAAATTTTAGAGGCATTAAATCATAAAATAGTTTGGGTTGGAAGGGACCTTTTGAAGGTCATCTCGTGCAACCCCCCTGTAATGAGCAGGGATGCTGCAATTAATTTCCCTGCCCTTCAATATGCATGACTTTTCTGGTAGATGAAGCCTATTTGGTCCTTGTTTTCCCTGAGACTACAAAACTTTTTAACAGCACAGCTTTTCTCTTAGATTTTGTGGTAGTTTAGGTCTTTGTAGGATCTGCAGGTGACAACAGTGGGTCAAAATAGTTACCTTGTGAATTGTATTGGATGTAAACTTGACTGGATATTCTCCACAGTATATTGCAACATACTGCTCAAACCCATGCACAGTATTGCATGTTTATCTGGTAGACAGGGAGAAAAAAGAGGTTATGGCATGATGCCTTGTTGCACAGTGACTTCAGACCAAATTACAGAGAGGTCTAATTTGGGGTGAGTCTGATTGAGGATAAAATACTTTTTTACTGAATGCTAGCACTTACTAATAGGGTTAGCAAACAGGGGGAGCTAATGGATCCTGCTCCTGAGAAAAAAACAGTAATTATTGGTTGGCTTGCTGGGAATTTATGCATCTTCTTTGTGAGAGCACGTGGGCAAAGGGCAGGGATGGGCTGGCTAGTGCACGCGGTGGCTGCCACCAAAGAACTGGGGATTAAGGCTTTGCGTGCGGAGTTGATGACGGGAATAACAATGGCTAAGGGGGACTGTGGGATTTGGTTCTGATAAATGTTCATGGCAGATTGGTGATTTTTTGTGTTTGTTTTTTAGAAGGTTGGTTGTAGATGGTGAAGACTGTGTGTGTATGTGAGTGATGTAGCTGACCGTGAGATGCTCCGTTAAGGGGCTGGGGTCCAAGTCTGTCTTTGAACACAGCTACGCTTACTATAAGTCCGACTCAGGGCAAAGGTCTCCAAAGCCAAGCAGTCAGTAGGTGCTGGGAGCCTGCAAACAGGGAGTTCCTGTCGTCAGTAGGAAAAACTGAAATATTTGTGCATAAATACTAGGCAACAGACACCATGACAAAGGGGTGTGAACTATTGGTTACAGATGTGAAACTGATTTTAGAGAGAGCAGAAATACGGTAGGGTGGCAGATATGTTTGGAGTTCTGGTATAAGAGCACATTCCTATTCAGGAACGAAAAAATGAAAGCTAATTGGTGGAATACCACCAAATAAGTAATTAGATGATAAGAGGGAAGGAAAGAAGAAAGGACATCACAGACTGAAAATAATTTCTTTGGAATAAAATAATTCTAGGGGAAGAGAAGGCTATTAAATTAATTCTACTGAGGTAATCTAGGAATTTAAATCCTGGGGTTTGGATTTAGATGTGTAATTTGTTAAAGAGAAGTACTACTAAGAACTGTGTCATTGCAAAGACTTATTCTCCAGTTCATAGCTGGGAAATTTAAAGTTCTACTAAGAAGAGCAGGGCCCAAACATTCACGTATGTTCTGCATGAAAAGTTTCTTCATCAAGTAATTGCTGAAGCAGAAAATCTGAATACCAGCTTTCTTAAGTGATGATGGCGTTATTGGAGATGTAGGTGTCAAAGATAACATTGAGTATTCCTAACTAAATTCAGTTGAAATAGAAGAATAAACAGTTCTTTGGTTCTGTCAGTACACTTCTGGATTTCAAAGAGATCAAACAAATAGGACTATTTTAATAAAAGAAGGTTAATTGTGGAACCGAGAGATTGAATGGGAAAAAATGCCTGGATGTTATTAAAAAAAAAAAAAAAAAAAAGAGAATTAAGAGGAATCTCTGCCCTTAAAGGAGAAAAATGGGAGATGTAGTGCCCAGGCTTATCTGAGTGAATAAGCATCTTTGCAGTTAGAGATGGTAGAGTCTACAAGCACGGGGGAATAGGTAAGCAAATTGACAGAAAATACTATGTAGGGATAGAAATAATACTGTAAAGATGTCAAGCTGGATTAGACTTTGCAATGACTGTGAAATGGTAAAAAATTCTTGCTTTTTTTTTTTTGTGTGTGTAAGAAGGCAAGACCCATGTACAGTGAAGGTGTGATTGGGATTAAGGATGGTTTGAGTATGGTTCTCAAAATAAATACTTTGCTTCTGTTATCAATAATGATAACAGTCACAGAGCAAAAACAAGCCGGGTGACAGAAATGAATGTATGTAAACAGAAGTGATCAAATAGATAGAAACATGAATTTGCAAGCTTATTGTGTACATGCTGAAGCAATCAGATGGTCTTTGTCCAAAAATTCTGAAAGAACTGGTACATAAATTCCTTTGACAAAGAGGTATTTTATGCAAATCTACCAAGTCAGAGGTGGAGCTCTGAAGCTTATGTTTAGGAAGAGTATCATGCATTGATGCTGGTCAGCAGCTGAGCACCCAGTCTCCCCTCACCCCTGCCAGTGGAATGGGGGAGAGAATAGCAAAAGTGAGAAAACTTAAGAAGGAAAAGAGGTGGGAGTGGAACAAATAACCAAAGGCAATTGCTTGCCACCTCCCACAAGCAGACCCCTGCCCAGCCAGTCTCTGAGCAGCAGCCACCTTGAAAGTAAACCCCCTGTCTGCCGAAAGTCCTCTTTCTAGTCCAGTTTTTATTGCTAAGCATGAGGTTAACAGTATGAAATATCCCTTGGTCATTTGGGTCACTGTCCTGGCTGTGTTCTCTTCCAGCTTCTTAGCCCAACCCTAGCTTACTGCTGAGGTGGGATGGGGGGCAGAGTGGGAAAAGCGAAAAGCCTGACAAACACTCTCAGCCAAAATATTACTGTGTTATTAATGCTGGTTTTAGCTCAAATTCAGAACGCAACACCGTACAGGGTGCTGTGACAAAATTTAACTGTCTCCAAGCCAAAGGCTGTACAAACAGGAAGGAAAAAGGATTTTGGCAATATAGACCTATTTGTCTTGACACAGAGGCACATGAAGATTTAGAAAAGGTCTTTGAAGGAGTAGATAAAGATGTGGAGCTAAATGAAAAAGGGGATAAAATGCCGTGTGGATTTTCTAAAGATAGCTCATCACTGTCTAACCTCTTAGCTTTTTTTTGATGAGAAAACTGATTTCCAGGCAAAGCAAATGTGTCAGATTTCCTCTATCTGGAGTTCAGTTTAGCATTAATGTGACAGCCCCTGAGAAGTTGTAGGGTCAAAGGGAATGCTCGTGTGGAGGGCTGGCAATAGATACTGCTCCAAGGAACTTGCTTATATAATCCTGGGAAGGAGGGAGGCAAAAAAGCAATCGAATTCCTTGAGAATTTGTCTTTGGACCAGCCTTGTGTTGTATTTTCATTAATTATCTTGGTAGAAATATTAAGAGTGTACATGGTAATAGTAGCTGGTAACAATGGGGAGAGACATCATCAGAAAGAGGAACGGAAAGATGTTATCCAGGAAGAACGACGTGACCAAAAGGACTAGGGTAACTGTCATAAATAAAATTTGGTATTATAAAATGCAAGGTAATGAATTCGAAATCCCTGACAAAATCTTTTGTGAAGTAGTTAATCAATAGAAAATTACTGTAGCGTAGTAGTCTCAGATAGTGATGATGAGTTACTAGCTTGATGTGGCTACAAAAAAGGTATGTGTTGGGGAAATGTATCAGGAGAGGCATTCCCAACAGTGAGAGAAAAGCATCATTGCTGCTGCTCCAGACTCTTGTGAGGTTTTGTACAAAATGTTGGGTAAAATTTCTGTCATTCATTAAGGAATGTAATTCAGAACAGAGCTACGAAGCCTATGATGACAGTGAAAGGCTCTACGCAGGCTTTAAAGAAAATGATGTGGCGAACCTTCTTTTGGAAATTAGCTACAGTGAAGAGTAGGAAGTCATACAGTTTTCCTCTCTAAGTCTGTTGGAGTGTAAACACTAGGCAGAAAAAGGCACTAATTTAAGTTGGAAATGGAGTCTGTTCTATTGCAGCAGAGTGTTTCTGAAAAAGCATTCTGATCAAAATAGTGAGGCTAAGAAAATGTTTGGGTGTTTTATTTATTTTAAATTTGGTAACTTTCATTAAAAGGTAATGTGCTGCATGCATCCAACAGGAAAAGATGGGAATTCTTATCAGTCAGTTTTTATGTAGGTGGATGGTGGAATTTTTTCTTTGTTTTTTCCTTTTTCCTGCAATATTACTATAACAACCGCTGCCCAGCAGGCTGTTGGACATGAGTCACTGGTAGTCTTAGAATGAACTGTTGAAAAAGCTATTTGAGGCTAGATGGCATCAGTCTAAGAGTAACTTCATACTTTTTAATAGTTTATGCAGCCTTCTTCCTATGTTGTATATCACTGACAGAGCTATTGGCTATCCATTTCTTTGTTCTTTATACTAATAAACATTTGAGAAAAGTCATCCTTGAAAAGTTCGGCTGAGGTAGGTTGGAGCGGATTTGCAACAAAATTGAATTTTGACCATTTTTTTTTCTCTTCTCCAGTTAATAGGATTTACTTTTCTCTAATGATGTCTGTCTTTATTTTCCACTGTTTATGATTTTTAAAGAAACTTACCTTTTTTTTTAAATTTCAAACAGTTTTGTATGGGTTTTTTAAGGCCATAAGTAGTGGATCCTGTTTCCTTGAAATTATTGCCACTATTCTAGTTGATTATGGTTGGTGTGGACCAAGTCCTCCAGGCTTCTGAATGTTTTAGAGTCCTTCTGTGTGTTTGGTCTTGATTTAATGATATTTATCACTGTATCTTTTTAGGAATATATTCGCAAAAACTCTGAAGGTACACAGTGGAGCAAAGGGTATACAGCCTTAACTTAAAAGAATCTGAGATGCACTGAAGTGAAACCTCAGGAAAAGTGGTGTCTTAAAAAATTAACTTTTAAGAAATAAAAAATCTGAAAGCACGGCAATGTATAATTGAGGCCAATTGTGTACCTCTTTACCTCTGCATAGTGATACCAATATCATATTTGTGCCACTTATTAACAGCACCACCATTATGTATTTTCTTTTTCAGATTTATTGTTAAGGGTCTTTCACTTTCCCTTTGATACTTTAGAATTTATTTAACCAATTAAGAAGAGTGGAGTTTAAACATGAATTTTCAGATAGAGCCAAGGCTGCTGAAACAGGAGATTCTTTGAGAACATGTCAGATTGATGTTTTTGTTTCATATTTAGTGTCTGCAATTATAAAAATAATCTTTTTACTAGCCTTTATTTTGCCTGATCATATCTATGTAACTCTGCCATGTTTTGGCAGACTATAACACATTAAAAGCTTTAGAAAGTAAGTTTAAAATCTAAATGCGGAGAGGTAACCATGACTGTATTACTCTCCTGGGAGGAAAATGCTCTTAGAGTGCCTATTGAAATCAGCATTATCATTTCAATACATGTCAAATATGAGTCATTTCCTAGTTTAGGCAAAATTTCTTTATAAATCTTTAAATCTTCCAGTTCTTTCAAGAAAAGGTTAAAGTACTTATGATTTAATGAGACCGCTTTACATCATAACTGTTTGACTAGCAAGAGAAAACTTGTCCTTTCCAATTTGTGAAATCCTTTTATTTTCTGCACAAATTTTTGAATACTTTAAAATTTATATTAAAAGCAAAGAACCTGAAACTTAAAAGCATGGAGGAAAACATTTATTCCATACAATCTCTGTATATGTATTACTAAATATGAGGTGTTTTAAACTGTATATTCCCTAAGTTTAGTAAGGACATGAGACAGCAAGGAAGCATTTTAATTTAACAAATCACTTTGAGTTCCTGTTTGAAGTCATCACTTACTATCTATTAGTGGTTTGTCAATCCCAAGAAGGGAGGGGAGAGTGTGTGTCAATTCTACGTATTAGAGCTTCTCGTCTATTGATTGCAATTGTGTTGAAAATGTTTAGGGTGATGCAGTCTGTCCATATGGCTGGTGCTATGCTCCCAACAGACAGCAGAAATTAAACGTGTTACAATCTAATGTATTTGAGTGTCTGTTTAGAGAACTGATCTTAGAAAACAGTAAGCATAGCTCTCTTGGCAACTGGCTCATCATTTAATTTGCTAGTTGCAGGCCATTCAGATACTGCTGCTGAACTTGCAGCCTTGGGGTTCGTTGATATTATCAGTAACTTGCTGTGCTGTATCCAGAAGTCCTGCTGTGGTGCTTGACTCCTCATCTGGTCCATGTCAACCATTTGTGTTGATTTGAAAGCTCTTTGTTGTTATAACTTAATCTCCTTGGGAATCTGTGATATTACCTAGATGCCTCCATCTTCTCTTTGCTTATACTGTCCCTTAAACTATGTCCTTTCTTGCAGGAATTATGAGTTCAGGGAAGTTCTTGCATGTTTGCAGGTATAGATTTACATCTAACAGCTTCCTGGGAACACAAGACAAGGAACTTCATCTAGGCCAAGATTTTAATTTCAGAGAATGCCAAACATACAGGTTTTGTCAATGCTGTCTTGACTATACTTCTGAAAATCACTGATGTTTTTTCAATTGCGAATGCAAACCCCACTGAAGTCTGCCCAGACTCTGCATTGTATATGGTAGGAATTAGGTTAAGCCTTTGTATAACCAGTGCTGGGTGGAGGTAGTACTGAATGGTTTGCAGAAGCTGTGCCTGATTTGGAGAGTTTCAGATGAGATTTGAAATCCATCACATTTCAATTTGTTTTACAAACAGTTTGTTTTCTTATATGAAAATATGTGGTAGCCAATTAAATTTTATTTTTTATAGTAGAAGCACCATGTCAGGAATTATTTGCTTTCTTTTTTTGCCCCTAGTCTCAAATCTTTAAATGTCCTGCAGTTCTTAAGGTTGTATTTTTGGCATCTGGTGTGGTTTTGCTTTTTTATGTAATTTTTATTTTTTTAGACTAAAATGAGTAGAGATGAATAATGGTCTGTGCTATTATAGAATTGGTGCGGTGGTTGTGAATTAGAGAATAACTTTCAGTTTTCCTAAGCATACTGTAACTTTTTTTTAGGATAATTAAGAGCTGTGAATTAAACTTCTAGTGATCATTTGAATATGTGATACATCTATTTGTAGTGTGTAGTTACAGTACGTAAAATATCATTTGTAAGCATTTTTTTTGTTGGAAAAAAATCTTACTTAATATTATGGTGGCATATGAATCTAAAAGAGATGTCATACCATATGGCAGTAGCTTGCCTACTTCTTAGAGGAGAATGTCTTGAAAGGTAAGGAAAAAAAGATGTTCTTTGAGTGTTCAAATTCAATATTAAGAATAACAGGAGTTAAGAAGAACTGAGAGAGAGAGAGAGAGAGATGTGTGCTGTTTAACAGAAGCCTGTGAATTAAACTGTTGTCATTGGAATCAACTGTTTTCAGATTGCTCGAAACCTGGAGTCCTACTGGGAGAAACATAAGCAAAAAAATATTGCTTAAACTAGATGGCTCTTAATTCTGAACTAATTTCTTAAATACATGTTTATGTATACCACTTACAAGTGGGTTCCCAGGGGTTTGTTGCTTGGTGTAACTTTAGGTTCACTTCTGCAGCTGTATGACTGCTTCTCCATTTATATGTTTGTGTGCCCTTGAATTGTGTGGGGAGCAAACTTCGAAAGATGGGGAGTAGCTGCATGTACTTGATACAGCTGTTGGTATAAAACATTAAAATGACACCCACAGGGTGCATCTACATTCAGTTTTGTGTACAGGAAGGGTTCTTTTTGACACAGGTTTGCCTTCTGTTTGTTTGGAGTGTTGTGTTACTAAAGAGCGCTGCTGATATGCTTGAATTTGACCCCTTTCTGGGGAGACCAAGCCTGAAGTTGTACACTTGGACTATCACCGTTTAGAGCACACCATTTGCAGTGTGGGCAGAAGGTCCTCTAGCAGGTAGTTCTTGGCATGCACAGTGTGTGAGCAGAAAACTGGCAATGGCTTTGAACTTTGCTGGTGAAGATGGATCACAGATATTTAACCATTGTCCTTCCCTCTCTCTGTTATGCCAGTTGCTAAGTAGATGTTTTCACAAGATACTTGAAACTTTTTTTGAGAAGAGTCTAAAAACATAAGGAGTACAGCCAAATAGAGAAGCTTTGGCTTTTCCCGGTTATTTAAAAAAAACCAAACAACAACAAACAACAAAACAAAACACCATAACTACTACCTTTGAGTTTCTGAGCTTAAAGACAGATTTAAGTCAGAAGTCTGATCAAGAAATAGAAGATGAAACTTTCCAATTGTCCTTTATGCAACCTCCATTACGTGTGAACTCTCTCATGTACAACTTGCATTAACACCTGTGCATGCAGCAAATGGAAGGTGACATAAAGGACATGTGTAGATTCCGCACAATGCCAAATCCATATGTGCTGATGGCAGTCCACAGGAGGAATCTTCTGGTAAGTTGTCGCATGTATAATTTTCTCATGAAAGCAACCTGGCACTGAACAGCTTGTCAGCTGCTTGGCTGGAAGGTAGTAAGTTCTGAGATGGAAGAGGGTGGGAAGAACTCCTGTCTGTGTATCTCATCCCAATACCTCAGCTCAATAATGCCAGAAGTTTTGCATTGTTTTAGGACTGCTGTGTTGGTTTGACAGTCTGTCTAGATGCTCTGTCTTTGGGTATGAAAAAACGAGTAGATGTATAGGAACAGCTTTCTTTTAGATACATTACTGACCTGGTTTCTGACAACCAGTGGTTTTGAAGCTTCTTAAGCTAGACTGTATTGAATTGCCATTGACTGACCTATTTTAAATTTAATAGTCTATTTCTTTTTTTGTGATTTATATTTTGATATAGCTAGTATCTTGTGGCAATGACTTCCTCATATGCCATTATGGCTGTATGAAATTGTTCTTTAAATTTGCTGTCCACTAATGTATTTTTGCCAGTTTGTCTGTTGCTTTTGATTTATCATTCTCATGCTATTTGATATTTTGATTATAGAACTTGACTGTGTGTTATAATTGTTTATAAACTGCATTTCTCCTTATATTGAAGCCATTCTGCAGTTTGATCATCCTCACTGACCCTTTCTGAAACTTTTGGGGGTATAGTATTATAATTTTGGGGATACAAGGGTCAGAACTCCACTTGTTATTCCGGATGCTTTGCACCATAAATTTCTAAAGAATGAAGCTTTGTGGTATTGTTCTCAATTCCTTTTCCAATAAGGAATGTGTTTCCTTTTTGCCATTGAGCCTTCTGCTCATTAGTGGATGACTATCTACAGTAACTCCAAGACCACTTTTTTTCCAGGCAGTGATGGTTCAGAGCTTAATGTTACGTTGATGTAGTTAAGAATATTTTTCTTATGTCTGCTACCCTGGGTTTAGCACATTTAGTCTGCTACTTTATTGCTTGTTTCTTAACAATTTTGAGATCTTTTTGTAACTTCAGAGTATGCTTGGACTTTTACTGTCCAGCTATATTAACTCCGTCCTTTTTCACCTCACTAACCATTGTTTTCAAGCCTATACAAAATGTTAAATATCAGACACACTGATCAGCTTTGTTGTGAAATGTAGCCATTTAATCTCGACTTAAAATCTTTCTGGAAAGCCAGTATATTGTATTGGTCAATTCTTTATCCACATGTAACTATTTCAAAGAACTCAAAGATGTATCTTGATTTCCTTCCACAGGAATCATGTTGTCTTTTTTAGTATACAATATTAAACATGTACTTTTCCAACTAATTCACCCTGTATAGACTTGATTTGATGGATTATCAGAACAGTTGGTCCAAGCCTTGATCATATATCATGTCTATAATTTTCATTTCTTCATTGTTCTTTGATCTGTGCAGGGTTAATTGAAAATTCTATTTTCTGTTTCTGCTGCTTTTCTGATGTCCCATTGAACATGACGTTGCTGTTTTTTCTTTTTTTTTTTTTTTCTTTTAAAAATTGAGCTGGAATACCAGCTTCTGTAGCATGTTTAGCTAATATACTTTAGATAAAGTTGAACTTTCTTTAAAGAATTTTTGGTGGCATGATCTGTATAATTCCTGACATTCAGGTTCAAACAGCTTAGGCTTTAAATTTCATTTTGTCACAGTCCACATGCATGCTTAGTTAGGGAATTTTTTTTTGTTGGATTTGTTTAAGTTATTTCTTTCCCTAAACTTGATTGGTTTATTTCCTAATTTGATAAACAAATAAACTGGGCCTATTTGGATGTAGGAGAGTCTTATCCTTTTCTGATTCTATCTATTCCAGAAAAGTGTCTCAATCCAAAATTGGCATAAATTTTTTTTCCACATACTGTTTGTTCGTTTGTGTGCAGAATCATGCAACCTTGCTCGTCTGACCTTTTGTGATACTGCCAGCGTTTCAAAGAGTGGCGCTGTCTTTGATCTTCTGCCTCCTACATTAAAGCCAAAATATTTTCCTCTTGAACCTGTCCTCTCTCCTTTCCAGTGGTGTTTAGGTGTATCCTTGCTATTGAGTGTGATTATAGGTGGCCTATATATCTTGTGAGGTTCATAGTCGTTGCACCTGTAGGTAAATCAGCATGTGATATTCAGTGGCAGCATAGACTAAACTATCAATATTGCTCCTAATCTGACATTTCAGAACTTCAGGCTTCTGTTTTTTTTCCACTGAAATTCTTACCCTGAAGTTTTATCCTTAGTACTCCAGAGAGATGTGCCTTTCTCTTTTGAGTTTGATGACCATGTTCCATGGAACTTTGGTGGTTCTTGAAGTCAGGACTGATCAAAAGAAAAAGTCTCTCATCTTTTGGAACTTCTTTAGGTGGTCTGCTTGAATCTTGATAGTAGATATTCTGTTTCTTCAGGTTGCTACTTACTTGTGCCTTATGCATGTACCTCTCGTCTGTGAGGCAGGTAATTAATGTAACAGGACCAGTAAACTGGATTACCACTCTTCTGCTGGACTTCTAAAGGTATTTTATTGTATTTGAAGGGCTTTTATCCTTTTCCTTAAATTGTGTTTATTGGCATACTCATCTTTGCTGTTGATCAGCAATCTCCCTGGCTGTTCCAAGCCTTAACTTGAGGCCTGGATACTGAAGTGCACAGGAAACCACTATGAACTCTCTGAGCAGCCTCTCCTGGCCCTCTCCTGGCCCATCTCCAACAAAATGTGGTTGAGGGAGCTGTTGCATAGACTTTTAGGTTTAGCTTTTTCCAAAAACAACAAGCAAACAAAACACATCTAAGCCAGGTTTGGTCTATGTTCAGTTAACAGCACAGTTTGGGTCTACTGCAAAGCTTCGCTGGTAAGATGCTTAGTAGCTCTGGAGAAAAGCAGTTATCAAAAAATGAAAATTGAAGCATACAGTGAATTGTCATCAAAAGGAGTGTTGGAGAGTTACAGTACAAAGGAATAGTTGAATGACCATTTCTAAAGGACTTTGTGATGGAAGGAAGAAAGCTGGGCACAGAGGAGGAGGGAAGGGCCTGAAGTAAGGTTGTTGGGAGGAATATGAAAGGAATCAAAGGCAGAATTTTGTGTATCCTTGACTATGAACAGAAACTAAGCCTTGAAAGGAAAGATGAGACTTTATTTGCAAAAATCCCTTAACGGGATACATGGAACCTTTGTGACAAGGCATTCAGAGGGCAAGAATAATTGCTTTCTTCTTACATAAATCATCACAAAAAAAGACAGAGGGATGGATTCTCAGCCTTCTAGCCCCAGCAGAGCTATTCAGCTGTTGTAGAACCAATATATTCTTGCATTAGATTGGGGAATGACTTATAAGTCCCAGCACTGAGCAGTGCAAGTGGTGCAAAATTCTTCACATATAATAAATTCAGAAACCTAGAATTTAGTATTCAGCTGATAGTGTAATACAGGGTTAATAATTGTACATTAGTAATGGCTTCCTTCATTTGTGTGGGAATCTGCTTATTCTTTGACTAGTGAAGCACAGAGACTTTATTCAGAAGGGATGTTTCATTTGACATCTACATTTCATCCCTAATTTACATGATTACAAGTAGTTCAGGAAAATTCAGAATCAGTGGTTGTGCTGTATTTTAAATGGAGGGGGCAGAGACAAAACGTGCATTGTTATGAGATTATCTGAAACGTACTTTCAGACCTTTTGTTTCAGTTAATTTTGGCAAGTCTATGTAACTGTTTTAGCTACTAAAAAGCAGCTTGTTGAATCCTTGTCTCCTTTCATGTTACTATAGTGATCAACAGATCTTGGATCTGATTTGTTCTGTGACTTGAGGAAAATAGAGTCACTATGCAGCAAGAAAGCAAACAATGATCCATGTATTTTCAGATCTGATGACTAGGATCCTCTTATGTTTTATTGTTTGGAGCTCATTTGTGGCACAGGAGTCACTTGTTAAACCATTCCATGTAAAAAGAGCAGAGACAGAGCAATGGTTAAAATAGTAGTTAGAGAAAAGCTTATTTGTTAATTGCTTTAGTTTTTAACAGAATCTGGATTTACAATTTTGGACTTGGGTTCTTCTGCTACTGCCTCTCCCAGATATGCTTATTCTGTCCTGAGGCACCAGTAATCGATTGATAGAGCTTTAGTGACAGAGGCAATAAAGAATATTTTTCATTGGTACAGTGCTGGTTGGGGTAGAAAGTGGCAGTGCTGTATTTAACCATTTTAATATTACTTTGTACTGCAGAAATACTGGTGAAGTGCTTGCCAACAAAAGATGAGATGAAAATTGCCAGTCCATAATTGGAATGCGTACTCTGTGGCAGAAGGATCACTGATGCCTGATTCAACAATTTATTTTAAAACAATGTTTACTTTTAAAAATACTAATTCTTTAAAAATACAGACCATTTAAAAAGCTGTCTCTTTTTGCATTGTTCTTTGTCTTCAGCCTTGTTTATCAGATAATTGACAGTGTGGGTTATATCAATCAATTTTTAACACAGTACTAAAGTTACCCCATCCAAAAAATTAACATATGTGATTCTTGTTTTGGATCCTGTTGCTTGCTGTTACTTGCACTTTTTCATCTTGAAGACTTTATTCATGAAATAGCTATTAGTTTTTCTTAAGCCTGTAAACCACCTTATGGGTCAGCCTGCATTCCAGTTACATTCTGATTTCACTGGTTGGGGTCAAATTTGTATTAATACGTGGCTTGTTCTTGAACAAAGTTAATTGCTTCAGGAGCATTCCAAGGTTCCATCTTTTTCTTCCCCTGTCTACCCCCCCCCCCCTTTTTTTTTTTTTAATTTATGTTGTTCAGGGAATTGAAGCTGAATAGTGGATCTATGCACAAAAAGAAAGACTTGGATTGAAGGAAAACCATTTCCCGTTGAGAAGGGATTAACATTGTAGGAGATAGTGAAAAAGAAAAAGTAAAGGAGGGCAAAGAGAAAAGCTAAATATCTTTTATACAAATGCTAGGAGCATATGTAATAAGACTGCTGAATTGGAGTGACATGTTTTCAAGGATAAGAAAGATATTATTGGAATAAGAGACACAACCAGGAAAACGAAGGGGATTTAAAATGCCAAGATACACAGTTTTAGTGAAGGGAGAGCTAATATAAAGCTGGAAGAGATGTAACAATATTGCTGAGGGATGATACTCAATCTGCAGTAGGAAACGCTCCTGCTTCTCACTTCCCCTCCCCCCCCCATTTTTTTTTCTTCTTTTTTTTAAATTAAGTTCAGTGCTTTGCATAGAAGGTGAGGACAATTTATTGTAGTTGTGATTCTTGGCTGTTGCACGAGACTTGCAGGTGGTGAGAAAAAAAGCCCAAACAATAAAAATATTTAAGACATAAAAACCAGGTCCCTAAGAAAGCCAGAACTTTGATTTCAAGAATGCTAGGGTGTTGAGGGAGAGGGAGTAGGAAGAGAGATTGTTAAAGATCAGTTAGGATATTGACTGTGTTAAAACTACAAATGAGAGCGTGTTTCTACTGTTGCTGTAAGGTTGTTGCCTTTATACTGTTATTGAAACAGTATAGAATGTTGTCACTGTTATCACGGAAAGATTGTAAACATAAATCTGTATATGGAGATAAGGAACAAAATCAAATGATCATAAAATCATGAAATTGGAAATGGTCATGGGGTGGGGGTATGTGCTAGACAGAGGAGGCAGCCCTAAAGTTATTGATTTTAGCAAAGCTAACTTTGAAGGAAAGCAAAATGCTCCCGGGATTTTTGCCTGCAATCCTGTGATGAATGGGAAATCCACTCCACACAAGTAGAGAGTACATAGTGTATAAAACACGTAGAGAGGCTGCAATTAAAATTCATCCCAGTTAAGTCAAGAAAAGGAAAGGCCGATATGGGCCTGAGGCAAAAGAAGGAAAGGCAAAGAGACAACTTGCCCCTCCCGACCTTATGCTTTTTCCTTTCCCCTTCGCTGTTCTTTACCATTTCTTCTACTGTCCCTTTATCCTCTCCAGCCCTTCTGTTTTAAGACACTTCTGTCACTGTGGTCCCCTGATGAGGTTTCTTCCTCAAGTCTGTTTCTTGTACACTGGATTTCTCCCAGCATGGGCATAACTGTTCAGAGAACTCATAGCATGGGTGGGAGTCTCTCTTCCTGCTTCCCCCCAGAAATACTGTGCATCCCCTTAACCACAGCTGCAAGCTCTACATAGTTGACATTTCCTCTTCCCCACCTTCCTTTAGGTGTTTGTGGGTCTGGGGTGATTTCAATTCACCGTATGGTGAGGGAAAGAATGAGGCAGCAGGAGCTGGGGAGGGAAAGAAAGCAAGTGGGTACATAAGTCATGTGGACAGTGGCGCTATATGAAAATGTTTAGGAAAAGACACCGCTTCACTAGAGCATCTACCACTGAAGTGGCAGGAGTTTTCCAAAAGAGAAGGGTCAAACAAGCACACAGATGGCTGCAGGTGGTGTTCCTTTCTTTTGTGCAAAGTTGCGACCCAAACCAGGTTGTCTTTTAGGACCCAGTATGCAAGATCAGGCATCACATTTCAAGTTGTAAAGAACAGCTGTGAGGAAGAAGCTAAATTTAACGTATCGGAGGTCTGAATCTCAGTAGTTGTAAAATGGCTTTGCTGCAGCTGAAGGCAGTTTATATTAGCTGAAGATCTCGCCCTTAACTGAAGCAAACAGTTTGAACAAATTTTGATCTGGCATTTTATTTTTAAAAGGCAAACAAACATGATAATGGCAAAAATGGCTTTCAGAAAGAGATTTAATGGGACAGCGATGAAAGATTGAGTTGTCTCTTTCTGTCAGCCAACCTGTATTTTATTTTTTTCTTTGTTTAAGCCACAATGATTTGTTAACTGCAGAAGCTGGCAACAGGCAGTGAGGATGGCCGTGTGGTCTTATAGCATCCAGCTGATGACCAGTTTCTGAAGATGGTATGAGGGATCATAAAGTTTAGTTCCATGTGTATTGTGATGATAGTTGCATCTATATTTAAAGCTTTCTGTCACTGAAGCACTCCTGGTGTTGTCAGATGTCTATTGGACTGGATGAGCTGCAACTTCTTGCAATTGAATGTCAATAAGACCAAAGCAATTTTGGTTGATTCATAGCACCAGCTTAAGCATATTCACTTGCACAGATTACATTTGACAGACAGTTACCTTCAGCTGAACTCTGTGGTTAGAAGCCTTGGTATACTCTTGACAGTGAGCTTAAAGCTGATGCCTTATGTTTATTTCATATCCTGTTTTTGCCTTCCTAATACTGCATGTGTATGTCTACATTTAAATAAATTCACAGCTGAAGTACTAGTCAGTCCACTTGTTATCTCTGGACAGAATGTTGTGATGAGTCAATTTCAGTATTTAAAAAATGTTTTTTTCCCAGTTAGGCAGATTTAATTTCAAAAGCCATCTAATCGAGGATTTTTTTTGATCAGGAACTCCTGGAAAAGTGTCAGTCAAAGTCTAACAATGAAAGTAAAAGAAAGAAAAAAGTCGAGGGTAAAACCAAAGATGAAGAAATGTTATTCCCTTTGGAATGTTTTCTTGGTATTCTACCAGTTTGCTGGCCTGCAGGAAAATATATTCAACACAGGTGTTCTTACCCTGTTATATTGGTGAAAGTTAAAATCTGGATTCTGCAATAAGATTGTGCACAGTGTCATCAAATACTGATGTGTGTGTGCACCCCCTATAAATCCTGTAAAGAAGGGCATCTTTCCAGGTCTTTTCTTGTAATGGTCCTACAATAGCCTGGGTTAGAATACAGTTTAATTCACTGATTCTGTTATTTGATCCTGCTTATGGTGAACTTATGTATTTTGAAACTTCATTTGGAGCATACTGAAGAAGAATTAAACTTCTGAAGTATTTCAAACCATTTCCCCATGCAGGCTTCTAGTCAGCTTAAAGCAGCATCCCAATTTTGAAGAATTGTGTGATTTAATGCCATATAGCTTGTGTGTATACTATTTCCACTCACTACTTCAGTTCCTGTTTTTAAAGGCTGAAGGTGATTTTCCTATAGAGACTAAGGAAGTGCTAAAAGGGAGATTTTTGAGTTTTTACTTCTCACTGAAAAACAGGAATGCAGCATCCTTGAATCTAGATGTGAATGAACTAAAAATAAAATACTTTACAAATGTTCTAATTTATAGTTGTGTATTTTGGCTAGACTGGCACATCTGGTAAGAGGGCAGGGTTAACTTGGTGGTTTTGGCTACGGTTAGATAATGAATCCCAGTCTAGAACTAGGTTGGCAGGATTTCCTAAAAATGACAGAACAGTTGGAAGTAAAGGAATCTCCCACAAACATGAATGCTAACTTAAGCACTTTCTTTTTTAAAATCATCATACTGTGTTCCTGACCATGCTGTTACTTAAATCAGTGGTTGCAATGAATGGCCCCAAGCCCTTTTTGTTTTCTTCTTGTGAAATGCTTTTTGGCCTGAGAACCAAAGATGTGTGAAAAGCACCACATTGAAACCTACACAGATGCCAGAGTTGCAGCTTGCCTTTCTCTGCTTGTGCTCTTTTCCTTCAAGCTTGCAGCCAAGTTGCTTCAAAGGCTTGAAATACAGAGGGGTGGGTGGTAGATTAAGGTTTGCTCAGAGGTGCATAGTTCTTAATAGCTTAAAAACTTTTTTTTGCCATGTGAGGGTAGCATAGGATTTGAATATGGAAACATGGGAATATACGTATGTTAATAATAGCAGGTAAAATAAATTTTATTATGTGCATATCACTTGCATTTGCTAAAAGATAATGGACAAACAATCTAAAATCAGCACTGAATATTTTAAATAACTGTATTACCTATATAAGGTAGTACTCCTTTTTTGCTTGGTAAGAAAGAGAAATGCATTTGAAATCAAGACAGATTCTAGCTGAAGCAGCACCGAGCTCACTGGCAAACCCATCAGGCAGTTTTTACTGGTATAGAAGGTGCCGTTTGTCTGTCAGGTGTTACACAAATAAATTATCTGAGCTGGCTTGTCCTCCTGGATATTATTCTTTAATTTCCACGCTCCTCCCTCCCCCCATCCCCTTGTCCCTATTAACATGGTTATTAACATCTTTTTTTGGGCTGTTTGGGAACAAGATCCCAGACAAATTCCTCCTGACATATTCTTGTTCTCCTGTGTTTGCTGCATAAATTCATTATCTCTTGGCAAGCTTTAGATATGCCAAATTCTCTCTGTGTTGTCTCAATTTTCATTCCAAATAAAAAAAAAAAAAAAGAAAGAAAATGCAAAGAGCAAAAGAGAAAAAGTAAACTTTTTTTTCTGTAAGCTTTTTCGGGGGGGTGGGGAATTAAAAAAAAAAAAAAGAGCACAGGAGTTTTTGATGTATGTAGGACATCTTCCCAAACACCCCTAGCAATGATGTTGTCACTGCCAAAATGTACTTACACTACAAAAATGTACAGTAGTACTTGTTTCTGAATTATCCATTTAGCTAAATTTTAAAATTTGAGTTCGGCTGTACGTGGCATGTTGTAAGGAGAGATAAACAATATAAAACTATAGGAGCAGGCTGTGTATCAGTGTTGGTGAGTAATGTGTGGAGTAGGAGGTGGTTGAGTGTGGTGTGGCATCCTGACGCATCTGCAGAAGTTAAGCTGTGGAAACTACTGCACCTCTGTTTTATAAAGCAGTCATAAAGTGGCTGATAGAGAGATTACTTGAAGGCTTGAGAGGAGTCGAGGAATTTTGGGATAAACCATTTATTTTGTGCTCTGTATTAATGCCTGAGAAAAACAGTCCTTGGGGGCGTGAAATCTGCTTGCACCTGTATTCATTTTTTATACATTTTTGTGTGGGTTTGGTTTTTTTGTTGTTGTTGGTTTTTTTTTTCCCAACAGCTAATTGTAAATGTAGTAGATTAAAAAGGAGAAATAAACCTAGCTGAATAGTGCAAAATAAGAATAATAAGGCAGAACGGGAGGCATAGGAATGGCATAGACCTTTGAGATTGGTGTTCATGATGTATAAATTCTGTTTATTTTGTGAAGGAAGGTGTTGAATTGTGGCAGAAAGTTGTCTGCTGTTTCAGATGCATCAATTTAGGGGCACATAGATGCCCAGGTTTTATAAAATACGTGAAATGCGCAGCATTGTGTTTTTTGGTTGCTAGCTCTGCTTAAATAACAGCTGAAAGTAAACTTGGATTCATGTGAATGGTTTCATCCTATTTTTTTTCCAAAAAATTCCATTCATCCACTTCGTGTTGCTTAAGTCTGTGCCACTGACCTTTCCTCTACAGAAATTCACTTACAAAATAGTAAAGCTGCGTTGGAAACCTTTGTAACTGCAGCTTCGGCAAGATTTGCAATTATGCCAGAAAAAACCAAAATAGATACCTGTGTTGGTCTCATCTCTTTGATATGCAAAACCTGTTTACTGTAGCTTTTATTAACTGTTACGCTTCTGTTTCACACGTGCTTTCGCAGAGTAGAGATGTGAACCCATATGTCCCCCAGTGGTAGAATATGCCGTCTATCTTTATGTGAGCAGGCAAGACAGTTTTTTAGACAGGTTGAAGGTGAAAAGGATTTTTATGCTCAAGTTTCTGATTAGACCATTATAACAGCATCACTAATTCCTCTCCTTCCATCTATTGTCTTTCCTCATCTGTTGTCATCAGTGACCACTGTTGATTTGTTGACTCTATTAAAGTATTCAAGGAAGCCACAGGCCTGTCATTTTGGTCATAACCTTAATCTGTTTTCTCACCTTGGGAGAAAATGTGTTAATACACCGTCTGTTTCTATAGAATGAACTCATTGAAAAAGTTCCTGATGCAACAAATCTGTAATACATTTAGAAGAAAAAAAGGTTCTCTAGGTCTTGGTTATTTTTAACAGATAGCAAGCTATGTTTAGGTAGCAACTTTTATAAGAAATGTACCAAATTAAATGAAGGTAATGACTTGTAATGATATGTCATGTATTAATTTTTGAGCTGGATGAGTTGCAACTTCTCTTGATTTCTCTTAATCTGATTCCTCGTTATTTCTGGATGATTAAGCAAATCCTTTATGGTAACTTCTGCTTTCATTCACACCTCTGTAAAGCCTGTCTAACTATTGATTCTGGAGTTTCTTTAGCTTTTATAGCAGCTAGGGGCAGGGGTCATTTCTGTCATTTGGCTGATCTGCAAAAATAAATGAACCATCTTTTTTTTTTTTTTTTTTAATCCCTTACAGGTGACTTGTATAGCTACGTAGTTGTTCTTCATAAAGCACTTTAAAATTCTTCATAATCTGTATCACCTTATTTAATATATTTTTATTTGAGAAACTTCTTGCTGTACAAATAGAGCTTATGTAAAGGATAAACTAAACCAGACTTGTTTTCTTAAGTTTATTTTTTCCCTTATTTGGAGGAGTATTTGCTTGGTTTTTTTTGTTGCTTTAAATTTTAGTTTGTATTTAATTTCTAAGTTTAGCTTGCATTTGCAGCTAGTTAAATTTGCATTTTTAACTTAAAAATTAGCTTGCTTTTTTTTGTTTTTCCTGTTGTGTTTGGTTTTTTAGTTTTAGTTTGTAGATACCTGATATTTGGAAGAATCTTGTTCCCTATCTGGTACATATCATAGATCCCTGAGCTGCTTCTTTTTCATCTTATTTGGAAACAGTGGTTACTGTTACATGTACTGGAATGTATTCTCTTTCCTAGTATTTATTTGAAGATAAATTTTTGGTCCTTGTCCTTGTTTTATATGTGTCGGTCATTCCTGCCTTTGCCATCTGAGACTTTCTTTGATGGTATAAATAGCCTTAAGAGCTGAAGTTACAGTTGAAGTGTTTGCCATCACTAAGTTGGCTGGATAACTAAATAGGCCAGGGTTGGTATCATTTGGCTTGAATGATTGGAAAAGATTTTTTTCTTTCATTTTTGGTGCCAGAGTTCTCTCTATTGTGGAACTCCTCATTTATGGCTTGCAAATCTGGGAAGAAATCCATCTGGTTTCTTCATCTGTCTTGCCAGACACTGTGGTCTAGTTATTACAATAGATGATGAAAAGAAACTTTAAGAATAAATTGTATTTTATGGTTACTAGAAGCTATGATGAATAAGAATAAAAAGAATGTATATTTAACCAGCAGAAGAGATTAATGTTGTCTTGAAATAACTCCCCTTAATTTATCTGTAATATTTTAATAAATCTTTCCCGTGCCATTAAATATTGGGATAGGAAAGATAACCTAAAGGGGAAGATTGTACTTGGTAAAAAAAAGGTATATCTTTCAAATATGAATTCTAACACATTTGGGGAAGAGACCACCACATCTGTTGGTTGTATGTCATTTAGTGCAGAGGAGTTTTGTTCTCTGGTAAGTGATCTTGAGTTCTGCTATGATATATTTGGGTATTCTTTATTACTTTTAATGGAACATAAAGGATTCTTTTCATGTTTCTCCTTCCTATTTATTAAAAATAATTTTGCACAAGGTATGTGGGTAGTGTTAATCTTAGGACTTATTTTTCATGCAAAATTCTTACTGATGCAAAAAGATCATAGCATGCACTGGAGAATTAACTTCTATCTTGGCTGAAATGATGTAATTCAGTTCTAAGTGGAAGAGACTAAAATTGTCTCAGTTGCCTTCATATGTATGTAACAGGACATTTTGATAACAGGATGATTAATGTGTGTGAAGAAAAAGTGTATGTTGCCTAAATGTGCCATTAATAATAATTATTAACATATCATGCATGTATGTTGTGATGTGTTATTACCTCAAAGCCTAAACTTTATAGAGCAGGGTCTCAGAATTCCTTCAAATTGCTTTGGCTTGGAAAGTGCCACTGTAGCTTAAAAAAGGGGAATCAATATAACTGTGTCTTCTACTTGATACGCAAAATGTGTTCTGTCTCTCTGTTAATGAAGAGGAATATTAAGCTTTTTTTGGAAAGCATATAGTTAATTTTTACTGAAAACCTAAATATTTTTATTATACCTGTTATACTATTTATAGCTGTTATACTAGTTATTTATTTATAAATTTATTATACCATTATATGTTATAACTATAGATAACACTGCAGTTCAAGGCTATAAGAAAATAGAGAGAAAAGAAAAAAACTATGGTATTTTTGAATCAACCTGTATGGTGGGTGCCTTTGGGAGAAATACATTTTTGCATTCAAGCAGCAGCTATACAAAATCATGCAAAAGAAATCTACAGAAAGCTACTAAATATACAGAAACTACATCTGGCTGATTAAGTGTCTGAGCTGTTGGTGGTTTGAGGTTCAAAGAGTATTCAGGAGCAGTACTATACATGCTTACCATGCTCCTGTGTGCTGCTGTGCTTCTGCTTTGTGCCACAGTTAGTCCCTTTGTCACAGTGCTCTGAAATGCAGTATTTGGTTGTGATATTCTTTTTTTTTCTTTTTTTTTTTTTTTGCCACGCAGACTACTGTAATATAGGGGAAGTTTCTGTTAGCAGTTAATACATGAAAGTACTGGCTTTTGTTTACATGACAGCTCTGCCTGATTCAAGCCAAGTGGCAAAATTAGTATTAAATTTCATTGTTACGTTTTCATGAGTAGGGTCTGAGTAGCACAGATCTTTAGGTGAGAAAATAAACAGTTGTAATGTCTTTTCTGTCCCTATCTCATTTTATAACCAGCAGCTTGTGCTTTTTGTGCTTCAGTGCATGCTCCTTCGTTCTGCCCTACAGTGACCCATAGGGCAGGGAATTTTTCCTAGGAAGAAAGTGATTGGATTTGGTATTGCTGGCTCTGATGGCAGTTTGCTTGTGACGCAGGGCCACAAGAGCTTCATTTGGGATGCACTGAAGGAACTTGCCTACCAGCTCATTGGCCCGGCACCTCTCATCTTTGAAACTCTTCTGGATCATAACAGGAATGCTATTAGAGGAAAGATTATGGATATCTTTCGCCATCTCAGTTCACCATCAAATGGGTTTTCCATTGCTTGGAATGGAATTGGTATTAGGCTCTGCACTGGCAGAAGCTAATGTAGTTGCAGAGTGAATTTATCTTAGTAACTAATCCTTGCCACCTCCCTGTGAGGTGATTTGCTAAGTATCTGACAGATGGGGAAGCATGGGAGGGAGAGATGGTTTCAGAGCTGGGATTAGAGCGCTGATGTCCCAGGCTTCTGGTCGTGTGCTCTGTGCAACCGTGAAGCCAGCCTTTCCTACCCATCTCCTGTTACTCTCTTGGGGAAATTCCTATTGAACGTTATTAATAAAGACAACAGGGGAATAATCCTGTTGTCCTAGTCAGGAGTGAAATTCATCTTTCATTTCTGTGGTATTGTACGCGACGTAATGCTAACGGTCAGGAGACCCCGAATAACCACATCAAACAGCTGATTCGGTGCCAGCCTTCCTTCTTATTTAGCTTAGCCTAAACTGACACCAAACTTTGAGACATTCCTCTCCTCCCACAGTGGGATTTTTTTTTTTTTTATACCACACATGGTTTCCCTTCTACATTTTCCTCCCGTGTCAGATATCCATACCCCCTTTAATAACCAGCAGGGGGATCATTACATTGAGCTACTGCCAAACGTATAATGACTGCTGCCTTTGCCTTACACAGTCACTGCACTACTGATATCCAATTCAGCATTGTAAAGTGCTTAGGGCTACCTTGGGGATGTGCTATATTAAACCCAACTATTCTAAATCCTATTTAATACAAAGAGGTTGGGGGGGGGGGGGGAGGGGGGAGGGAGATTTAAAATTGTCATTAGTCCCCTATTTTCAACAAGTCAAAATACCTGGTTGCTTAAGGCCCAATTCTGTTGCTCTTAAGTCGTAAGTAGTCCCGCTGATTTTGGTAGTGGGTGCATGACGGTGAGCACTCCACTTACCACTGGGTGGGGGGCAGAATTGGGATCCTATAGAAGCTGCGCCTGAGCCTGGAAGTTTGCAAGGAGGTGATGGGGGTGAGTGTGCCTGGTCCTGAATTCCACTTACGAATGTTTTACAATGAAAACGGGAAAGCAGAAACATGCTTCATATCTGACTAAAAATAAAGGTACTCTTAAACTTGTAAAAGACAACATTTTTATTTGAATGATATGACAGAGCTGCCACAGGAGTGTTACCTGCTATAAAGAAAGCTCAAGAATTATTACCTTTATTAGACCAGTGACACTGAGCTTTAGCCATACATTTCTAACTTCTGTCCCTCTACAGAGACAATTTTCTTTTCTTAAATAAACTGTCATGCTAGTGTTAATATATTGTTGGCTCCCTCATACTCTGAGAATACTGCTGATATAAAACATGTATATGTTAGATTGGTAATAGTATCTTTAGTGTAGCTGACTAGAACAAATGTGTTTCCCTCATGGCTGTGCTAATGTGATAAAGGAAAATTGGCTGTTCATCAGCTTTTGGCTGGGTAAAGACAGTAGAGATGGAACCACATTCTTTTTTATGCATTAATACCACTGAGAACTTTTCACTAGTTATATTTCATGTGCGGGCATGTTGTGCAAAGATGTTGTAAAACATGAGATAATGCTACAAATAACAAAGTAGAAAAGCCTGTATCTTTTATGATGATAACAGTCAAACACCAAATGACAGTAACAGGCTGTAAAAAATGTGATGCAGAAAAAAAATGCAATGTAGCCACCATATATGCGTATACTTAGGCTCTTGCAAATAGGGCATCAGATGTTTAGAGGGCTTTGAATTAAAATTAAATAAAAAACTGTTGTATTTAGGTCATTGATGTGTCAACACAAAAGATAATTTAAAATGGAGAGATGTATTTTGAGCGGTGAAACTCATATGCAATAACTTTTTGAACAAATCTCAAGGCTTAGTAATTATGATAATAGCCTTCAAATTTCCATCAGTGGAAGGGCAATAAATATTCCTGTCTAAATTTCGGAAATATTGACTGAATCTGGAAATGGCAACGAAGCTCAGCATGCATGTATATTTTAAAGTGCAGTTTAAGGAGAAAAATTCATCTGTACAATTTTGCATGAAGCCTAAATAAAAAAAAAAGAACAGCCCCCCCCAATTAAACACCCCCCCCCCCCCCATCTCATTTCCTATTTTTGTTACTTAAAATGCTGTTAGACTCATTTCGCCCGAGGCACTGATGCTGATCATCTGAGCTCAGATTTATAGATAATTGTGTCTCTTTATCTTGGTCTGAAATTTGAAAGATTTTATTGGTGGAATAGCATTGTGAGTGCTTATGTTGTGGTTTTCAAACTGGTACTTTTTCAGGTTCTGGCTTTCCTCTTCGCAACAAATTATTCTGGCTTGTAAACCTTTGGTTTGTCCTCACATATATATTGTTCTTATGAAAGCAATTATTCCAGGTTTATTTTGTTTTGATTAGCGTGGGTATCAAGACAGGCTAAAGCGCTCTAGGTTTATTTGCCCTCTGTAGACACGATTCACCAAGCATCCATATCTGCAAAATGAAAATAACACTGTAAATTAGTAACAACAAAACAGTTTCAGAATCTGAGAGCTGCCAAGCTCTCATGTGAAATAAGCCTTATGCAAGCTAAATATTGCTAGAAATCAAGTAGTTTCAGTTTTGCAAATAAATCACTTTCTGAAATAAATTGGATTAAGTTCATTGGGTAAACAATTTGTTAAATTCAAAGAATTCAAAAGTTGTGGATGAGTTGAACTTAGTTTCTATAATTAGCTTCACTAGTAGGAAGCTGACTGTAGCCATGATGCCTCCAGTTTTCATTTTTATGTGCCTGTATTTTTTTTTTTAAATGAGAGTATTGAATTTTGTTAAATGTAAGGCTGAAAGGCACTCCCCTATCATTAAATTTTTTCTAATTTTATGTAAACATGAAGATTATTAATGCAAAAAAGTACTTTGTAAAAGCTCAGCATCTTGTGACTTTGTGGAGCTGGGAGAATGCCATAAAGTATTTCTCTGAATGTTAGCTCAAATTTAAAATGAATTGGCAGGGAAGGGAATGTTTGCAGAAAACTGTACCCTGGGGTGCTGGCTGAGTGTGTATCCCTAGCCAAGGGTTCCCTTGATGTAAGGGAATTACCCACTGGGTGTAAAGCAGATGTAGCCAGGTCCTTTACTGTTCCCTTCAGCCCTTGTAGAAAGAAACATGCTGGGGTTAGGGAGGCATTTTGGAGGGGTGTTAGAGGCCTGGCTGAAATGTGCTGCGTTTGGTTATCCTGAGTATGGTATGTAGCCCCTCGAGGCCTGTTTGAACTGAGATGTACGAGAAGAGCTCTGACAGCTCTAACATGTGCCCGTGGCCTGAAGTGGTGATATAGCTGTAACCAGCCTCCTACCTTGTGAACCAGACCCACCCTTCTCCTTTTCCTCTCTTCCCTCTCCCCTCCAGACCACTGTACTGTATTTTCTTCTTTGATTTAACCACTGTAGAAGTGTTATACTCTGTGCATCTGAGTGATGATCTTATTAATGGGATTGCTAATGGATGGACAGAAAAGAGGTAACTACTTTCAGTAGGCATTGGAAATAAAGACATACAGCAAATAAGTTGAAGTAATGTTAATGGTTAATCAGTGATAGATGCAGCATGTAGAGAAATCAAAGTGGTTGCATAATGAAGCATGTGTTTGCCCCTTTACATTGATTCTATAGGTGCATCACAGCAGAATTAGTTTCTTCTTGAATGGCTGGGAAGATGATAACACACCTTTTGATTCAAGGATTCTTGTGGGAACAATTGCTGATACTGATGGTACACTGCAAATCGGACAAAGCTTCACAGGTAAATTTTGTAGTATTTTAGTAGAACACAGTGAAATATTCAAAATAAGATGTGCATGATGCGGTTGAAAATCACATGTGAATCATTTCAAGTTATCTATATATTGAGATGCATTATCTTCCTGCAGGAAAAAATTCCTATTGTACAATTAGCTTTCTCGAAAGACTGGCGGAAAGATAGATGTTTGGCAGATGACCCTGTAGGATCATAACTTATTCTGTGTGCTACTGCATATAAGAAGGCTTTCCTACATTCCAAAAGATGTAGGCATGTAAAGTGACACATTCCATTAATTTACAATCATAGTTTTTCTGAATAAATAGATGAAACTATTTCAGAATGGGATTAGGCATGGCCACTAGACTACACTCCTCTACAGAGTCAGCAATAGAGCTGAAGATTTCTGGCTGTTCAAGTTCTTCAGTTCTATTAATACTCATGTAAACCACTAGCAGAATGAGAATCCCTCAGCTTCTAGTAATGCCTGATAGTGTTACTCTTCATCTGCATCTAGAATTTTCGATGTACTCGAAAATTGTGATGTAATCATTGCAGAACAGCTGGGGGATGTTTTGTTGCTCTCCACAGTTTCTTGGCTCTGCATATGTAAGAACACTGACTACTCTTCAGGAACATGCACAACTTGAAGCTAACTCCTAAATATAACTACATGTCACTTAACTTTATTGTCCTCTTGGGCAAGAAAGTCGTTCTGTGCCCTATTTCTTAAAGCTTGTATTTGGAAATGTGTTTTGTTGTGATCATCTTGATTCTGAATACTGGATAACTAATAAACATATAAAGGAAAGGGCTATTTTAAAAATGCTTTTTATCTTTATTGTATAAATTGATAGGTACAGTTGTACCTACTGTATCTCTTCTCTAATTAGAGGTGGCACATAGACTGGCTCATTACTTCTGTCTAATGAGCCGATCTTTGTGCCACCTCTCTAATCAGAAAAAGAGATAGGTACAAAATGTTCTTATAAAGTTATTATAAATCATTCTTTTTTATCAAAAAAATTAAGTCACTGCCCTCTATAGTTTTGTCCAGATCCAAGATGGTTTCATTCAGGAGGGGTAATTGTGCAAGAGAGATTTCAGAGTGCTGAATTAAAGGTGCTGTCATGCAGTGCAAAGCTGCCTTTACTCAATAAATTACTTATTTATAGCATATTTTCTTAGGTTTAGAGCAATTTGTCGGAAGAATGCAGGATTTTCGATATTACCCAGTGGCACTTACAAACAGGTAAAGAACCTTTATTTTTGTACAAAAATGTGTAGTAAGAAAGTATAGGTAACAATATGCTTATTTCCCAAAGTATGATGCTTTTCAGATGTCTCCTTTAGATGATTGCTTATGATAATATAGTTTACCGAACCTCATTTCAGAGATGACTTTTAATCTAAAAAATCCCGAGTTAAAATAAATTCAACAACTTAGTGTGTTTTGCTTTTGAACTGTTGCTTAAATTCAGGTGGTAAATGCACACTTTCCTTGTTACTGTTTGTTACAACCTGACTTGGTGTCCTTGCACAGAGTAGATCCAGTTGCTAGATTTCAGTGCTTATAAACTGTCTAGGTGTTATCAATTCATCATAATTCTGACATAATAGTGTGTGCTGATAAGCTTAGTTCTGCTGGATGAGACTTGCAAAGCTTTCCCAGATCTCTGTGTAAACTGTAGAGTGAGGAAGGGAGCACAGTGGGCCAGTCCTGTGCAGACTACTCAAATACCAGTGGTCAAAATGAAGAGGACAGGCATTCCAACTGGTCACCGTGCCGGCTTTGTGGCTGCAAGCTCGGCTCTGGTGTTTAGCAGTTCCTTTCTTGTTGCAGCTTCCCCAAGGTATCAGATGTCCATGTCAGGTATTCTTGATGCTCCCCCCATCCCACGCACACACCCCTACCCTGTTCATTGCTTTCTATATTAGATTGTCACCATGAGCTGCCAATGACTTCGCTAGCTCAGCCCACATAGCCCTGGGCAATTGCTTTGACTTCCTCCATTCCTGAAGCCAAATTACAGTTGCCACTGCAATTTCTGTTGCCCTCCAGCCTCCCTTCCTAGCGCATTACACAGAAATGTTACCGTTGTTATCCAGCTCATGCTGGATTAATCTAGTCAATTCAAGCTGGCCAGAAGTAGTCAGGTCCTATTTGTCTGCACGGTGCTTCTGGGCAGGCTACACGCAATGACACTCGTGACTGCAGACCTTAAGGCTACTTAATGATAGTCTTTCAATAAGATGTAGAGCAGTTTCCTAGGAGCTCAGTTGTCTGCAGGACATTATGCTGAACTGAGCTCCTGTGAATTCGAAGTATTAATCTGAACCTGAATTCCAAGTTACATGAAAATCGTGTTGGTTGTATTCTTTCAGAGCAATGCTTGTCAAATCCTTTGAACCGCAGTTTAAGCCAGTGAAATGAATAAAGTTTAAAAATTGAAAAATGTGGTATTTTACAAAATGTTGTAACTTAATGATGTCTTTCGAGATGTAGTTTTATATCCACAAATAACTTGGTCCAAAATGTTTGTCTGGGATAAACTGCAAAGGGAAGTCTTGCCTGCATATCAGCTAATTTAATTCTATGGCTGTATAAAAGGTCTTGTAACTTCGAATTCTGTGGAATTTTTTTGTGGCATCTAGCAAGTATTTGCTTAATAAGTATACAAAAATTTTCTTCATGATAAAGTAGAAAAATGGGAAAAGTAAGGTTGTTTTTGGTTTTTTTTTTAATTTAAAAATTCAGTGTCTTCTAGGCTCACAAAATCCTTCTTTTACACCAGGGATGAGCAGATAAAGGTTTATGGAACCTGCCCATGTCATTCATATATCTATCTGCTTGTCTGCCTACCTATCTATGTTATCTATTTCAGTTGCTGATGTCAGAGGGAATTAAAGTGACTCTGGCTTTGACATGAGCTGTAAGAAACAACTAGAGTGATCACAGACTGGGGCAGCTAAAAACCTGGGAATTTGTGTTAGTTAAAAATGAAAGTATTTCTATCTAGTTTTTTTTTAAAGTACAGTGTCATATTGCTTAAGCTGGTCGTCTTGGAGGATTGAATGTAAACTTTCAACTCATCTGTATTTACAGGCAATATACCAATGCTGTGGTATGCCTGAGAACAGTGTCCGGATCACTGACTGGAGTCAGATGTTATGCAGTTTTATTACATTACGAGTTTTTCTCCTTTCATCTAGGGCTGGTCTCATCCTATTCAGCTTTAGGCATCCCAACAAAGAGCTCATTTCCCTTGGCTTCATACATGTCTGTGGAGCAATGAAAGCAACTCCAGAGTGCTTCTTCACAGACATCTTCTGAAGGTGCCTGCTGCTTAATTACCTAGGGACCCTGGGTGGCCTGATTCTTAGCTGATGGCCCCATTTATGTGAGATGCAACCAGGCCTTTTAGGGCTTCTGCTGTAATCTAAGATGACTTTTGTTTAATCTGTGAGCCTGGAGGCATGAAGTGGCACTTGTCCTTTTTTTATTATGTATGTAATTATTTTTTTATATGCTTTGACAGAGACATTTTGGAAGTATTCTCTGGAAACTTCCCTCACCTGCATACCCAATCCGAGTGCCGCTGTCCTGGAAGTCATCCCCGGGTACACCCATTGATACAGAGGTATTGCATCCCTAATGGTGCAGATGATACCACTAATGACAGAGTGCTGAGGCTGGATGCAGAAGCCCATCCTCTGTATTACATCAATGATGATGACATTGGGACCACCTGGATTTCATCTGTGTTTGCTAACACTGCAGGTCTGGATCATGGTGTTTCAATCACAATAGATTTACAAAATGGACAGTATCAGGTAATGAGATGACATTTGCTATTTATTAATTCAAAACTATGAACAGATTTTTGTAGACGTTTCATTACAATTTTGAGGAGATTCAAACCTTATGCTTTAAGATGTTATCCTTAGAAGATCAGGAACAAAACTTCCTTTATTAGCATGAAACAATGCAAAAGGCAACAGAATGCTTTATGGTTCTTGTCATTCTCTTTTGATGTGCCTTGGCTGTTGTAACAGGCAGTAATCTAAAACAGATATGCCAGAGTGGGTATCCTGTGTGAAGACAACAATATTTAGAAATTTAAAAATTAGATTTCTAAATAAAATTAGAAAATTTAGAAGTCGTGGACTTGACTTTGTGGTGTATTTTCAAATGGTCTTCAAGAAAAAGTGGAGTTCTGATGCCACAGTTCAGTTGTTCTGTAATAACGTCTGAGAGATTGAAGAGCTTGTTTAACAAAAAAGGTTGTATTTGGTTTTAATTAGGAATATGTGGAATGAAATACTGATTCTTTTTCTGTCTGTGAGTGGTAAAGCAAACTATATTGTCACATTGAAAAAAGTTTATATTCTCATTGTTTTACAACTTAGTCATTAATATCGCTTTATGAAAATTTGTTACCTTCTTGTAGGTATTCTATATTATACTGCAGTTCTTTAGCCCACATCCTGAAGCAATAAGAATTGAAAGGAAAAAAAGAGATGATCTAAACTGGGAGGACTGGCAGTATTTTGCTAAAAATTGCAGTATTTTTGGAATGGATAACAATGGATCTCTGGAAAAACCGGACTCTGTCAACTGTCTCCAACTTCATAGGTATGAGTGGGTATTATCTGCATAATACAGATGCTTTGAAGAGGTAACATTCTGACAGAATTCATTTCTATGTCCCAATGAGATAGAATCTTTTAATTTGGTACACCCATTTATTATGGGCTACTGAGTATATAAAAGATCCCAAATCTGACCTTTCGACTGAAGATTGCCTAAAGGCCATCTGTCACTTTTATCAAATTTCAGACATTGACAAATGTGACACAATTGATTCCTCTGTTATTTTTGAGCTAGACTTTTGAAATTTTATTATGTGCTTGTGTTTTGGGGGGCTATTGTCAGCTGAATTAGAGAACATTGAGATGAAGATTGGAGTGAAGGTACTGATATAACAGATTGTTTTAAGCTATCTAGTTAATATGAAAGTACACCTTCTGATGTCCAAGGGCAAAACTTGTTCTGAAGCCTGGAAGAGAGGCCAAAGCTTAAGTACGAAAGCCAGTCATTCAGCCTTACTCCTAATTGTGCAAAACATGTAAGAAATGGGTTCTAATTTTTCTAAGCAAGAACAGAGATAAAACTGGAGGTGGGGGGCAAGAAGGTTCATTACCATTTAGAAACATGTTTCAAGCCTTTTTACTAGATAATTAGCATGTGCAAATTTAAAAGTATATAACATATACAATATACATTTCATAAATATAGCATATAACATACGTAATATATAGTTAATAAATATAATTTCACACACACGTGCACGTTTGTACATATAGATTTTTTTAAAAACTGTACCACTACATATATTCAAATGCACTATCTCTTGCCTGATTTCAGATGCCAGTCAGTATTAGGATTGTTTAGTACTTGGCTGGAAACCAGTGAGAAAATATAGTACCAGGTGCTGTAGGCATTTTGCTTTTTTTGTTGTTTCACTTTTGCTACCTTCCTAAGACTTTTCAAGTGTCAGCATCTTTGTTCTCCAGGAGTTCAGTATTCTAAGGAGAGGAGCATAAGGTCATCTGAGTTACACCAGTTTTCAGCAAAAGTCTTTGAGCTTTATTGCTGATCCTTGGAGCAGAGAGTAAAGGAGAAGGGAAATCTCTTAAGCAAGCCAAACATTTTTGGATAAAAAACCCAAATGAGGTATAATGCCCTTTTCAGCTGAGAAATAGGTATTTGTATATTTTCTAAAATGAACTGAGGCGTTCAGTGTTTTCCATAAATGTTTTTTATGTAGCACTGTTTCTCCCCTTCGCTTATGATGTAAATGATGATAGGAAGTGATATGAATGAACGATTTTGGGTACAGCTGATCGTACAGAAAGCTTTATTTAAAATATAAGACATATAACCTGTAATGGTGAGTATTCCGTGTACTCAAAGGGAAGTTACTCTCAGAACAATGTTCCAAACTTGTGTGAGCAGCGTAGCAGAGGTCCCTGCTGAGACCTTTATAGGAGGGGAAGGTAATTTTATTCTAAAACAAAACTGGTTTCTCTCTCTGTCATACCCAGATACTTGTAAGTGCCAAGACAGGTCCAGATTGTCGGCCCAGGATTTAGACACTAGTGTGCTTGTATCCTGGTGGTCTGGCCAGGACTCCTTGGGTTGATGTGGGAGGAAAGTGACCTTGGCTTTGAAATCCTTACCATGGCTTGAGGGTTCTTGGCTTGGTGACCACATGCTGGTACTGAATGGACTCTTTTGTGTCCTTTAGGAGATGAAAGTGATTAGGGTTTTTGTTTTGCCATCCAGTGCCACCCTCTGTAAGTTAGGAGTTTCTCCCTGTCTTTTATAGAGGCTTGATTCTTTGCTTAGTCTGAATTTTGACTAACCCCTACTTTAGGATCTCCTTTGTTTTCCTCATTTCCTGAGAAGCTGTGTGTAGATACCCTAAGATCTTGATGACCTGCTTATCTAGGTACCATCAGCCTTACGGTCTTTCTGCTTCCTTCTGGGGCTTCTGTACCAAGATGGTGTCATCCATCTGCTATTCATACCCGTCTTAACATTTCCATTACAGCTGTATATGACTTTCTGCAGAGGGGAACAGAGGACGGTATCGCCCAGAGAAACCTACAGATAGATTCCACTGGGATTTTTGTGAAGCACTGACCTGGATAGGGGCACAGTAAATTCAGAGATTCTTCATGAAGACAGAGGAGTATGAGTCAGCAGACCTAGTCTAACTACAAATCTCATCTTTCAAAAGCTCAGAGATATTTTGAAGTGATGAGAATTACATTTTTTGAATGTGTATGTCAAGTGCCAGGTGATACTGTGGGATAGCTATTTTTAAGGAGCCCATGTAGATGTGCAAATAAGCAGGCATTCTTGCCTCTTCTGGAGGCAGGTGCTACTCATAGCTAACTTCTGCCGTGTAAATATAGCAACATGAGAGATGATTCATACCAAACGGTGTGAACATGCATTTTATATATACTTGTTTGCTCAGCTTTTGCTTGAATTCTTAGGAGTGTCCTTCCCCATGGGCTTAAATATACAGTTTACTTTGTCCTACTGCATTCCATTAAATTCTCCTGCACCTGATTCGCTGTAAGGTGACGCATGTTTCTGACTGTGCTCACTCCTTGAATGAGATCATACAGTCCAGTGGCCCTAAAATTCAAAATATATTTCTGTATGGCTTTTTGTGTGTTTAGCAGGTATGTAATTAACAATATGGGCAAGTTAATTATTGTATTAGTTATCTGAATGGTTTCCTTATGTCGTTTAAGCATAGTTCATGTTTCTCAAAGTCATTGTGTTAAACTTTTGGAAAACTTAGTGCAGGTGACGCTGTAGCAGTCACACTTTATTCGTATGTTGAAGTTGCCCTCTAGACACTTCTAATTGGAAACTTAGGGTATGGAGAAGAGCTTGGCAGTTTGGGGAAAACCCGATATATAGAGGGCATTTCTTTCCCCCTGTTTGAATTCTGGTGACTCAGAATCCACTGACAAGAATTTTCCCCAGAAACCACCAAAAAGTGATGTACAGTTAAGTGGAGACTCTCTCTGACAAAAAAGACATTAGGAGATAGAATCTGTAAAATATGTGATATTTTGATTTTTGTTTGTCTGTCTTTATTTAAACAGCTTTACACCGTATTCCCGTGGTAATCTGACTTTTAGCGTTCTTACCCCGGAACCAAATCACCGACCTGGCTACAACGATTTTTACAATACACCATCTCTCCAAGAATTTGTAAAAGCTACACAAGTGAGGATTCATCTCCGTGGCCAGTATCATACTAATGAGTCTTGGGTAAATTTTAGGCATAGATACTATGGAGTTAATGAAGTTACAGTCAGTGGAAGGTAGGTATTATGGAACTCTTTCCCCACCTATCACTGCCTCCGACTATTACAGCTGTGCAAAGTATATAATGACCTGCCTAAAATTTAATGAAGTTGTTCTGCTTTTACATTTATGAATGAGAAGGGAATTTGGTCTGAAGCAGTGCATCAAGTTTGAAATGATTGGTGTACTGTTTTTTTTAAACATTTGCTCACATGTTATTTTAAAATTAATTAGACTTATTACACAAATCTGTCAAAAGCAGTCCTTTCCTTGGAATTACCAATGCCTCTAAGCAAAGGCTTATGATTGAAACCACGGCTTGTGCTTTACTTCAGTAACTCTTCCAAGTTTCATTATAGATTCCCAGACATGGCAATTTTAACAGTCTTAATGCAGAGCTCATTCTTTGTTTTAGCTGTAGTTTTCTTTTTAAAACTGTCAGTAAAAGTGTTAGTGTTACATTATCTGTGACTGACAGCTGTATTGTATGTAAGTGTGCTGCCTTGTGAAAAGACTAATTATGCCCTGTAAATAATATGCAGATTTGGCAATGAAATAGTTTCCAAGAAGCATATGGGGCAGGTTTTTGTTAATAAGTGTTATTCCTGAAATTATTCTGGTAGTTCTCATCTTGAGAGAAAGCACCCTGTTAGATGTCACATTTACCTCAGCATTTTCTTCACTACCAATATGTTTTGATTATTGATTTAGATGTGCTATGGTAATGCTTTTACTAAAATAGCTACAGTCTTGATGACTGTGCAACAGTAAAATAACTTCAGCTGGTTTGCAAAGATATGACATAACTCCAGAAGAGTAGCCCTTCAAGTAGAGTGGGTTGGTTATTGCCTACTATCTAGTACTCTATAAAGATTTTATTTTAGTAAGAAATGGACATTTCAACTGAGATCTAAATGGGTTAAACTAGAAAATCTAAATGGGTTAAACTGGAAAATTATGCTTGATACAGTTAAGATTTCTTGAAAAACTATACCTGCACTGTAAGACTTAATATTGATGAATAATTGTCACGTCTTTAATCAAATTTTATGTATTAATGTTATATACTGAAATATAGTTTTCATTACATATTTTATAAGGTAACGATAGCTCTACTAGACACGGGTTTTTGTTTTCTTGGAAAAGCAATTGTTTATATTTAAAAATATGTTGAATGAAGTAGTCTTTTGTAGGTTACTGTACTTAAGAACATTCTCTTTGGGGTGTTTATTTGTTCTTAATAAACAACTGAACTATGTCATACACAACATTGCCTTTGTGACCACGTTATATATTGTTGAACAGATGTTTCCATGTTTTAATATTTTTTCCACTACCTATTGTTTTTTCAGGTGTAATTGCCATGGCCACGCTGATAACTGCGACACAGCTATGGAACCATATAGGTGTCTGTGCGTCACGGAAAGCTATACAGAAGGAAATAATGTTAGTCTCTTCTTTGTCTATCAAAGTCACCTATGAACAGCCTCAAAAATGGGATTTTAGTCCTGGAAAAGAGTGTGTGCATGTGTGTTAGTCTTTTCCTAGCTTTTATAGGCAAACTTCCCATAGCAGGGTTTGTATTAAATGAAACAAAACCCCCTCACCCCCACCTGGCCAAAAGCCATTCCATCGCAGACCATTAGGAGTGCTCTGTTCGAGGGTTTGATTTGTTTAGAGGATTATGCCACTTACAAACGTTAGATGCAAACCTGAATTTAGACTGTCAGCATCTAATAAAGATTATGGCTCTACCTGCTGTAACAACTGGCAAATGATTTGTAGAGTGAAAAGGTAATGAGCACCTGATATTCACAGCAGATTTACTCCAGGGCTTTTTTTTCAGTCTGGTCCTATGGACTCCAGACCCATTCAGTAGATGGAGTGCAGTAGGCAAAGTCCTGGAATTCAGCTTCCCATTTAGTTTCATTTGAAAGGGAACAGTTCAAGTGGTCCAAGACAGCTCCATGATGCAAACTAAAGCACAGTAAATGCAGAAAATTTGGAGATTTGCTTCAGAGCTGCATGCCTAAATCAAGGTAAAACACCAACATGGATTTACTATCTGATACTTGGAACATTTGTAGGTACTTGGGACATCGTATATTGCAGTCTCTGACTTCAGTGAAGAATGATACCTTTTAATGCAGTTGTTTTACAAAATATGTCTAAGATAGGAAGAATTAAAACAATTTGGAATTGGCTTTAAATGTCTTTTCACAGTTAAGAAAATACTTAGACATGCCCATACATTTGTATTTGGAAGTTATTTTCTTGGGGGTCTTATTATTTTGGTCTAACCCAGTGATTTGGGTAGTGACTTTTTAAAACATTGAAAATTGACCTTTGAATTTACTTTTTTAAGGACAGCCTGTAAATGTCAATTTCCTGTACTTTTTACAGTCAGTCATATATGACATTTGGTTATCTTTAAAATAAGCTGTAGTAGCAACATTATTTTTCTAATAAAAGAACAAACTTAGTATTACTTTTTGCTCTTTGGTGTTTTCAGATAGTTGATGTTAAGGTTAAATTTCTTGGAATTAAAAGGCCATGTGAATGAAACTAGATACAGTCTAGAGAAGACATTCTTATCATTGCTATGCTCTGCTCTTAATAACAGCATTTCTCAATAAAGGGATTTTGTGTAGTTGAAACCTAGCAGATTGCAAAATTATAATTTTCCTACTAGTTTTATAATTCTTGGCCATAGGACAACCAAAATGGGGTGGTTTACTGTAAGTCATGGCCTTCTAGAGAAATAGGTAGGGGAGAGCTTAGACTAATGGTGTCAGTTTGCACTTATTTCCTCCAACCTCTGGTTTTCTTGGAAGCTGTTCACATACAATTTAGCAAAAGGAGAATCGTGATACATGAATTCAGAAAGCTTGTTCAAAGAAAAGATTCTGTCCCTAGATTGATTATTTATATATATATATATAAATATATATATAAATAAAGATGCAGTTGAGGTTAAGGAAGAATGAGCTACATCGAAAGAATGAATCCCGCAGTATCCCACTATCCACCCTGAGTGTTAGATTTCTGTCACGGCAACAGGTTGCATTCCTTGCTGCATTTATACCTTTTGGAAATAAGCTTTCTAAAAATTAAGAATGGGTTATGGAATAGCGAGAGCAGTAGCAAAGGAGAGACTTACCTCGCATCAAAAAACCTCCAAGCAGTCTGTGCTTGCTAGAACAGAGCAAGAGGTGTTAACCTGAGAGCATTTGATGCTTATGATCATGTGAAAGATCTTTATAAAATTTCATAGGGGATCTAAGTTTGTTTGGTTTTTTGTTGTGTATGGGTTTTTTTTGTTGTTTGTTTGTTTGTTTTTTTAAGCAGAAGTGTAGGATCTACAGTCTAAATGACATTTGAATAGAATTTTGAAGTTTTTAGATGGGTTAAATTAGAAAAAAAAATTCAAACTGACAGTGTCCCTTTAATTAGAACACACATTGTGAAATGTTACTTTGGTAGGGATTAATTATAAATATTTAATAAGATCTGGAAATTCACCAAGCACTCTTGCAAGTCTTATGCTACCTTGTGAAAACAAACCAAATACATTTTAATGATGTATCTGCCTTACCAGATATTTTCCGTCAATGTTAATAGGTTGTTCCAGAGTATGTCACATTTTTGTTTACACATTGTAACTGTAATGGAAATGCTTGAATTAACCATATCCATTCAGAGTACAATAAGAATGTTTAATTATTTCCCACATTATTTAATAACCATGTTAGAATCTACTAAATTTGAAATAAAATTGTAATAAAATAGGATTCATATTTTCAAATATATCACTAACTACTTTGAATTTTATCAAGGATTTACGTGAAATCTGAACAGCTTAAAGGTTTTGACTTTTTTTGTAAAGCGAACACTTAAAAGCAAAACCAAAGTCCATCCTGACTTTTGTCTATCATTGGCAATGATAAAACTCTGTCTTATAAATTTACTCCTATGTTTCTTAGGCTCCCACCCCAGTGAATTAGGAATAATAATAATTTATGATGATGATGATGGATTCAATTAAGCATTTGATGAAGGAAGTTTCCAAATGCAAACTTTTTTTAGCAGGGAGGGGACAAGTATTTTTGAGAAGTTGCACTGTTGGCAGTCTTTTTTTAACTTCTGCTCTGTGCTAGCAGTAAGTCACCACAACAGAGGGGGTATAAGAAGGTTTTTGGGTTTGGGTTTTTTTTAGTATCTTGGACCAGAAATCAGGTCGCTTGACAAGCTCTTAACATATGGCAGAGTATGTCCTTGTCACATTTATACTTAATACAACTAAAATTACAATCTTGAATTTATCTGGCATATACATCTGGATAGGTATTGCACAGCATGGCAATACCAGAAACTAAAAATTTGCATAAATCATTACAAATAGAAATCTTAGTTTAGTTATTTGCATCACCATGTTATGAAATTTGACATACCAAATGGAACTTCTTTTTTTTTTTTTCTTTTTTTCTGAGTTCTGTTTTGATGTAGAAATATGTTGCTATGAAATTTGAGATGATGGGAAGAAAGGAATGCTTAGGAATGACTTGCAGGTGTTGAAGGGCCAGATTAAGAAAGAAGAGGAAATAAATCCTTACAGAGCTTGTGTGTCATCTTATGAAAAAAATATTTGACTTCTTAATTTACAAATTATTTTATAAATGCTTTGTGTCCTGCTCTGGGAAATAGCTTTGCCTTTTAAAAATGGAAACGGATGCACTAAGAGCAGATCCAGTTTTTGGTAACATTTATATGCAAAGACTAATTTATAGACATGAGTGGCAGTATGTTCAAAAACTTTCCTGGATGTCACATGAAAAACTGGAAACAGCCCACGAAAAAACAAATCAAACAAGATCAGCCTCACCTTAAAACCTCAGAGCCTTCTTTAAATCAGTCATACAGAACTTAGTAGAGAAAGGTAATGGAAAAATGTAGCGGAATAGTTGTAGAAATGATAATAGAAAATAGAATTTAAATAAAGCAACTCTGATAAATGCTTGAGAGGGTATGAAATGATGTGAGAGTGTGAATGGATACAGTAAAGATTTCAGGTCTTCAGGGTTTTCTGTGCAAACAATTAATGATCTTAAACATTTGCTGTCTGAAAACTGAATATGGCATTGTTGATTTACCAAGAATAGAATAAATAAGGCTTTTTATGTTGTTACAGAAGAATCTGTCTAAACCTTAGTTAAAGGTTAATCTGTATCATCATGTTAGGCGTTGGAATTAATGATACATGGTACCTGAAGAGCTGTAAATATTAACTGTAGTAAGTGGTCACTCAATAACAAAGACTTTAAGCTTGCAGAAGCAAGCAAGCTAGCAAAAAAGTGCACTTTTTGCTAAGCTGTGTGCCATAACGTGTGTACCCAGAGGACAGGCCTGGGAGGAAGCTGGTATATCAGAATAAAAAAGAAAGGAAATCAAGCAGGCAGATGGTTGAATGGAGTTTTGGGAGACAGCAAGCAGAAAGGTACCTAGTCCTTACCTGCCTGAAAATTTTAGATGACTTTTGGCATGTCTGTGGAAGTTATGGATTTGTCCGTGAATCCATCCCTGGAAAACTAGTGTAATTTCACAGTTCAAAGATCCAGGCTTCTAAAGCAATTTGATTACAAGCATTGCTGAAATACTGAAAGAACTTGTCGCAGTCTCAGATACCTTGTGATTTGTTGCACAAGTGATGACTTGCTGAAGGAACTGTGAAGTAGATCATTATCCCTCATACATTTTGATCTGAAGTTTGTAAGTTTTACTGAAGAGGTAGGCAGATGGCTACTAGCATTATGGTAGTTGCTGTCACCTCTCAGAAACTAAGGCGGCAGTTCCAGTCTGAAAATGATTTTCAGGGGCTCACCCACTGTGCAGGATACTTATTTAATGTGAAAGAAAATGGAGACACAACTGGGCTGGTGCTTCACTGTTGCTGGAAGTAGCTATTGTAGATCATAAAGCCATGTATATTTATTGAATTTCTATGATTTTCACATATTCCATGTAAGTACCCAAGTGATTAGCCAATTTGTGGTTTGGGTTTTTTTCTTCTTTCACTCCACTAAAACTATTATTGGAAAAAAAAAAACCACAACCAAAAAACAAAAACCCCCGTGCAATTGCTTCCCCAGAAGAGTAAAATTATCCCTAGAATACCTAGTAACTGTGGCTACAGCATTCTCTAATGTTACAGGAGAATGAAATTTAAAGGCTTATTCCAAATAGACAAATAGAAAGAGGGAAAAACAAGCACAAGCTCTCTTACAATTTAATATCTTGAGCAAGTCAGAGCTTTAGTAAACGAGAACACACACTGAACTCATCAGCTACAAAACATGCCTTCTCCGTCTCATTTTCTAGAAGTCCTACAGAGTTGGAGTCTGAATGAGAGTTAGATGGAGTGGATGGCTGATTTGAAAATAGCTTTGAATTTTAATCCTGGAGAATTTGTGTGAATTAATTTACTGAGCTGCCTGATTGTCAGAATTACTGTGGTTGCATATGCTTTGATTTTGTAGGACTTAGCGTGGCTTCAAGTAACTTCACCAAAAAAAGCATAAATGAAAGAAGAGTTGAGTAGAAATAGATCTTATGCTGCCTGAAAACATCTGTGCCAGTGTTTGAGATCTCAGTTGTGTCCCATTATTGGAGTCTGGCATTCAGAATGGCAGATCTTATGTTCTTTGTCAGTTACTTTGCCATTGCAAAGCAACAGTAGTATCTTAAAATGCTGTTTGGCATACGGTGTTTGTAAACCATCTGTTATGTCTGTGCTTAGTTTCTCAAATTATGTTGCATCCTTTTAAGGTACGTGGAGTGTTACGATGGAACCCCATAAAACACTCTTCATCTCTATTGAAGTCACTTAGTGTTCTAGCTTTATTTTTTTTAATTCCCTCCAATACACCCTGACTTTTGAATGTAAAAGCTCTTTGGTCTTTGGGGAGTTCAGGTGGGACAGATATGGTTCAGAACTCTGCTAACATGTGGTCTTGATAGGTAGTCAAACGCTGTAGTGAGGGTGCTGAGCAAAAGCCATGGGGGAATTGAGATGACTGTCTTCAGAGCGGGGCTAAGCTACAGTGAAATAGTTATTGCCTAGAAGCCATATTTATTTGGCTAATGAAGCTAAATGGAGTGAAAGTGTACTGTCCATTTGGGTGCAGACTGGGGTCTTGTAGGAGGGGAAAAGCAATATGTGATTAACTATCCTATTTTAGTCAACATTTGCAGGGCAGCATAAATAAACATGGTTGGGTGATACACATAATAGAGGTTTTTGAAGGCAAGACAGCATTTCAAACTGACTGAGAGAGTGGCATTCTAACCTTGATATCACTTCAGCAGATTTTTATGTGTGTACTGCTAATAACGTGTGTATTATAGAAGTATATGTATAATAGTATAAAATGTATAAAAGTTTTATAGGTGTGCATGTACACCTTTACTGCAATTGAACTTTGACTGATGGGTGTGAGGTGGGAACTCCTACACAGGAAAGGGAAAAAAAGGAATAAATTCTACATAATGTAATGTTAAAAAAAAAATGTAACCCAGAGGCAAGCAGCAGGATATTTTAAGTGTTGGAGTAGAAGGTTCTAGTTGACTTTGACTTATTGCAAGTCTCAAAGTATTGTTACTATTGCCTTCTGAAGTATTTCTTTGAATAATTATTGGGTGTTTCTTCAGAGGCACTGTCCTTACCGTTCTTAGTGCCTAATAAGGAACTTGGTGTGTAAAGGCTTAGGCTGAAGTCACAGGTGATCTTTCTGTAAGTGTGCTGGATTCAGGAATTTTGAGAAGGAAATTTTTTAATAATAATTATAGTTTTTTTAAAAATTCTGAATTCATTATTTGAAATACATTTTTAATCATAACTTTAAACTAACGAATTGGGCCAAGATGAGCTAGGTATTTTGATCATCTGGCTCCATTTAATGTTTTCTCAGAAAACTGCTTTCACAGCAGGTGAGCAGTTCAGATACTATATATCAAGACGATATGTTTGTTATTGTCCATGGGGAAGGCTGTATATTTAACTGTTTTCTGAAGGGCCTAGATTTAACTGAGAATAAGGACATCTGCATGTCTATGGGTTTTAAGGATATGGAGAAAGGCTTGTTTTGTCAAAGTTAATGTTCTTTGTAAATCTACCGCTAGACCTTGTTCAGATTTGTCAAAGGCTTTTTGGGAATTTACCTATTTCACACATGGTAGCCAAGAATTGAAACCTGAATCTCTTGGTACCTTTGAAAATTTCAACAACTATGCTTTGGACAAATAGAGCTTTTATTTGATGAATGAAGAACTGAAGATTGCCCCTAGTACATCGTCATGCTGCCAAAACTGAAAGTTAAACACAGCAGGTCTGGAAGTTAAATGCAATTCTTAACCTAATAAAGGTGTGAGTAACTCAGCAGGATGAGGTGGGGGCCCAGTGCACACTTAATGCAACAGATGTGGCAACTGTTAGAACAGCAATTGTTTCACTGTTTTTGCCAGCTTTTGGATGGCTACTTTTTTTGCCAAGACTTTTAAATTTGCCAAAGTTTTAAAAGTCACAGAACAGGAGACATGGTAGTTCGAAGAGGCTCCATGCTATGTAATCAAATACAGTCTTTTTCTCTCTTCTTAGTGCTTGTGTGTCATTTACCAATAGGTGCAAGCACAGGTGCGCATAAGTAACTGATCTAGGATTAAATCTGAAATGAAATGACGAATGCTCTCAGCCACTGTGTGGCTGGCCAGGCACAAATGGAAATTCAGGGCTGGCAGGTTGGTAGCTCTTCCTGAGCTGTTTTCCTTTTGAGGAGGATATATTTCTGTAGACATGCTGCGAGGAGGAAGCTGCGTGAGTGGGAAGGCTTGGCTGGCAGCTAGGGTTTCTTCCTTGCACTTCCCAAGGTGTGCAATGCCTGAACGAACCTTTTTGTCTCATGTTGCTGCTGCTCTGTAATGCTGATTTTCCTCAACGTAGAGACAAAGGGAGCGAGCAGAGACAGGAAAGATGGATGCGAATGAGGGAAGGACTTGAATGAGTTTAAGCTGTGTAACTTGTGTAACAGCTATGGTCAGGGCATTCCCCTTGGTGTACTTAAACTGGACTAATCGCAATTAGGATATAAACAAAGGTCAGAGTTCAAGGTCTCAAGTGAAGGCCTACTAATTTTCATCCTTTTTCTTTCTTATTCTCTTTTTTTTTTTTCACTGTGGTAAGAAAAACTTCCTTTTTCTCTCACTGTGGTAATGTTGTGGGGTTTTGTTGTGTTGTGCCTAACAGGTTGCAAAAAAGTACAGTGGCTATTGCTATCTTACCTCTTACTGTTAATTTCATATATTAAACCTAAATTTCAACAGATAAATTCTTGTGCTTTCATTTTCTCTCCCAGCTTGTTTTTGTGGAATTGTGACTTCTCCGCAGTTCTTGGACTGTCTTAAGCTTATGTTTTCTCATTCAGTTTCTCACTTTACTCATAGCTGATGCTTCACCCATAGCATCAGCTGTGAGTGAAACAGTTTAGAAACATCAGTATTGTTTCCTAATTATTAACATATAGGCGATGTAGACACACAGGGTCTAAATAATTATAATAGTGCTTGGAGTAGTAGCCATGAAGAAAGATCAGCATGCTTCTGTAACATGAAATGGCTGAATGAAATGGCTGAATACTTTACAGAAGCAACCTAATTTGGAGCATTTGAATGCCTTCTGAAACATGGAAATTATAATTGCAATAGATTTTGTTTCTTAGATCCAGCAAAAGGCACCAGTATTTTGGGAATGGACTTTTAGTAATGCCAGTTAAATGAAAAAAAAAAAGTTATTCTAAACATTTCTCTGGTGGCAACATATACCATTTTTTAAGCCAATTTCATAAAAAACTAGTTGGATTGCTCACCATAAAGAGATTATAATTGTCCAATAATGCTATCCGTTCATTAAGAAACCAAATTTTATTTTAGTTCTTGAGGAACCAGTAGGTACAATAAATCTAAGCTTTACTTAGAAGGTAATATTGTGAGTTCACCCAAAGAAAAAATGAGCTTCTGAGGTGCTCCTGAACTACTTAAAATATACTTTTATTGGTTTGGACTTACACTAGTTAAGTACTTGAATATCATTAGTCTTTGTATCTAATAAATCTGAAAAGAATTGAAGAAAATAGTTTGTCTAGGTGTTTATTTAACAACGTACCCAATATCCTAATATTCCATTGGTGTCATTTAAAATATAATAGTTGAATACGTTTAGAGATTTGTTTTGTTTTTTTTTTTTAATATTTCTTGAAAATTTCACGAAATAAATGCACTTTAAGAAGTGCTGATATTTCAGATACTCTGTACTGTATCACATATTTGGCCATAGGAGGCTTTTTGTTTCACTCACAAGCTCAAGTGATAACTGTACAAACTACAGTTACTACAATAACAGACATTGTTTAAAATGCATCAAAATGGATGTGTTAGGTGGATATGTCTTCTGTACCTCACAGTAGGCACTATTTGCATCTTTTGAGTTTAACTAAATCTGAATCTCGAGATGGTAGTCTGTGTTGAGTATCTAAATACTTAAAATTTTATTCTTCTGCTGACCTTCCTTGATTTTAATCTGCTGTTAATGTAACTTTAAAAGTTTTTATTTTTTTTATAAAAAGTGGTGGTTTTATTATTTTTCTATATGCTTTCTCACTTCATGTCTAAACCAAGATTTTTCATATTTAAATGGGAGAAAGCATATAGAATGAAACATGGAGTATAATGATGTTCTTCTAAGGTAAAGAAGTAGTTTTAGGTTTTCTTGGGTTTCTGTTTTTTTGTTTGTTTGTGTTTTTTTTTCAGTGCGACCGCTGTTTGCCCCTGTACAACGATAAGCCTTTTCGTCCAGGTGACCAAGTTCATGCCTATAATTGCAAACCTTGTCAATGTTACAGCCATGCTGTAAGCTGCCACTATGACTTAGCGATGGACCCTTTTCCTCAGGAGCACTACAGAGGCAGTGGTGGAGTGTGTGATAACTGTCAACACAACACAGCTGGTAAGTCACACAGAAGAGAACGGACTGTTTGTTTTACAGTCACTTTTTGGCCAAGTCTTGTGTCAGCTGAAATTAGTAGTGCTCAGGAGCTGACATTCCAATAAATTCTCATGTTATACGTATTTTTAAACTATCCAGATAGTGCAGGAATTGTGTCAGTACTGAAGCTACAGGAAAACATGGCTAAAATTTGGTCCCATCTTGTATAAAATCTTCCGTGCAAAACACATTCTAATAAATAATTCTTATAGTTTCAAAGCTGTTTGTTGCACATGCTAGAGCATTTAAATCCAGAATATTGTCACTCTAATTTAACCAGTCTGATAACATTAAAAATGTTGCCAAATTTTGCTCTAATGTTTCTATTCTGTGTAAGTGGTAGATCTGAATACCTTTTTTTTTTTAATAACCTTTCTCTTCTATTTCAGTTTTCTTGGCTTTATCTAGTAGAGGGAAAAAAGAAAAGTTTCAGGTTCAACGATAATTTTTCCAAAAAATGTATAGGCATTTGCATGGCACAGCTTTTATATAAGTGTGGTATTATATAACAGATGGAAGTTTAATGGAGTAAAACATAGTTTGTAACAGGTTCATTGTTTCATATGCTCTGGATCACTAAATTGGCAGGTAGAGATGAAAGGTGCATTAAAATGGACGTCCTGAAAATTATAGAATCCTCTCAAAGGAATAGAGTCTTTAATTTTGAATTATACAGCTAATTTTAATGAATTGGAAGCCATAATGCATAACCTTTCTTTCATGCAGGAAGGAACTGTGAGCTGTGCAAGGATTTCCATTACAGACAAGCAGGTGCAGATCTTTCAGCCATTGATGTTTGCAAACCCTGTGACTGTTATGCAACAGGCACCGAAAATAAGAGCCTCCTGTGTGATAATGTAAGTAGACTCAATACAGAAAAATGAGAGAAGACAAAACGTGATCAGCTTGGGTAGATAGTAATAAGATTTTACAAAGCTTAAATTTGGCCTTTTCAAAATGGTAATTGACTTCTATCAGAGACTGAAAGCCAAGGAAACACCAAAAGCAATTTGGGATGTACTGTTGAAGAGTTTTTCATCTAGATCAGCAACAGACATAAAAGATGCTGTATGAATTTTCAGAAGTGAATAGTAGTTTTGGGATTCTGACAGGCACTTGTGTACTCAGTAATATTAAAACGTCCAGGCTTTGAGTGTTTTTGAAAGTCTTGATATTGTCTTAAAATTACAAACAACTTTTAAAAATTCAGGCAGTAAGCTGAGCCTGGAATTCAACTAAAATTAAGCTAGTTTTTTCTGTAATATGACAAGGATTGATCTCCCTTTTAATTCATAAAATTCAATTAATAAAACCCAAACACACATCACACAGTGATGTGGAAAAGAGACCACCAGCTATGTTTTTTAAGCCTATGGACCTTGTTGACATGCAAGTTGTATAGTTTCGTAATGAATCTACCTGTAACTTTCAAAAAGTGCATGTCAAAATAAAGTAGGAAAAGTGACTGAAGTTTTGAGCATACATTAAAAGGTATGTTGTGGTTCGTTCTATTCACATATGTTCTGTCCATTGCCAAAACCTAGATTTTTGTTAGGAATAGGGAAAAAAAAGTTTCTTTGAAATTTATTTTAAAAACATTTTAAAGGTAGAACTTGTTCTACAGGGAATTGAGAGCGAACTTCTTCAGCTGGTTGCTGCACTTCATTTCTCTTCTTTTTTCCAAACGTATTTTATAAAACAATCTCTAGCATTTTCCTTAAGATGCCTGTTGTTATTGCATTTTTAAAACTCTATTTAACTTTTATTTATTTTGTGGATCCTGTTGTATCTTCATCCTTGGTTCTACATTATAGCTATGGCACAAATACACGCCCAGTTAGACTCCGTACACCTTTGCAGGACTTCTGCGTTGGTGCATATGCTGAGTCATAAGTGAATTTAGCACGGTTTTTTTTAAAGTAATCCCTGGTAGTAGAAATGAAAATTAATTTATAATTAATAATTATTAATTATAATTATAATTTATAATAATGATACTTTTTGCCAGCATCACAGAAATGAAAAATAAAACAACACAACTTGAAAAACACAGGTATCGTGTTAGGACTATTTTTTAAAGTATAGGAATAATGAAAGCAAATGCTGATGTGCACGTCCGTGGTTTGTGGTGAAATGTTAACCTAAAACAATTTTAGCTGTGTTAATAATCAGAGGAAGAGTAGTTTACACAAATCACTGCTTTATAGTGAAATACACAAGAATGTGGATTAAGCTTGACTGTGAGAGTATGAACGGGCAGATAAAATGGAAAAAAATGGGGGAGACTATTGCTCAATAAAGCATCAGTTGACTGCTGCAGTAGAGGCAGAGCAGGGAGAAATGATTAAGAGGCATTAAAGAATAGATTAATAAGGCTGAGGACTAAAGGCTGAAATGAATTACATGAAATAGGAAGGCATCATTGAAGGAAGTGTTTCCAAATCTGACCTGTGGAAGATGGAATTGTAAGGAATAAGGACCCTGCTCATGAAAATTAATTGTCACGTCACAATGATAATTTTCAAGGAAATATGCCAAAAATGAGGCAGAATACGCTTTTACTGTATAACGTAAGATTTTCTGCAGTTCATCAACATTTTTTTCTTTTTGCAAAGTACCAGTTGTACCTCTTGGAACTTAGTGACAGAAAGTTTCAAAATTAATCTGTTGAATCACAAATTAATCTATTGAATCACACAAAGAATATTTACTCATCAAATGAAGTATTATTAATGTGGATAGTGTACAGGATGGGTAGAAGTGCTTACTGTAACACATTTACTCCCATCTCAGTTCATTGGACTGACCATGAAAACTTTATGTTCTGTTCACCTGTTTCACTCTAGCCTTGGTGAGAAATGCACATAGGTGTGTAGCGTTTCTCCCTTTGCATAGGTTCTCAGTTTTTGTACGTCTGTAGATCGTGCCCACTTATAGATCAGTGTGTAACTTTATTTGTATTTTACAATGCAAACTAACATATTAAAAGCTTCAAAATTATAACTTTATGGCTTATAGTAATGAGTGGGATTTTAGAAGAGTGGTGTAGCAGTGCATTCATGAGCAGTTTGTTAGATCTTTTTTGCAGAGAGGTCTTCCCCTGGGGCTCGTGGGTACAAGAGAGAATTGCTACAGCGTGATAAAATTTGCCAACTGTGCTGGTTATTGACATCTAATCAGTGTAGGAAAGATACATGTTGGTCTCATCCTCTTTGCGAACGTTTGTCACAAAGTATTTCAAACAATCAGAAAATCTAGATGAATTGAGGTACCTGAATTTTATGAGAGTGAAAAAAGAATTGGCAACCTTCTTGCCTTCTCCCTAACCATTCACACATGAGAAAATTCTGCCAGAATACTGCTGATGTGATCATTCTTGCTCTGTATGGAGAACTGGAGGTTAGTATCTTCTGGCCCTTATACCACAGTCCTTGCCTCATTTTCCTTTGCTGCTTTTTACCTGGATTGCTCTACAAACGCTTACATGTTCAATCAGGCACAACAGTTTGTAGTCCTTTCATGATTCTATTATAATATGCCATATATAATGGTGTGGAAAAAAAGCACTCTTTTTTTCTTTTCTTTTTTTTTTTTTTTTTTTTTCCAGTGCATTTGTTTCTAGGCAAAGCTGAAAGTGCTGCTATTGCTTTTATTTAGTCTTTGAAGGTACCATTCTGGTGTCAGTGAATTTAGGCATCTTTCTTTACTCACATTTTGCTGATTTTTAAAAATTTACTCTTAACATGCAAATAAATATGTATCATGTACTTATTGGTGCAAAAGAGCTGTACTTTACTGCAGAGGGTATTGTTCAGAGTTGCAAAGACTTAATTGCCTTCTGTCAAGGTGGCAGCTGTATTGTCTAGTCTTGCAAGAAAACTCTTTCTAAGGCAAGAAGATGAAGAAAATGTTAGTTACTTTTTTCTCTGCGGAGTCAAAGGAAAACGGATTCCAGTGCTATCAAGCAAGCTTTTGAACAGGCTTTAGATTTCACCTTTCTGTACGCTTCCTAAATATTGCTCTTTTGAATTTCTTCATTTTTCTGTCAGAATTTTGAAAGTTTGATTTCATTCTTTTTATACATAATGGAAAAGCTAGCTAATAGCTGTGTACATATATATATATTTTAAACCAAAGTAGAATCTTTATTTCTGATAATTTTACTTCTGAGTTGATAAATTCTTCGATCTAAAATTAAAATATGCATTCCTCTGTTCTCATTCTTCTACCTACACAGTTTCCAACCCATTTATTGTGATTGACAATAAATAAAAAACTGGAATGTGTGTTACAAGGGAAAGAACATAGGTAAAGCAGTTAATTAAGGGCATTTCAGCCAACAGATATATCAAATAGAATAAGAAATATAAAGGATGCAAAAAAATCTAGTTATAAAACACCGTGTGGCTTTTGAATCCTGATTTCCCTTCATGGAAGGCCTTTAATCCTATTGCTAAAATGAAGCAAAATGAGCTTTTTATGTTAAATAATTCCATGGTTTTATTTCTGATAGGTTTTGTATCATGGAGATGCTGGTTTTCTGTGATAGTTTGTCAAATTATTTTGGAGATTTAGTCCACTCCCATCCTTTGAACTGTCATGGGCAGGGGTTAAAGACCTCATTTTGCATTTTGAGCAGAAGTGTTAGAAAGCTACTGACTTTTGAAAGTCATCATCTGCAATGACAAGAAGAGATAGTGGGGGAGTGAAAAGGAACTTCATTATTGCTGCTTATTCAATTTTCAGTTCCCAAAGCTGACATACTGAGAATACTCCCAGGTATTCGGTGGTCAGACCATTAACCTATGTGTGTGAGCCAGCACACCTTACAGTTCTCATTTCCTAAACTGAGGGAAAGGAAAAGTTTTCAACTCCCTTGCTCCCATATCCTGCTTCCTGAGATTGCAGTCAACAGGATGCTGGGGTCCCTGCCAGGTTTGCATCGAGTAAGACAGTAGTGAGAAATTTATGATTAGTGCAACTGCAAAAGGATTATTTTTTTTTGTCAGGTGTTCTGGGCTTCAAAAATAAGTTGGCTTTCGTAAAAGAAACTTAGAAACTGCCAACTTCGGAGGTTTTTTATTTACATCAAGCTACATCTCATATTTATTCTCCAGAATTGGAGATACTTTGATTACATTTCTGGCAATATGTATCTTCTATTACAGATACCAAAAAATAGCTATCTGAAATTACAGGGATATCCAAGGAGAAAAAGATGGTTTTAAACTTCAAAATGGTTTAGGCCAGCTAATTTTTTCCCCAGCAAATTCCATTTTATACTTTATGAATACATACAGTCAAAAGTTCTTAAGTAGGCAGACGATATATTTATGAGACCGTGATTTGTACGTGTTTAATATCTACTAGATGAACTCTATGGCTAAATAGTTGCTGTACAATAGACAATAATTAAGGCAATTCTTTGAAATACGTCACCCTTTGTCCTGGATACTGAAATGTCTTCTGAAACCCTTATATCAATTTCATAACTGGACATCGGGAGGGTTCATGAACAGGCTCCACTTTGAATTTGTGATTCTAGGTGTGATGAGTTTGTGTCCCCCAATTAAAGACTGGCATCACTACAGTCTAAAGCAGTGTGAACTGCTCAGTATATCTAAAATTCAGAAATCTTAAGCAGTCTGCTTCCTGATTAAGGACGGTGCTGCTATAGCTGTGATTTGTGCAGGAGGAAATTGCTTGCATACTTTTTATAAGTTTACATTCGAGGATATGGGGCGACTGTGTATTTCATACGTAAATTATAAATGACACAAGGGATATATGCCAACTCAGCATCGGCGATTTTCTGTATCAAATAACAATTGTAATTATGAGGTCTCAGGATACACCACCACTTGGTAGCAATCCTCAGCTAGACTCACTTCTGTAGTGAACAATCTAGACAGATATTTTCCATAAGTGATTTACTACCAAGGTAGTCATGTTAATAGACTATTTCCATCCGCTTACTGTTTGGGTCAGAACCAGGCCTCTCAGGCATAAGCAACAGGAGAACAGATTGCTTTCTGCTCTTCTATAACCAGCATAATTAAAGTTTATTTCTTCACATGGCAGATAGCATTTGGATTGGGGGAAGGTTCAGTAATATCTCCAGTGCCCAAATGGTGAAAATCCTGGTTAACGAAACCTTTCAATATTAATTGCTATCGGTATTCGCAATGATACTGTTGTTTCCAGAGTTAAGGTGGACTTACAGAAATAGTAATAAGAGCAACCACTTGGCTTCATAATTCATTTGGATTTTTATGTAGTTATAGAAATAGTTTGTTCTACCCATTTTGATGCAGATTTCCATATTATAACCTATTAGTCCACCTACTTCTGCAGTATTGTAAACATTTTTGAGCTTGTACAATTTTTTTGTGATAGGATCCATTGCCAGGCATTTCACAATGCTGCTGGATTATTTTGGTGCTTCTCTGTCCATACAGAGAAAGTAAAGATATTATTTTTCTTTATTTCCTGTCTTTTAAAACCAAATTTGCCCCAAATTAAGCCCAATTATTAGTTTCTTTCCTAACTTCATGCGGTAACCAGTTTTCACATGAACTTGAGCGTGCGTATATACCTTAATTTTGATTTTCTCTTTTAGCTAAAATTCTAGTTCTTTAAAATTAATTTATTGCTCTTTACAGTACATTTTCTAGTTTTTGTGTTGTACCTTTCAAATATTTAAGCCGAAGCCTTACCTTTCCTTCTCATGTCTTAAATATGAGAATCCTCTTTAGTACATTGCAGAATGCAATTTATCTTTCCTGGAGCAGTATCATATTGTTCACAATTTATTTGTGATGGCCCAATATCACTCCCAGGTTGTTTTCCACATTACTGTTTCTTCACAATTTTTCTTTATTTCACATTTGATTGATGTTTCCTTGTTGCGTTATGTTTTGAACTTCTGCATTTACTTCACCTTTCCTGAGTTTAGAATGTTTGCACAAAGAGTAAAAGTGGTGTTGAAAATCAGCCCACTGCAGGTGATGCCAGCACAGCAGTGCCCACCCTGACCCGGCCAGTCCCACAGCATCAAGACGTGGCCAAGTGCTCATAACGGGGTCCACTGAGAACCCCAGCCAAGGCAAAGTGATAAATGGGGGTCCATCCAGGAAGGCCAGTCTGGAGCCAGCAGGAGATGAGGATGGAGATGTGGCTGCAGCTGAAGTCCCCTACAGGAGGCAGGGGACAGGCACAACTGCAGCACAGCCCATGCACGGTGCAGATGCCCAAGCTCGAGCTTATCTGGAGCTCCTGGGCTGTGGGCAGAGGGTGTGAGTGGATGCCCCAGGTGAGCCTGCTGAGGGCCATTCAGGCTGGTTGGTGTCCTCAGGGTCATGATGGTGCTGCCTGTGCATCCTGAGCTGGGGTGAGCTGCGAGTCTTGCAAGCGCATTCTCTCCTGAGTCTGCCACTGAAAATACTGCAGAGCTTAGCATCCAGGGCAGGCAATTACAAAATCCTACTAACCTTCCCAGTTTTGCAAGTAGTTTTACCTACTTTTTTCCCCCTCCACGTACTAGTTTTATCTGGAGCATATTTCTCAACTTTTTTCCTCTAAAATTCTGCACAGCTGCTTGAGGTGTATGCAGTATACAGCTGTGTAATATGGGGTGCATTACATTGGCATATTTCCCTTAGCTGATATTCATATCTTTTGTAATTCCATGCTTACTATAGAAGGCAGGGTTAAAGTGGAGTTATAGAATTGAATTTATTCTGTATTTTGGCAGCTAAATTTCAGTAGATATCTCCAGCTTGATGTCTTATATTGGCAGGAAATTGCTGAGTAAGCAGAATGGAAAGATTTCTACTCACATGGAGAATACAGAAACAAAATAGTCATTTGTAAATACAGTCAGAGGCTCCTTTTTGTGTTGGCTATGGAATCTTTTCTGCATGACTTTTTTTCACAAGACTTTGAAATCTGTGTTATGGCAGAATGTCAGTGGATTATTTAGACATCCTCTACTCAGGTACATAGAAACATATTTTCACATCTATTAAGAAGTAACCTGATAAGCTTCCCTCTCTAACAAAAACTTTGGTTTTCTATAACTTCTTCTCACTTAGGTTCTTTTTAGAACCAGGAAACCAGTTGCCACTTGTTTTGATCACAGATGGAAAACACTTTTCTATGTGACAGAAATGTAGGAGGAAATTTATCTAGGGAGATCTCCAAATGCTTTCACTGGCTGGTTCCTGGAGAAACTTTTTGTATTCCACAGCTGGGCAGATATTTCTCCCTCATTCTGAAGAGTTGTCTGTATTCTTCTGGTATCATTTTTTACCCTATTCAAACAAAGTATGGAGGCATACGTTTTCTGCAGCTGTGAATGGGATGAAAATTACTGCTTCTTGTAATAGCTTGACACTTAAAACTGAGGAAGGTGCTGGTGCTCTGTGCTTCTCTTAGCACTCGGTAATCTACACATTTCACTTGTTGCATCAGGAAATGGCTACCAGCTGCTCATGATTAGACTTGGGTTTCCATGTATGTATGATAAGAACAGCCATACTGGGTGAAATGATGCTTTCATCTAGCATAGTGTCCTCCCTAAGAGTTACCAGGAGCTGGTGTGAGAAACATGATCCTTCTGCGATATCATTTTGTAAATTCCAGTTGTTTATGGGTTTGGGACCACCTGAAATAAACTCAGGGGTTTCATCTGAGATGTGATGTTTGGTGTCCACATATGGAATTAATCTAACTTATTTTTTAATGCACTTCATAAAAAAGTGTATTTTTCATTATTTTAAATTTGCTTTCTGATCACTTCTTGGGTGTCCTCTCTTTCTTGTATTGTGAGAAATAATGAATATTCATTCTGTAAGCCATTCATGATTTTATAGACATGTATTCCCTTCATCTTAGTCATCTTTCTAAAGTGAAGTGGCTTATTTTTTAGTCTCCTTTTGTTTCTACCTTTGCTTATTCTACTCACTATGCAACCTTTTATTTTAGAGAGGTTAACCAGATACACAAGTTGTGCAAAATGTTGATACACAGTGGATTTTTATGACAGAATGACATTTTCTGTATAATTTTCAGTTCTTCTCCTAATAATTCCAGTATTCCTACTGCCTGTTTAGTTGCCCCAGAGTATTCAAATGATTTTTAGGGGAATAGAGCATCTCTAACAGCTTCTTTCTTGAGTGATAGTAACTAATTTTGGACTCATCGCTGTCTACTTGTAGGCAGCATTGGTTTTCCCCAGATGTTAATTTTGTACTTGATGTAGAAATTAATTTGATATTTTGATCATCTGTTTGGTTCAGTGTATATGATACTTCCAGATGTTGCTGACTTAAAGAAAAGCAGTATAATCATGAAGCATGATTTTTCTTTGCAAATAAAGGTACCAATCCTTTCCCATATATCAAACTCATGTTTTCATTTCTGTTAATTCATGCTGTACAAAGACTACTAGTTTGTAGTTCTCAGAAGCTTTGTTACAGCCTTTTAAGGAATTTAATGTAACTTGTGTAATTTTATTCCTCTTTTGCTGAGGTTGATGTAAGCAATTAATAACTCAGTAATTTTTATATTTCAATTCATCTACAACTCTTGACTCGTGTAGTCGCTTTTCATCAATTAGATTTTGCTTCTGATACTTTGGTTTGAGACTAGTCTTGAAAATCATTCCTAATATAGAATGGTAACATATCTTTCGTAGTGAACAGCTGTGAAATACTTTCTTTGCAATCTCTGTTGTGGTTCTGTCTTTCCTGAATGCCGCACAGATTCATAGAAGCATTAGCTGGTCATCTCCTCCATCTCAAAGCAAGATTGTTGTCAGTGCTAGATCCATCTGTGCTAGATCCAGTCATGATTTTGTCTAGATGAGTCTTGGTATCTTGGGGATGGAGATTCCACATCCCTTCTGGGCAACCTCTCAGTGATGCTGCACTCCCTTCTTAGTGAAAGGTTCTGATGTCCAACTGGAAACTGCTAATCATAGCACTTAAATATTTGTTTCCCTCACTGATTCTCTGGTATCTTCCATTATTTCTGACATTTGAAAAATATTCTTTTTTACTTCATGCCTTAAGCATGTTGCTTGTTAAAAGCGGATTTTTGTATTGCCATATCCTAGTTTTAAAATTTGTTGGTGGTTACTCTCTCTTATTTAACTTCTTTATTTTGATCTGATTTCCACTTTCTGAAGACAACTTTCTGCATGTAATACTTTCCTACATGCAGTAGCTTTTGGAGTAACTTTTTAAAGTTTTTTTTGGGTATGAGTTATATGTTTGAGTGCTAATGAGGTATTTATAGAATACTAGCTATTGTGTAATCCGAGTATGCTATGATCACTAAAAGAAAATGTTTCTTTTACAGTTGTGTATTAAGCTAGGTATTTTTCTTCATTTAGGATTAAACTCAGAGTTGCTTTTTGCATGTGAGTTCTCAGATGAATGGCTGAGATGCATGACTGGGTCTCTTACAACAAAATATATGGCTAGATCAAATCTGGTCTAAAAGGGAATAACTTGAAAATCCTTGTTGCTGTGTTTTCTGCTGTTGTGGTCTCTTAACTCTTACCTTTTTGTACTTGCTGTTGTCTGGACTTTTATAAAATATTGTTTTCTTGCCTTTTTAATATCTTCACCTTCCTGAAAAATGCGACTGGTACCATCAGTAGATGATCTTTGTCACAAATGCATGTTGAAGAGGTTTTATTGGACTACAGAATCCTTTTATCAGGAAGGGGTAGGAATACATGCTTCTTTAACTTTCATTCAGTGTTTTCTACACTAAGAATTTCCTATTAGATGTTGAAATACTCTGTCTTGTATTAATAAAGCTTAGAGCTTCATTGTAGATTGGAGGGTGTGATAATAATGTTTAAGGGGAATTCTCAAGTGCCTTTGTCTCTAACGCCACAGGACCCTCCTGTTGTTTTAGCTTTGCTTTATTCATAGGTTTAAAATGAAAAAGAGAACTGTTAAGAGAAATTTTTGTTCTGGTAGCTAATTAAAAGCAAAGTTCATTGAACTACAAGCAAAGTACATTGCACTATAGCTGTTGCTGTTGTAGATGAATAACTGGTTTTGAATCACTGTACTTTTTCATATTTGTAAATATTTGCACTGAAAAAATACAATGACCCAAAAAATTTCTTATAACGTAAAAATTGTTTGCTGCCATCTCTGCACTCCCTAGTACACTGGGGTTAGAAAAGTTACTCTTTTTTTCCTTGATTATGAATCCTAAACCTTTTACTAGTTCACATGTCCTGCATGTCTGCGTTGCTTTGGCACCCTGTTCTCTCTGTGTGGTGTATTGACTGATGTCTTCCATTCTTTTCCCCATCCTTGTGCCATTGTGCTTTCCCTATCGTCAGTTCGCCCACCATATTGGAAAGTGATGAATATAGAGATTGTTTTGGTTGTTTTTTTTCTGGCTATTAGAGGTTTGAAATGGAGATGGCTTTTCAGGAGCCCTTTAGTCTTGCACAAGATGTGAGACGTACTCCCAGATCATGGCCCAGGCATAACAAAGGATGCTTCAGCTCCTTCCAAATAGCAATGCCACCCATTTAGGGAGTAGGAGAGGGCCTTTATATCCCACCATTGAAGTGGAACACTTGGATCCCAGCTGAACCAAGAAAAGAGGGAGAGAGTTTCAGATCCTGAGCTGTTGGGTCACATCTTTCTGTAAAGCAAGAGAAAATTTACCTTGGATGAGTGATCAGAAAGGAAATCTTTCAATTTTCTTTCATTCTTATTCAACTAACATTTTCAATAAAAGAAATAAGCATATGGTCTGAACAAAAAAAAAAAAATCAAAATTGACCTTTAAACATAATACAGTATTCTGTAGTAACTGTGATTCAAAAAAATACCATTTGTTTTAATAGACGTCATTACTTATACAGTAAAATTTTGTAATTATTCTTTGCAGTTTTCTCTGTCTGAATGGTAGACATTGCCACATTTGGTCAAGTCTTTTTTCCTTCTGTTTTGAATGAACAGGACTTTTACACTCTATTTAAAAATTGAATAGTTACACTCTGTTTAATATTTCCTTTTTTTCTCTCAACAAATTAGAAAAGTATATGTTACACAGGCTTATTTTTTCCTTCCATTTAAAGTTTTTTCCTCCCCAACTCATACTCCCATTCTTGTTGCTAATGAATGTATCATCTAAAAATAGATATGTTCATTATTTTATAATATTTTGTATCTTTCTAGATTGGAGGCCAGTGTAATTGTAAGAGACATGTGTCTGGCAGACAATGCAATCAGTGCCAGGAAGGATTCTACAATCTGCAACAGTCAAACCCTGATGGCTGCAGTCCCTGTAACTGTAATACCTCTGGGACAGTCGATGGAGATATTACCTGTCACCAAAATTCAGGCCAGTGCAAGTGCAAAGCGAATGTTATTGGTATGTGTAATGCAAGAGTTTGGAGCCATTTTTCTTGTTTTCTCTGGAAATAACACACACTTGATTTCTAAATGAGAAGTATAGCAAACTTCTTTGCTGAAGGCAGTTTATAAAAATGAATGAAATTAACTGTTGAAAAATTATTAATTTAATAATTCTATCAAACTACAGCTTGAAGCTTAGTTTAATCAACCCTTTAGAAGTTTCTTTATGGCATAGCTCCATTAGCTTACATAGTTCCATACTAATAAGTCACAGAAATAATGTAATTTGCTTACTGCATAGATGTTTCTTTTAGGAAATTAACACTTTTTCAAAATGTTTTATACTTAATGAGTTCTAAGCAAATCGTTTCCATGCTAGTTTTCTTAATAGACCAAAATAAATGGATTTTTTTCTCAAAATATTCTGTGCTACAGGGTCCTTTGTGATAAATCTATCCATTTTTTTTCTATTATATTTCTTTGAACTGTTCCTATGAAATGCAAAATAAGTCAACATAATTCCACAGATCATGTACATAGCTAGGGTTAGTTATCAAGGGCCACATAATTTTAATTTTGTAATTCAATGCCAAACTGATTATAATAAACTGCTACCTTCTGTGTTATTTATCATTTTTTTACAAGACGTGCTTTTTTGTTTGTTACTCCCACAGGTATTTTTCAGAAATTAGATTTGATTATAGCAATTTATTACTTCCAGCATATTTGAGGGGAGCCACAGCCACATAAGGACAAAATTTATCAAGTGCCCAAAATACACAGTATATATAATACACTTTGAAATGTTGATGTATGGGAATATTATGCAAGGAGAATTTCCTGATAAAGTGAGCCTTGCATGGTAACTGTACATGTCTTGGGCTATACATGTTTCCAAAAAAGAAAAAGAGAGGTCCTTTTTTGCTTTGTTATTAACACAGTTAGTAATCTGTTTTTTTTCTTTAGCTAAACATGATTGTGGATTGTATTTAGTGTTCAATACGTTAATTTATGACTCACTGACTTATGAATAGTGACTTATTTACAATATTCTGAGTCTTTGTTTCTTCCTTCTCCCAATTTCCAAAAGGTACTACAAAATAACAACAAATAATGAAAATAACTCTAAACAGACATAAGCCTGAACAGTTTCTGTCCTTTCCTGTGCAATACCAAGTACCTATGTTTACTATACGATCAAAAAGGGTGTCAAGAGTAAAAAAAAACAACCTCTGTGCATCTTAAGCCCGCTTTCTAAGTTCCACAAAAAAGACTTCAGAGCATTCTTAATTATATATTCTTTGCCTACATTTCACATTTGCCTCTATGAAAACCTTTCTTAACTCAGTGGAAGCTTGGTATACCCAAAATGCAGAGTCTGGTTCTCATGTATTTGTCTACATAATATTTTAAATATTCTCTCCCTTTGATGAATATGGTAAGATTTATTTTTACTTCCCCTGAAATGGTAATACAAAACCCATGTAAATCTATGCTTTCTGCAAATTTATCTGTAACAATGGTGGGGGGCAGTAGTTATGCAAGTGTGTGTTTGCAGGATAAAGACCTAATTCTTTCCAGACTGGATTCCCTTTTTTGTTTTCCAAAGCAATCGTAAATAAGCTTCTGTATGTTGGAACGTGTGCAGCGAAATTTAACAAAGAGCCTTCCTCTTTGGATTTCTAAATTGGTTTTAAGAGCAGTCTGTCTATTGCCATTTTATCTATTTAAACAAACAGGATAACAGAAAAATGCAACTATGGACTGCAGTGTTATGAAACATGAACTGTTAGAGTTAACACAACTGTTAAATCTTACTAATGATTCTATCACCAGTAAAATACATTAGCACCAATAATTTTATTAAAGTAGGTCATTCATCTAGAATAAAAAGGTAGAAGAATGTGAATTAAATGCCAAACGTGCTAACTCCCCTGTACTTGTTAACATTGAATGTGATGCCCTGTAGGCCTTCCTCAGTATCGTTAGGAATAGATTACCTGTCAGGAATATGTATGGCATATTCAAATAAGCACTGCGCATATTTTTAAAACTGATATGATATGAATCCATGTAGACCAATTTTAATAGTTCAAAATGAGTCATAATTCTTGTTAACAATACAGTTATTTTTAAAATTTGCAGCAATAGTGGTCCTTTTTTATTTTCCTTATTGAAATTAAATGATATGCCTTAGGTGAGTCATTCATCACTGTTAAAGGAACTTGCCTTCTGTTGGAGTTTTTGAGTTTTTATTCGTATGTATAATGCATTTCCTACCATTTTTAGTTTTATTTTTCTACATGTAAGTTGCTAGATGTATTTTTATATGGATTAGTATTTTTTAAAAAAATGACAGTATTTTGCTAGAATGTTGTATTTACATTTTTCTATGTGCAACAATTAAGTGATGGCTGCATAGTGAAGGATTTTCCTGTTGCAAGGGAAAATACATAACTGAATTTGCATTTTTCATATAATAATCTGGTTTGCTTTCTTGTAATGTACATTTTATAAACTAAAATACAAATGCCATCCCTTGGGGCAGGGATAAAAACGAGCGATGACTTTGAAAGCAAAGCTAATAAAACTATAGGATAAAGCATGAAGAAAACAGTTTAGATTTTAATGTACTGCGGGAGTTAACTAAATAATACATTTAGATAAAAATATTTCATTTTGGATTATGGAAAACATTTTCTGCTTTCAGTAAGGGCTAACAATAAACACTAACATAAATGTAATCAATGTTAAACCTGAAGTACAGTATTAAGTAAATCGTTCATCGTAATTAGTCTAACCTGTGTTGTCCTAGAGTATATTTGAGTTTTTTTAATACAATATATAAATCTGTTATCAGAACAGATTGAGACCACAGTGCAATTCCCTGTATATTGCATTTCTACAATATAGGGTGAAGAGTTCACGTAAGCATTGATTGTGCAACAGGTGCTGTTCTGGGGGACAAAGAGATTAATTCTGGTTTGTCTTAGAAATGTTACAAAGAATCTCTTGCAGAGGTATCTTAAATTGTATTGAGAAGTCAGCAGAAACGCATCGCTTCTGAAACAAATTGGAAAAAGTAAACAGATTTTTGGGATGCCACTGTTACTCAATTGATTTGTGCAGCCCTGTCATTCCTGTTAATTATGCTGGTGAAGAGTATTAGTCCTTCCCTTTCTCTTTTCTCCCCCCAAGTGCAGTACACTTACCCTTCTTTAAAACTGAAATTAATAGCTTTTCAGCTTTTCTTTATTAACACCTTTTCTCTTTCCAGGTCTTAGGTGTGATAGTTGCAATTTTGGATTTAAAGCTCTCAGATATTCTAATGAAGATGGATGTGAGCCTTGTTGGTGCAACAGCCATGGCTCAGTGAACCAATTCTGTAACCCTCTTTCTGGGCAGTGCAATTGTAAAGAACGAGTGAAAGGGCTTCGCTGTGACACCTGCATGGACAACTTCTATGGGCTGGATGTAACTGGCTGTAAGGCTTGTGAATGTAATGTTGCAGGGTCGTTTTCTGGAACTGTGTGCGATGCGAAGACAGGGCAATGTGCATGTAAACCAAATATTGGAGGAAGACAATGTGATGAATGCCTAGATGGCTACCACAAAGTACAGGAAAATCATTCCTTCGTTTGTCTGCCGTGTAACTGTGATAAGGCAGGTACAGTAAATGGCTCTCTGCTTTGTGACAAATTGACAGGACAGTGTCCTTGCAAAGCTGGTGTAACTGGCCTTCGGTGCAATCAGTGCATGCTTCATACGTACAACCTCAGCAGGAGCAACCTCCTCGGCTGCCAGCGTTGTGACTGTGACGCTCTGGGCACATTGGCAGGAACAGTTTGTGACCATGTTTCTGGACAGTGTGTCTGTTTGCCTCAGCGTCAGGGGAGAAGGTGTAATGAGTGTAAACCAGGTAAGGAATTTGGAAGACAATCTATTTGATGTAGTAAGTTTTGCTTTGTTTGATATCATCATAGTTCCTACAGTTTTTAATATGTGTTTAGAGAGCTTCATGCCTGACATGTCTCTGACTTATTATTCTTCCGTTTCTTCTTGTGTGAGCAAGAAGGAAGTATTAAACATCCTGACTGCCATCAAATATTTATTGTATTGCCAGAGATTGTATAATCTGTGTTATTACTGCAGTTTCAACATGCCCCAAATAAGCTTAGACTAGTTCTTGTAGGTATCAAGAAAATACACAAATCACCATGGCCTGTTCACTGCATAAAAGGTAAACTGGCATAGTTTGATGAACAGCAGCTATCCTTGTAATGAAAAATGTGGATTTGGAAGGTGGAGTGCAAGCTGTTCAGGAATGACACTTCAAGCATAAAGCTGAACATGGTGAGGGGCACAGGGGTGGTTGCTTAAACTTTGATGAGGCTGGCAAACGTGCCACTCTAAAAACATTCACCTGCCTTGCTGTGTTGAGGATGTGCTGGCTTTCACAAGGACTAATTACAGCTTGGCCCTACAAGTAGGTGATACTGCAGTTCCTACATATCAGTATAAAATCTTGAACCATATTACTGTAAACAGTTTAAATATTCGTTGTAAGTAGGAAGCTCTGTAGTTATATCTTAATGCTTTTCTTTTAAAAAGTAGGTGGGTAAAATGAAACTATAGGTAATATTAACCTACCCTTATAATAATATTAAACAGATAGATTTAGTTCAAGTTAAATACATATGCAATTTATTAAAGTAGCAGGTCACATTAAGAGGTACATTATAGCACCATTGGTTTTAATATGCCATTCAATAATTTGAACAGAGGTTAAAAAAGCTGCTTAACCTCCATTAAGTATTTTTAAAAATACTTTCATTTAAATTATTTTAGGTACATATACTAATAAATAAGGCAGCGTTCTGTTTTTCTTAGTTCCTCCTCCAGTGCTATTTGACCTGGTAACCCTCTACAGCAGCCACTTAATCAGTGATCGGCAGAGGAGTGATGTCAAGGCTTCCAGAGTCAGTGACCGCCCTTGTCCTTGAAAAAGAAAGGCCAGGGTTTATGCAGAACTAAATGGTTTAAAAAGGTTTAATTGATAGTATGAACAGACTGGTTTGTAGAAAAGCTTACATGGCACTCAGAGGAATACTTCTGCAATGGTTCCTGTTAAAAAAAAATTAAAAATATTCTAAGTAGTAAGTATAAACATTTATGTGCTAAACATTGAGCTCTGGCAAGTGAAAGTGTAAATCCTTATTGCAAAGGTGTTGTATTGCTCTTAGTGTAATAGAGTGTTCTACGGTATTTTCACTGACGTTGTAGTGTTGGTCCCAGTGTGAGCTCTTTTAGACATTTTTTAATATATCTAGATTTTATAGAAATATTTTTTGTTAGTATATTCCAAAGGACAGTTTTCTATAAAACAGGGATGAGTAAAACCTGCTAGTAATACTGGTATTAAGTTGAAGTATGGAAAGTTTAACTGGTTTTAACTAATCTAAACAGGTCCCATGGCTTTGCCTTGGGACAAAGATAAGAAAACATACTCCAAGTACATATGAAGCCAACATAGGCCTAATTAAAAGCACACAATTAACTAGTTAAAACTGGCAGCCCTAAAAACACCCTGAGGATTTCTCAGGCTATCGGGACATTTCAACTCTGTGGTCACACTTTCCTCAGTGGAATACAAGTCATGTCTCTTTTTTTTTTTTTTTTTTTTTTAACTTCCCCCAATTCTGTGTAATTTTAAGTCTGTTATAGTTAGCTGTATTTAAAATAACATCCTACTGTAGCATATCTTCTGTGTGCTTTAATAAAATCTGAAAGATTTCCAAAAGTTACCACAATCTTAATACAGGAAGTGTTGCCAACGGAGAAAAATTCAAACTGGATGTAACTTTGGGAAATTATTTTATCATGCGATTCAAAAAAAAAATCTAAATGACACTTTCTGGAGAATTCAGCCATGTGTTTCATCTGTTAGGCTGTACCCATGACCTGCTGTCTTCCAGTTTGTTCTTATATAACTTACCTTTTTGCTAGGTTTTTGTACATTCATGTACAACTCATGGTGTATGCAGAAAGGAACACTTGATTCTAACATGAAACCAAACAAAAGAGTAGTTTCCCCTTGTGTATAGGCTTTGAGATGTCCTAGGTTGCGGTTGTAGAAAACAGATCTTTACAGCCCCCAAATAGTTGTGAACGGTTTGTTACTGCCTCATTCTGGGACTGTGTTGCCACACCAACCGGGATTTGTGCCATCCAAATCCTGTTCAACACAGGTCTTGGATCCTGTCACGAAAGCAGCAAATCCGTTATAAAAAAAAAAAAAAAAAAAAGAAAAAAGAAAGGTATTTTTAAGTTCCTAACTCAGTGACTACACCTTTTCATGGAGCGGGAGCGGTACATAGTATGGCAAAGCTGTAGCATGTAGGATGTGTGGCTGGGCATCAATGCTGAGGTTTTGTGTATGTCTTATCTCTCCTCTTGGCCAGAAGAACATGAGGTATGTTGTGACAACTTTGTCGGTGTTAAACTGCACTTTGAAGCAGGGATTGTGGTTAAGAAATGAGCATTGCCATCGGAGTTAGTAAGGATGTCAAAGTGCTAAAGAATTGTTCGGGTCTTCCTTTTCCATGAGATACACAGTGGGAGAAGTAAGAGTATGATTTAAAAAGGAAGCTGTATACTTTGCTATGACTTTCATTCTTCCTTTTGAAGAGTATATTTGATTGACAAATGTGATCAGTTATGGTTGAAGTGAAAAAAAATCTGAAAAAGAATAAGCATAATACTAGTTATATACGTAGATCTTGGAGAGATTTGCAGTGGCTGTCTTGAAATTGGAAATTGGCTCTATTATACAACAGTGGATCCTTCATAAAGCAACTTTTATGAGCCCTTCTAACCTTGCTGTAAATTAAGCTTGCATTAAGTTGTTTCTTACTCTTTCCTGCCAAATTCTAGGTGGTGGAAGTAAATAATAATAATGCTTACGACAAACAGTATGCATTTGTAATCCAGTGTCTCTTCTCTCTTTGTCTACATTTAATCATGGTAATTTACTTATAAATTAGTTGGGGGAAGGACCTCCTCCCATTTTCCTATCCCTCAATTTTACTGTAAAAAATTTTTACTTGTTATTTCTGAAAATAAAATAAAATATTGTGGTACTATCCAGAAACTCAGTTAAACTTTTAAAGCGTTTCTAAAAGATTATTATATATATAAAAAATTCCTACAAAATCCTTCACTGCTCCACAGCAGTTCAGGTGGTATGACATTAGAAGAGCCAAGTTGTGTTTAACATTAAGGTACAGCTTCTTTATAGTTGTGAATTTCACTGCTATGACAAAAATAATATATGCTGTAGTGATCAGTCCTGCTCACCTAAAATGATTTTTAGCTTCTAGAGATGTGCTTATTTACCCGCTATAGTCTTTCCTTAAACATTAGTTTCATGCAAAATTTCAGATGGACAAGCATTTGTTTTAGCCTGAGTGCTTATCATTTACTACAGCTATAAACTGGGGCCTGAAGAAGTGCTTTGACCTTCTGCAGGAGTCCAGGCTTGAAGTTGTTTCCCATCTTCTTGTTACGTTCTTTGAGTGGAGTCGTTCATTGTGCTCAAGAGTGACATTGCTGGGAAATGGTCTCCTCTATTTATGCACAGGATGGGCGCTGTACTGCACAGACAACTGCAGTATGAGATAATACATGCTGCCTCGCTAATAACTTCAAGCTATTCTGTCTCTGTGGTGGCTCAGTTCTGGGCCTCTCCGGAATAAAGTGCCAACAGCACGGTTTTTTATGATGCGAATGTATGTTAACTGGAGACTGATATCACTTCACTGTCCACTTGAGATTTATCTCGCTGAGGACCAGAGGCTAAACTTGAACAAAGATTTGAGCAGTAAAATTCTAATGTTTTCAATTTGTTTAGTTCCTCTGCTATTTGGATATGAGCTCACAGCGCATCACTGCTGCAAAGACAGAGAATACCACCCTAGGGGTGTATATATAAAGCTATCTCTTGTAACAAAAAAATAAATAATAAGGCCTTGGGTGATATGACAAGTTACAATACGATTTTGGGTTCTTTTATAATAAAGCAGGACATCAGGAAGTTATTGCACAACAGAAAAGATACGGTAACTGAGAACATGACTAAGAATATGATTGAACTTTATCTGGAGAGAGAGGAAAAGTGTCTGAGAACTCTGTGCAAATGCAGTGTATTTGAGTAATGGTTGAAATTCTTCTATTGAAGTTATGCAATAATAATTAGTGGTAACCAGCTGACAGAGATGGAAACTCCTATCAGTGGCCGTGTCTTAATATTTATGTTCAACGATAGGTACTTGTAGTTGACTAGTGCTAGCTAATACTGTCACCACCATAATTTGCAGAACTCTCATACTGTACCACTAAAATAAAAAAAAAAAAAAAAAAGTGTGAGACCCGCAGTTAAATGGCTATTAATAATCAGGTAAAAATAGACAATTATTTTGGAAAGTGATGTATATTTCTTACTGATATGCTGTTACTTGAATTGTATTCTGGTCAGACATGTAGAAAAGAAATAATGAGAGTGGAATAAGACCATACATGGCAAAACAGATTATGCAAGTAGTACAGCATCATTAAAGAAATGTGTGTAAAAGCTCTTTTCTTTGGAATTTCAGGTGAGGCTGTGGATAACGGGTATGTTCTTCAATGACCATATTAGTGGTGTATAAACTCTAACTATATTTATCAATAATGTGTTAGAGACTTGCATAGATAAAGATTACTTGTGAGGACAATAGGATGAAAGATAGTATAGTAGAAGCATACCAAATACACTGTGGGGAAGATGAAGTGAATACTTCACTTTATAATTGGAAATAATACAGGAACAGAAGGACTGGATTCAGAATGAAAGTTTTTTAATAGCAGATAATTACTTTTTTTCATCAGTTTATTAGTTTCTGTAAAAGTGTTTGTGTGTGATACAAGCTCTATGTGAGGAGGTATAAAATACAAATTTCACATAGACCTGGGAATGCTCATCAGCTGTAGTTTTTCCTAAGAAACATCAACATGTTTCAGAGATTAAACCAGCCACTGGTTGAGAAAGAGTGAGACTTTTCTACAAAATGTGCATTTCTTGTATTTTGCAGCTGGCTGTTGTCAGAGATGAGATCCAAGACCAGAATGGACAAATGTCTGTTCTCTTACATTATTTTCTTTGTTTTTACTGCTTGTGGTACATTCATTACTACCTCTCATGTCCTTGGGTCTTTACTTTCTACACAGACATGTTAATGTGCTCCCCCTATTTTGCATTTGTTCTATCTAAAATAAAGTCTGAAGAGACAGAATAAAAAATGGGCTTTGGCAACTGGAGGATGAATAATAGCTTTAAAAAGTGCCAATGAGAAGATTTAGCTCAGCTCGGCAGGATGACTATGTTGCTTTGAGTTGATGTGTGTTACCTAAGCTTTGGTTCTTTTCTTTCATCCCCAGTTATACACAAGTTAATAGTCTTACTGTGTGCAAAAAGCATATTGTCTGTTCTCAAAATCCCTTTCTCTTTCAGGTTTTTATTTTTCTCCATCCAGTATCACTGGCTGTCTACCATGCCTGTGCCACGTAGCTGGTTCAGTGAATCAAATCTGTGATAAACTAACCGGCCAGTGTATTTGCCAAGATGCCTCTGTAACAGGACAGACATGTGAACGTTGCAAAGAACTTTATTTTGGATTTGACTCTGGCACAGGGAGGTAAGTGGGTTGTTTGGGTTTTTTTGTTTGTTTGTTTTTTTTTGTTTTTTTTTTTTTATGGATCACTTACAACCTCATTACATTTTTCACATAGTAGCTCATTTGAAGGTTTGGTGACAATGAAAAGAGGTGCTCTAGTTGCATTAATCCTTCTTTGAATTCATGTGTGCACTCTGATTTGTGTGGTATGTTATACAACCCTCTGTGCTCCCAAGAGCTGAAGGAAATAGTTTTGCCACAGATTTAGGTAGAAACAACACGAAAGCTGTATAATGCTAATGCTGTCAAATGTTATAGCTATTTGGTAATTGTTTCTTATGTTTCCTTTGCATCTTCAGTAAGGTGTGTTGGTTTCTGAGGTGTTAATCATTGACTATTAAAATGCAGGCTTTGTGCCATTCTTATAACCAGTGAATGTTTTTGAAGATCTCAGGGAGATATTTTAATGGAAAAAAAAATATGTAAAAAGATATCCCTGCCTGTCCCAATTTCTTTTAGCACCAGCATAGAAATACAGCACCATTCCTCTTAAAAATCTGTTCTTCTAAAAGGTGTATTCTTTTCCAGGATTTAGTTATGTGCCACAGGGTAAATTGTTTATCTAATGTAGCCTGAGGCCTGTAGGTGCACTGAAATTACATGGATGTATTCCCTGGAATGTAAGGGGGAAACGTATCTATAGGTAGTGCATTGTTATTCCAACTATTGCTCTGTCTTTCTTCTCCAAGATCATCTTTCTTGCTTAATCCTCACAATATCAATTTCCTTTTAAATACTGTCCAGCAAGATTGCACTGCTCTAATGCTATCACATTTTCATGCAGACTGATGGTGTTAAATTGTTTTGTTATATTTAATATTTTTGCCTTAAAAAAACCCAACAAACCAACACACAGGCAGAAGCAAAATCTGTACAACATTCCCCTCCCTGTGTTCCTTGCCCCCAGCCACTGTGGAGTAGGCATGCTTTTAGGCAGTGATTATCAGTGTCGTCTTGCATATATTTGACATTATCCTGCAGATTTTTCACTTTAACTTTTATGTTACTGTCACTCATTAGGAGATTTTCGAGATTATTTTTTACTGTTGCGGGTCACAGAGGCATCTGCTAATGGACATAAAGTAATTTGTAGGAATAAGGACTTCCTATTTTCACTTCCTGTCATTTCTAATGGTAAGGGATAAAATCTGTGTAATATTAAAGTTCCCTTTTAAATAAATTTTCCTTATTATTAATGTGTTTTTTTTTTTTTTAGTTACTTGGAATAGAGTTTGTTTGCCCTACCCCCACCTTAGTTTTAGCAGGTGATGGAGAAGTTTGTGTCTCTGTGTTGAGCAATAGTTTTCCTGAATTAGATACTGGCCTTCAATTATCTGCGTTTTGAGCTGTATTCTGAAATTCAAAATGTGGAAATGTCTAGAATTATCTAGATCCTGATCTTATTGTAAAGATAGAAAGTTTTTACAGTTCTGGAATTTGAATCAGAGTTGGCTTTAATGCCTTAATGCTACTTAATCCTCATGACAGTATTGAAGACTGCTCTGGTAGTACATTAACATGATTAACTCATGTTGTATATGCTTGGCTTCCTTTTGGTTATCATCTACTTGGGCAATGTACCTCTGTTCCTGAGGCAGAAACGTTTATCCACTGAAAATGATAATCCAAGTCTTTATTTGCTAATCTATTTTAATCCATTTCTTTAACTGTTAATATCTTCTTAAAAAGAGCAATATGCTTTTTCTTTCTCTATAAAGTTGCAAAGTCATTTAAACCATCCTTGCTCTGAGGGCCTTTTAAGGACTCTGTGGTTACAGAATGGAAAGGGTGTGAGCTATCTGTAGGGGCAAAGATGTATCTGTCTTGGCACAATAGCAGAAAAAAAGCAAAAGTTGTGACGTACAAAGACTGTGAGGCTTTACAATTCTGCCCCTCTGAGGAATGTATATGTGAAGTAATTTATTCTGTGATATTTTTGAGATTAAACAGGAACTGCACATTTTTAAATGCATTTCATCTTATGAAGCAGGCTAATTTCCTTGGCAATTAAAGAATTAGAAATACTGAGTATTTGCAGTGGTCTGAACAGATCTGTAATGGTTGTGGGCATTGATACACGTTTGAAATGCTTTACCTCTGTATTGTTTACTGTAATGAACTGGTCAATGAACATCACAAATTGTTTATCTATATATATATATCTTGACAGATTACTGTTTATGAAATCCATTTAGCAAGTGAGGTTTTCCCATAAGGATGAAAAATGAAGATTTTAAACAGATTGCTGGAGAGGCTTTAACTGCACCTAGAGAGTCAATGTAATAAAGGTTTCTCTATATTAATATTACAAAAACCATTTATCCTCACAAAATCAATATTGCAATTCATCTTGGCCTGACATTTCTCTTTCCACATTTTAAAAGTCTGTTTTCCTTGATTATATATAATTCTGTTTTAATAAAACTCAAATATATTTGACTCGGAGTGTCTTAAAGAAGTAGCATTTAACAAGAATGCTGAAAATATTTCTTACATGATTAAAAGTTTCAAAGAATTAGTTACTTTTAAAAAATTACTTAATGAATCCTTAATCCAGACTGAAAAAACATGGACTATGCATAAAAAAGTTTTAGTGTTCTGCCGTTTAAGAAAATGGTGCATATGATTACACAAATACAATGTGTAGTCCTGTGGAACAGGATACGATGACATGCATGTTGTTTGCAGGATCTGTGTAGGTGGAGGTAGGGAGTCTACACTTTTCTTAGAAGAAAATGCAACAAGCAGAAAGCAGCAGCTCCACCCTGCCAGGCGCTGAAACCTGTGACTGTGACTGTACGTGTATGTGAGTTTGATTGTCTCGTGTGTGAATGATAATGAAAACTGGAATGCTCAGGGGACCCTTATTCATAAGAGGTGCAGTAAGAGAAGCTTGTCTTTTACTTTTTATCTATTGAGACACTTCTGTTAACACTCCCCCCACCAACTAAATAGGTACTAAATATCATCGTGTAATGAAATTATGAAATAATAAAGTAAGATCTTACTGAGCAAATAATTCTGTCTTCATTTTTTCTGTAAGTAAACCGTGTTTTTTTTTTTACAGTCATGACATTTAAATAGTCTGAACAAAACCTCTGTTTGAAGGTGGATTTGGATGCACTGTCTACAGATGAAAAGACTTAATACAGTTTGAAAAAAATGCCCTTTTCTCTTGACTGTAAAAAAGAGCAAACTACAGTATAGTGGTTTCCAAGAGAGAATGTATTTTATTTATTCCCAAAAGGATATTAGTCCATAAAACAAATTTGCAGCTTATTTTGCAGCTTTAGCTTTTATCAGCCTTTTTAAGGGTGTTGAATGATTCCCCAGGAGATCACACAGCACCAGCTGCTGTGGAGTAAAGGAACTCTAATACAGAGAGCTCTGTGATGGGCAGAAAATGTATGTGAAGAGTTTTCTTAAACTTGTTTAAAAATCTGTCACATTTAATGTCTATTTCACTGATTATTGACCTGAATTTTAGTGTCCTAATGTGAAAACAGTTTCCACCCTCCCCTCCTTTCTCCCTTGCCTTAAAAAGCTGCTATCTAAACCACAACTGAACTCACTATTCTTTCTGCCTTAAATGTAGATAGAAAGAGATAGACCAAGGTGATGGTGATGACTGGGAAAATGGCAAAGTAACTTATACAAAGGCACCACCACCACCTATTTCCTTGATCTGGTGAAACTGGCCAAGGAAAGATCAGCCAAATATAAATCATCAGCTCTTACCTAGCCTTAGGGTTAGCATAGCAAAGGGGACATGGCATGACTGCCTCTCCCTTGGACTTCTCCGAGGTCTTTTTGCTGCTTCATCATCTTGAGACCTGGCATCTGGAGTAATTAAAGATTCCCTCAAGGCTGATGTTTCTTTTGCCTAAGAATTGGCTTTCCCAGTTCAGGGTAAGAGGAGTGTGGACTTCCCAGTATGTTTTTAACAGATGCTCTATACAGACCCACATTTTTCCCAGTCCATGTTTTTTCAAAACTCTCTTGGTCTGCAGCAATCAAAACATAGTGAAATTAGAATCTAAAGTACAAAATGTTATTTACCAGTGTAGGTTTTCTGTTCTGATTAATAATGGCAGTCTGTATTGCAATGGGTAGCCTAACAATATTTGCAGTAAGGAAAAAATTGCTTAACTTCTGAGATGTTCCAAGTCTTTGAATATTTGCATAATTTGACATTGGTATCCCTGCTATGAATGAATGTCAGTGGGGAAATAGTATATCAAGTGAAAAACAAGTTGAGGTTTCATATGCAAAAGGCAAAGCATAAATTAATCCTGAAAGTATTCTACTGATGCCAGAGAGATTTACAGAATTGAAATGTGTCATTTGTGTGATACTAATGCTTTTTTTTGTTCTTTTTAATTAAAAAACAATTTCACTTACACATTTAATTAAATATTCTTTCTAGTTATTTTCAGTTTTGTCCATCAGGCTGCAAAGAAAATGTGCTTTCTGTTACAGTAGTCATATTTCTACTGTTTTGTTTCCTTTCACTGTTTAAATCTGAGGGTTTTTTTCTCCCAATTTTTGTCTGTATTCATTCTCCTTTATTCGCAGCATGTTATTTTTTTCAAGTTGCCTTTGTGGACAAGAAATTATTAATTGATTTCTTCTGTAACAACAGCCTGGTTTCCTCTGTTTGAAGGTTGCGTATTTTGTGCAAAAAACTATGAAACCAGTTACATATGTATCACTGTACTCTACAGCTCTGCTAGGAAGGGTGTGTGACTAAGCATTGCAGGACTGAGTGCGTAATGTGGTTATTACCAAACACTGTTACCCAATTTGTGTGCATAGATCAATATATTAAAAAAGCTCTTTAATTCTAAGCAGTTTTTATCTAAATTAAAATATTATTCTGGCATTGAGATGTTAATGATTATTTTTATAATGGGCACCTTTTTTGTGAGTTACTTTTTTTTTCTTTTTAATCAGGCTCATGTATTTTCTACTGTGTCTCAGACCACTGAACTGTTTATGATTTTTTTAATTTTGCTACCCAAGAATCTTTTAAACAAAACCCTACTGTGCTTAACTGAAGTGTTAATGTGTTTTGATCACTTCCTTGATTTGTTTTTGTTTATAGATGTCAGCACTGTAATTGTCATCCTGCAGGAGCCATTAGTGGGACTTGTCATCTTGTTACTGGACAGTGTTTTTGTAAACAATTTGTAACTGGCTTGAAATGTGACAACTGTGTTCCCGATGCTAGTAATTTGGATGTCCGCAACCTATTTGGCTGCAGTAAAAGTAAGTGGATATTGCATCTTAAAAGCATGTATTTCAAATTAATGGTTTTTTATTGATTTAGTGAGTATTAAATTAGGTCAGCATACTAAAACTGGGTTTGACATTACTCCTCCCACCCCACTCCCAGTATCTGGTCCCTGAAGTTTGGTTGTTTTCCACTGTGAGCATCTTTAGGAGTGTTTTCTAGAGAGATGTACAGAATGCTTTGTGTCGTGCACACAGCTTACGCTTGCAGTCTAACCCAGGGGAGAAGTAATGGCCCGTAGTTCCCTTGCACTTCCCACCACGTTCTCTGCAGTGGCCAATGCAGAGTTCACCTCTTAGTCACAGGAATGCAGTGGTACTTGTGCAGCTGACAGCTTAGCCCCCTTTCCTGCCCCTGACAGGAAGCAGGAGGGCTTCCTTCAGAAGGTCCTGAAGAACCGAAGGTCTGTTGAAGACCTGCTCCTGGTGATTCGTTCAAAATCTTTCCTCCTGGGGCTTTTTTTCAGTAAGTTTTGGGAAATATGCCATGTGGTGTAACAGAGCATCCTAAATCAGCGTGTGTGAGGTGGGGCTAATGCTATGTTGAGGGTCAGATCTTGAGTTGTAACGAAACACATTGCAATGGCACATCTGCACTTCTGCCCTTGCAGTAAGCCTGGATACGAAGAGATGGCACAATTTCAGCCTTTGTATCATAATTAGTCAAAACTAAATGTTCAGATTTTCTTACCAGTGCACAGTCTGTAAGCTGGCAGGCACTACAAAGGAGGAGAGAAAAAAAATATGTTTAATAAGAAAAGGAAATTTTTAAGTTGTCTTCAGGTCAATATTCAGAAACAGGATTTGAAGACATCTTACCATGCAATGCCAAACTGTGTGGGAAGGAGCTCAGCTAGTTCTGAAAAAGTTGTCTTACATTTTCGTGACATACCTTACTGCCATACGCAGTTAATAGTTCAGTCTTGGTAGTTACATAACGAGTGAACGAGTTACTCTGCAGATGCTAATTTGTTATTTCTGTCAGCAGGCCTAGTTAATAATGGCCACACTGGTTCTACTGTGAGAGTTAGCTCAGGTAGCCATGCGTAATGTAGTGACAGGGCTAGACGTTCCCAGTAATCTCTGCAGAATGTATCTGGATCCTCCTTCAACAAAATATTTGTGTATTCTGCATAGGTACTTATATGATCATCATTGTGAAATGTGCACACTATAGGTTTGCAAGCAGAGATGTACATGCACAAAGAGTTTGTTTACAAGGACAGATAGCTCTCCCGTTAATTCCAGTTTTTATTTCATTGTAAATTACTTGGAATTTCAAATAAAATGCATTGCAGAATGTATGGTGTTATAAATTGGATAGAACAAAGACTGATTTGTTTCCAGAGAAGAAACTTTTTTTCTCAAAGTTTGGAAGTGTTTAGTTTTGTTTTGTTTTTCTTCCGTACTCTTCTGTAAAAAGCATAGCATCTACTCGTTGTGCAGATAGTGGATTGGCTTGTTGTTTCTTTAAAAAAATGTAGGATGTTTCAACTGAATGTATAATAACAATAATACATGGCACTTTTATGATGCTGTTCATCTTCAAAGTGCTTTACAAACATAAACCAACCTACTTATTTATGTTGGGATATACATTGGATAAAGGTCAATGGCAATTCAACTATAAAATTGATTAATAATAATATGACATAGATAAATAATATCATAGATTTTAGTTAGAAAAAATACATCAGACAGTATTCTAAATGACAAGCGGAGTCCTCTTCTGGACATAAATGATATAGCAATTGCAGTCTTTTGGTTATTCATACCAAAATATTTTAACTTGTTGCACTTGCACAGATATGGAGCTTTGTCTAGCTTGATATTTGTGGTTATTTTCATTGCAGAACAGTATTTTGTTGACACACACCATTACGGGTTATAAATCTTTGCCAAAGGAAGCAAACATAACTTGCTGTCACTGTCCAACTAGAACTCTTTAATGAAAAGACCTATTTTCAAATTTTCTGCCCAACAATATTTTAGATGCTCCATAAAAAATCTGAAATGCAGTATTTTGCTTATAAATCTAAAATGCAAAACAGCAAACACCTGGGACCAATATGCAGTGCGAGACTGAGAATGAAGATTATGCTGCTACTTTTCTATGATTGCTCAGGTCTTGTAAGCATGCATTACTTGGAGAGTAACTTTCTAAAATGCCACAGGGGTTTAGGAGCACTTCCTTTGATTTTCAAACTTTAATCCTGCAGACACTTTAGCATGCACTCACTTCCTAACGCAGCTGAACTCAAAAACTCTAGATTGGCAGCAAAACAACCTACGCTTTCTAATGGGAAATGATGATCACATGTTCTGTTCAATCCAATGAATTCTGGAAATATTTTCTGCTGTTTCATGGTTGAGACACTGCAGTAGAAGCAGGGCTTTTCGTTATCTTACTCTAAATAAAGAGCTTCAACTCACTTCTTAGATTTGTGTTAAAAGGCTGTATATGATGTGACCCGCTGATGTTGACATGTCTATATACCTATCATTGTGTGGCTTGAGGTCCTCATGTTGTTTTCTGTCTGCAGCTTCACTCTTTGCTTCTTGTCTTCTGTTAGCTTGTCTGAAGAGATCTTTGTAATTATTTTTTTGTGAAATTTGTATATTAAGTGAATATCCATGTAATGATGATGATAGTTTATAAGCAGAAAGAGAAAAAATTAATGAAAAGACACATGAATCTAATGTTGCTATTTTCCTATAACCCTTAACGTAAGGGAGAAAAGCTTATTGGGTGGTTCTGGATCCAGGTCCTGATAGCTTACTCCATATGCTGATTTATGTACTGCCCTCGGCTATTCTCATTCCTGGACCAAAATGTTTTCTTTTACATCCGCGCTGCCTGGTTTTCCCTCCCTTGGTAAAGAGGATGGGGAAATGGCAGTCTGCCTTTGAGTCGAGCTATAGCAATTACTACCTGCCCAAACACACCAGTCTTGCTCTGGGATGCCCGTTGTGCTGAAGGTCGGAGGGTAGTGCTTTCCTTCCTATAAACCACTGGCTGGAGATCTCGGAGCTGGATATGGACTTGTGCTCTGACTTGAATAATAATATAAATATAGAATCATTTAGGTTGGAAGAGGCTGTTAAGGTTATCAAGTCCAACTGTAAAACTGTTTATGTGCGCGTGTGTATATATGATATGTGTATATTTGCCCATTGAAGTTTGATTTCTGAGTAATAACCACTATTCTAGAAAGGACCACGATCATACAGTTGGGTTACAAAAGAGACGTAAGAAGGACTTGGACTATTCTTTCTGAAAATGTGAGACTTTTGGCTTGTGAACTTCAGGTTTGTTTTTCTCTTTAAGACTGGTGCAATTAAGTAGCACATTTTCCAAAGTTAATGGAATTGATAGCAGCATAGTATTTTGGTATGTAAGAATCTCAAGCTTATTTCTTAAAATGTTAGACACCTTGCTTTCATTGATTTAAATCTCATTTGAAACAAATGGAAGTGAATTGCCTAAATAACCTTCAAAATTTGCCCCGTTATTTTTTTTGTCATTTGATTAAGTAAGCTTATTGTAACACTTGAGTAAAATTTGTAGTTAGTTGGACTTTCCATTTCTATTCTATTAGAGGAAGTTATGCCTGGCCTATGCTAAAATTGAATGAATCCTCTGAAAAAATATAATATATTTGAGCTATAGACTTCAGTAATATGACCAGTTAAAAATGTTCCCATTTTACAGAGATCTTGAAATACGTGAACAAAAAAAATAAGAAAAGTGGTGTTTGGAAAACTGTGATGTACTTTGGGGGGGGGAAAAGTGATTAAGTTTATTTGTCATTTATTTGAATGTATGATTTTTTTTCATGTACTTGTGTTGGAGAGCATTTGGATGGTTCAGTTTAGTCTACTAATGTCTTGCCTGGGTGACTGTGTGTTTACTTGACAGTTTTTCTTTGAAGAAAACTGAGCAGTTTCTTTGCATTTTTATTTAAATTTCTGTGATTGTTGCTTACCTTTACTTTCACATTCTCTGTTTTTGTGTATATTTTAGCTCCATTCCAACAACCTCCTCCTACAGGAGAGGTTCTCAATTCCTCTGTTATCAGTCTTTCATGGAGTTCCCCTGACTCTCCAAATTCGAACAGGCTTACTTACAAGCTGTATAGGGATGAGGCAGAAATTTATACAACTGAAGACTACCACCCTTATAGTAAGTATTTATAGTAAGATGACATCAAAGATTTTGTGTTTGTGTGTATCTATACATCTCTGTATCTTTGTGCAATTTTTCTTAATTATTTCTTGTTTCTGTCATCATTCTCTGTGATTTTTAATACATTATTCTGTTTTCCTTCAGCGAGTTACTGTACTGTGTTATTTATTTTGCTTGAAATAAATGAAAACCCCAGTCTAAAATCTGGAAAACTGAGTCACCCAAAATAGCTGATAATTTTTTACTCTTTTATCAGAAAAACTTTAAAATTGACTCACCGAAAACATTTCCTGCAAATATACACAGGCTTCAAAATCTAGAAGAGGCAAAGTCCCAGGTAAAGAATTAGGGTGAATGGAAGAGACCACGATGTGTTTAAACTCCTTTTTTCATCTTCCCAGTTTTAAGCTGTTAACAGATTAGGAAAGCTTTTTGTGGCCTCAAACTTTTAGCACCTTCTGTTAAGCTATCAGTGTAGCTCCTGATTTGCCTTTAGCAGCACCACTTCCCTCATGTTGAGGCTTGCAAAGGGATCCTCAGAAGGCAGTCCTCAAGGATTCGACACTCTGTCCTAGCTGGAAAGGCCACTTTGTGCTACTATTGATCCCCTTATCAAAGAAAAGGAGATGGATTCGGATACTATTTTTATGTATATGTGGCACACAAGCGTTTTTGTTTTGTTTTTTTTTTTCTAAAATGACAGGTGTGGTTCAATGCCGCTAAGGTTTGACTTCTGTTCTAGCAGCTTCTTTAGTTTGTTGCATTTTCATACTGATGCAGCATTAATATTTTGCGGAAGTTGAGTCTTGCTAATTATTGGCATGTACCCTGGAGGGGAAAAAAAATAGAGACTGTATTATTCAGTGGAAGTGCAAATCCTTTGGAAGGCACCTAACATTTTAATGTTCTGGTGTGTGCTGCTGTGTTACAGTTGATTATCTTGTGGCTTCTGCTGTGAATTTGGACACAGCACTACAAACCATGAGGAAGGGTATGCAACCCAATGTAATCATGGGACTAAGTGATTAAGAGGAAAGAAAGAAACATTACAAAAAATTTAGAGATTTAACAGAAAATATTCCAATTCTTGAATTTGTTTTACAAGCCTAAGTGTAGTGAAAATAGAATTAATTAAAAAAAAAAAAAGCAGCAATTATACTTTGTAGTCATAAATTTGTGCTTAGTGATGTACTTGAAAACAAGTACATTGTTGAGGATGTTATTTCCTGACTGTACCTACATACTTTGGAGAGAGTGAAAAATTCTGAATGTATTTAGCTGGATAATGAGACATCAGCATGTTTCTACTTAACAAAACATTATTTTGTAAAAACATAGATCTGGTTTCAAAAGAAATTTTTGACATTTCCTGGCAATCCCCCTAATTAATGATGTGAAATGATCTGCTGGTGTTTGAAGAACAAGAATACATTGTTAATGCTGTCAGAACTTTTGATAATTGTACTTTTTTCTCAGTATAGTGTGGAATTTGTAATACTTATGAAATGCCTGAGAGTGCAACTGGATGAACATTATCTTATGACTAAATGAGAGTTTTATAGAAACATTAAACTTCCCAAGGAAAATTAAGGATAATCTTCTAAATTGGCCTGGTGATCTGGCTGGTAGTGTTGCAGAATGCCCAATTAAAACATTTTCCTAACTGCTCTGGCTTCCCAGAGGCTCAGGAGATACCGGTCCTTGTCTTGAAGATAAAATGAAATACCTGCTCTAAAATGTGAGAAAACCCCCAAAGTTTTTTACCATTCTAACACCAAATCATGTTGGTTCTAATTATTTATAAATGTAGCTAAACACATTCTGGAGTCACCTAAGGCATGCAAAACCTTCTACCTTTTGGCTTTATCCACTTTTATCTAACCTATATTGTTATTGAAATAAAGTTGTCATCTGGTGCTCAGGTGTTCATCAGTACTGAAAGAACTTTCTCGTAATGTTGAGATGGTGCTGGTTACTTTTCTTGCAGAGAACATCAGCATTCTGGCTAATCTGCCTCTCCTGATCCCCGTACTTTAAAAGAGGGGGCTAATGTGTTTGCTGTAGGCATTAGACCTGGGGCCCTAGAGTCTAGGTTGGCTCTAGAGTCCAGGTCCATTGCAGAGGCTGGGTGTTGAGGTTTATTTGGTTGTAGAGCTGGGGTGGTATTGGTGCAGTCATTTGTAGAGCAGATACGAATTTTGGAGCGGACAGTTTGGCAGGGAGGCTGTTCTAGATAATTTTCTAGCTCGCTTGTTGAATCCATACTGGGTATCAGAGCAGGTTTTAGCTCACATGTTGTTCTAGATCAGGTTCTAGGTCAGCATATGGTTCTAGAGCAGGGTTCTGTGGGGATGGGTCCTGTTCTATCATCTCATGAGGATTTGTGGTACTTGCTGCTGCTGACACCAGTCTTGCTGTTTTTTTTTCTTTTTATTTTCTTTTATTTCTGACGTGCTTTTTTTCTTTTCTGTGGCTCTTCTGAGTTGATGGCCCATAGGATGGGGTTCCTATCATCCTATAAAGTGCAGTTCTCCAAGTTTCTAGCACATTTCTCTGAGTTTCTAGTCATGCTGCCTTTGTGGCTAATTTTTTCTCTGGAGACAATATCAGAAAATGGGCACATGGCAAGCTGGTGTCCTTCACAGCAACTGGTTGTCATGCTCCTGCTCCAAGGATTCTTGCCAGCCTGTCCGAGAGTCTTGTCTAATGCTTGTCAAACCAGCTTTGGGTACTCAGTCTTTTGCACCCAGAAGCTCTTCAGCCAGGGTAGGTGTGTCCATGCGGCTCAGAAAGGGCTCAACAATTCGACAGGACACTCGAGTACTTGCACCCGCCGTTGCGAGTGGCATGCTAACCTGAAAGCGGAGGAAGGAACAGCTGGATCTTGCAGGCAAGACTGAAATCTGCTGCATCACTTGCCTGCTCACTACTAATGCTCGAGGATGTCGCAGTAACCATTGCTGCTGCTGGCAGAGCTGTCCCAACCGAACCTTGCCCGAAGTACCAGGGTTTGAAAGGCCTGAAGATGAGGTTACGCGTTTTCTTGTTATCCTTATTGCTGGGCTCCAGCAAGAAGTTTGTGATCACTATAGGTAGTGGAAGTGCTATAAGCAGTTACTGGGCTGACGCTGCTTTTGTACAACAATGTCAAGGGTTGATTATCTAACAGTACTTGTAATTTTGTGGTCCTCTTTAAGTTATACTCACGGCTGATGTGCCAGTGCAGACATACAGAGAGGACTTAGAAATAGCTATGTCCTCCCCATTTGCTTTGAAAAAGTTTGAGAGCATCCATGCTCTGGCATGTAATATGTTACTCAATGTTCACTATTTCTTAAGGCAAAACAATGTATGGTGATATGGTTGTGTGTGAATTCATATTGTGCTGTGCTGACCAAAACGTGTAACTGCTTCTGGGATATACCCAGGAGCTATTCATGGTCATGGCTGCTAAAAAGCTGCTGAAAAGCTGTCTAGAGGAACGGAATGTACGGGGCAAGGGAGGTAAATGTAGGCTTTGGATATACCTTTTTAATAATTATTTACACTTCTGTTTCACTTGTTATCCAAGCTCAAATGCTTCACAAATGAACTATTAAGCACTCTTTTAGAAGGGAGGAAGTGAAAGCATGGAAAGATGAAGTATTTGGTGTTATGCTGTGAAATAAATCAAAAACAAAGGTGTAAAAATTTATGGAATGGTTTGGGTTTTTTTCCTAACTCAGATCCACTAATATCAGTGGTGATTTACATTTGAAATAATTATTTCCAGGCAAAGGAGGAATAAGAAGATAATTGTATTAATCTTGTTCTTGATTAAAGCTGGAACTAGGATAAATTCAATGGAAAAAAATATTTCTCTAGTGATGCCAATGTGCAGTGGAGGATAATAAAGGGAAAAGGGGAGGGTTATTTTCCCTGTTTAAAAAAAAAAAAAAAAAGTTGAGAAGTTACAGTGTTCATAATGATCTCAAGAGCATGCAAATGGACACAAATACCTTGTCTTGGATTAAGGCTGGAAAGATTTCAAGCACAAAAATTAAGAATATTTTTAATGTGTTAGACTGATAAGATTTTTTTCTTATCTCTTTGTTTTAGCTGCTCAGACCTTCACCGATACCATGTTATCTCCATATACCTTCTATTCCTATTATATCCAAGCCAGCAATGTCCATGGTTTTACGAGAAGTCCCTCAGTGACCTACAGAACAAAAGCCGGGGTGCCTACAGGCAGCTTGCATTTAAATCCTGTCTTCCCCGTTAGTCACCATTCTGTTGTGCTTCACTGGACAAGCCTCTCCAATGACTCTGGGCCCATAGAGAAATACATTTTGACATGTACTAGCTTGGCTGATCTTCAGCCTTGTGGTCAGTATGAAGGCTTAAAAACTTCAGCAATTATTTGGAATCTCATTCCATTTACAAAGTATGTTTTTTCCGTGCAAGCTTGTACTAGTGGAGGCTGCTTGAAGAGCCAGCCAATAACAGTAATTACTGCACAAGCTCCTCCAGAATGGCTGCGCCCACCCATGGTAGGAACCATCAGCTCTACAGATCTGGCTGTGGAATGGTCACCACCTGAGAAACCAAACGGTAGGATATTATATTTACTTTTGTAAGTCAAAGACTTTGCAAAGATAAAGCAGCATTTTCTCAAATCTGATTAGAATATCCTTATCTGTGAAACATAAACTGAGAATGAAGTTGGGCATTCTCTTAATTTGCCTGTCTGCCACTAAATATATCCTCGGAATCTGTGTTTTCATCTTTTGGAGTCCAGAACTCCAACTGAGCATGTTGGGTCCAGGATTTAGCCCCTGGTGGCATCTGCTCTAGCAAAAATCACATTTATAATTAAACCTTTACAGTAAAATTAATTTTTTCTTAATTTGCCAGATCACCTAGTTCAGACAGATGTGGTGATATCGCCTGACAAAGAATAAATAAGCAGATAGTAGTTATGGAAAAAGAAATATCTAAGAATTAACAGAGAAGGCTGTTTTTAAAACCATCAGTCATGTGTAGTAACTAATTGCATTACCAGTGTAACTTTGTTAGGGATTAGGCGATTGCCAAGAGTTGCTGGTCCAACTTGTGTAATAATATTTTAGGTTTTTGAAACTGAGAACGCAGCTGTTGTAGGATACTTTTGTGATGCCACAGATTTTACTGGTAAATGCTTTATCTTTTAATATGTGCAATGGAGTTTTGTGAACTTGCACTTAGATGCACAAGTATTTGTGCATGCAAAACCAGGCATTTTAATCTGTTCACAAAATGAGCATCTGTGTGTTGGGAGCTCCACTTTCTTTTCAAACATCTCATTTGCCAGATATTACCAGGTCAGGCAGGAAGAATGCCTGCGGAAGAATGCCTGTATGTATTTAGAGGGGCAGTTCCTACAATGCAGGTCATGATATTTGATGCTAGAACTTTTCTCTCAACCTGTAGCATATGGTTTACTCCGTAGCCATTACATGTATGTAATTGCTAGCATGGGCAGATTTAAGCAATACTCTTGTATTTCTTTTGATGTCTGGTCAGATTCCTGGTCTTTCCAAAGACAAAAGAGAGAAGCTGTTTCTCTCTCAAGCAACCTCCCCAGGTCTGTGCATGTATACAGCCCCAAATACATGTATCTTTTATGGTAATTAGCGATCTCCTGGCTTTGCTATGTCTCTCATCTTTTCCATTTGGGAAATCTCCAGTCAGCTGTCTTACAGTCTCTTTTTACAGTTAAACTGCTTCCATGATCCACGATCAGGTGTCACTTCATACTATAATACCAAAGTGCTGAGACCTTCCTGTGTACATAATAGTTTACATTGATGGAAAACTGATATACACCCACCCCCCACCCCCCTCCCCCCTCCCCATATCTCCTATCCAGTAAGATGTTGTAAAAGGTTAGCACTAAACTTAAAAGTGCCCTACCCATTGTGTGTAAAAACCCAAAATAAATAATAATTAAATTCACACAGACACACACAAACAAACCCTGTGAAAGTCAGAGGCTTAAAGTAACTTTCAGTAGCATTTGATCAGAACTTTAGGACATCATCTTACAGTGGTGATAGCAGAACTCATACTGTAACCCAGCTCTTTGTTTTCAAACCCCAAATTTCCACGGAGGGGAAAATAAACAGTGCAATGCAAGAAATGCCAAAGAGAGCATTTGGCTGAAAATAGCAGAAATCTGGAAAACTTCTAATACTGTATTTTCTATGATGTAAATTGATTGATTCTTAGCTTGTTAAATATATTGGTGTTGGTATTTTAGTCGAACTCCAGAAATTATTTAAATGCACTGATTTCTCTGGCTTGCTTTTTCCTCTAGGCATAATTATAAGATATGAACTTTACATGAGAAAAAAATTAACACCAACTGAGAACTTTGTTCCTCCTGAAATTCGTATTTTCCAAAGCAGTGGATGGCTCAGTCCTCAACCAGTTATGGAGTCTCCTAATGAAAATGCTCTGGCCCCACCGCAGACCAGTACCGTAGTCACTGATCTGGAGCCATTCACAGAGTATGAATTTTATGTGCTAGCAGTAAACATGGCAGGTAGCGTATCTTCCGACTGGGTATCAGGAAAAACAGGAGAGGCTGGTAAGTACTGGTTTGAATTTTTTTGGTACAAATGAAAGGAAAAACTGAATTAGAATGTATTCTTAATTTTTTTCTCCCAATAAGCTGTGTCTAGTGAGGATTCAAATAGGGATAAATACTCATTTTTTAACTAATTAAAGGTAGATCAGATTATCTCAGAACCAAGCATGTTAAGCAAAAGCATTTTCTTCAACATAAAATATTGTTGAAGAAAATAATCCCTGTCAATTAACTCAAATTCCAAAACTACAAGATTGCAAAATCCACCAAGTACTGTTTGAATTCTCCATGGTTTTCCCAGTTGCTACTTATATGTTTTTTAAAAGGGAGAAAACATGACATTTTTTTTCTTTTTTTTTTTTTCCTACAAAGATTATTTTTTTTTTGGGGAGGGCACAAATGTATTAACAGTTGATGGGAATCAGGAATGTTGTCCAAGAAGGTATTGTATTCAGAAAGGAGGTTCTAATGAGTTTTCCTGAACTGAGGCTTTGATTTGTTTAGAAAGAAATTCTTTTGAAGAACTTGAGAGGGTTACCTTTTCAAAAGTATTGTACTTGAAACTTTTCATATGTTTTCACGGAGGCCAAGTGTCAAAATATGGACCATTTTTTCAGAAGTTTAACCAGTTCACAACAACTCTTATTATGATCCCTCTGTTCAGATTTTGAAAAGGGCTTGCCACTCGATATATTGTTTGAAATAACAGCTATTTATGTCAATGCTTTCATTAGAAATCTAGGGTTTATAGGCTACAGAGCCCATATTTTGCAGTTAAGCTTCTCTGTTACATCACTGATGCTTTTGTTTGCTGTTAGCTTGAAAATCATGTCCTTGGTCGTTTGCTCCTGCAAAACAGCAGGCTAAACTAATTCCCATTTCAAAATGAGCCTTTGTGCTTATCTGTTCTTAAATACTATATGTTATAAAAGTGTTAAATTGTATTTGGGAAGAGGTCCATTAGTGTGGTTGTTTGTACGTAGCAAAAGTGCTATGAGTTGGTATCTTATTATTACAGAGTAATCAGGTGGGGATTTAACTGCAGTGCAAACAATCCTTTTACAGATTTACTATGGAAGACAGGGGAACTGTTTTGTAAGAAGTGAGAGACATGTTAATTTCAAACTGGCCTAGCAAACAAAATTGCTTTTAAGATGCTGAAGTATTGAACACTTTTTGCTTTTATCAGTTTTTTCCCAGGTTGCATGAAGTTTTTGTCTAAGACCTTTCCATTTGTATGTACTTTCCTACCTGCTACAGTGGACTTTGGTGTTGATTAGTATTTCTTTGAAGACATAGGCAGAACTTTATTCTGCATTCATGGCCGGGGTATAAAACAGGAGAGTGAATGGTGGGGGAAATACTTTTTATGTACCATCAAAATAATATGAAAATTCCAGTTAGACTTGAAAGCAAGGTTAAAAAGAAAAAGATTGTCTGAAATGGTGTTCCATAACAACAGTGAGAAAGCTTGCCTTACACACATTGCTCACTTCTTATGAATGTTATTTCATTAACTTTATTTCAGCCCCAGTATTCATGCCATCTCCATCAGTATTCCCTCTTTCACCATATTCCCTCAATGTGTCATGGGAAAAACCTGGAGAAAACTTAGCAAGAGGAGAAGTGATGGGATACAGCATCAGTCTGATGACTGAACAAAGGTTCTTGCCACCATTTCCCCAGGTATTGTTAGTTACATTGTTTTTCCTGAGTGGTAATAGTAAAATTGGTGGTCTGATGTGCTCCCTGACATTGAGATGAATTATTTTCCTGATTCACTGTATATCCCCTGATCTAATTTTTTCACCTATCAGTTCGAGCGCTCAGTAATGTTATACACTACTTTTAGGTTTTAAGTTGTATTTCTGAGCTGACGCTGACTTGTTTTCAGTAGTAGGTGAGATTCAGAATTGGGAGGGGTGAGATTGAGCAGCCACATGTAAATTACCTTGACTTCACATGTTCTGATTCTGTATTGTTGCTGTAGTTGCTGATATGCTTAAAGCCATGTTTTGTAGAAATCTACTTTTTTCATTAAGAAGGTACCTGTCTGGCTTCCTGGATAATGGACAAATCTTTGAAGTGGGGAAACTTAAAACAGCAGAAAACCAACTTTATAAAGTCTAGATATGTGACTTCAAAATACTGTTGTAAATTCTGGGTGACTGGGTTTGGCAAACAAATACCATGGCAGTAGAAGTAAGCTAAAATCTTTGGAATGAGCAAAGAAACATGACAGGTAATCAGAATGTGGGAGTGGATCTGGTGCTCTGATACTGTATTTCTCTTTTCAGAGCTTATTTTGTCTTTCAGTGGTACCACAGATGGGCCTCAGTTTATTTGTCTACAAAGTGGTGATATTACTGCTCTTGGGGCTGTTGTAACAATACATAAATGTAAATTGTTTTTAGTCACAGGCTTGCAGAATTTTTCATCTAAATAAACATCCGATAAAAAAAAAATTATCTAAAATACAACAGTTCATTCAGTTCCACTCTCTGATAGCTTAAAGTACTGCTAAAGTAAAGCAGATTCAAATGTCTGTAGGTATTAGTCATTCTCCTCCCTCCCACCGCCTGCTAATCATGTCACTCATTCAATGGTGGTCAGGTTTCACCACTTAATAGTGTCATCTCCGTCATCTGGATTATAGCTGAACTGTTTGTAGTGATAACTGCACCACCACACAGTTTTATGAGGCAATAACTTTGTTTCCTCATTTATCCACTCAGGAACTGGCTTATTACCTCATAAAACAGTGTGATGGGAAGTATTATCACCTAAATCCTAGCTTGTTCAGAGTCTCCAAAATAATCCTTTCCCTCTTTGCAGACTTTCCCACAACTAAATGAAGGAATCTGCAAATTCAGAGACAAGTTTCTTATTAGCGAACGTGTCATCTATTAGCAGGAATGAAAAAAAATTATTAACCAGCCGTCATCTTCCAATCTGTTTGGTTTGCAGGTTTTGCATATAGCTGAGGCTCATGAGCTGTCCTACGTAGCAATGGGATTAAAACCTTACAGGATGTACAACTTTACTGTTACTCTCTGCAATCAAATTGGTTGTGTAACCAGTGAGCCAGGCATGGGGCAGACCTTGGCAGCTGGTAAGGAAACGGCCGGTATCAAAGTGCAAAGCTGACACAATTTGCTGATGAATTCCATTCAGGTGACCGTAGTTTGATGCATAGTGACAGGGCTAGATGTTGTATTAATACAAAGTGACTTGCTTAATTATTGTTTATCTTGACAGATTAAACCCAAAATATTTTCAATGAAGGTTTAAGGTACACTGTTATGGCAATAGGATTTGTCTATTGAGCTCTCAATTGCAAGTATATATATTTTTGTTCCTGTTTACTTAAATGGTAAATGTACGTAAATGTGGCTGAACATTTATGGTGCTACGAAGTTGTTAATTTGTTGTTGGGGTTTTTTGTGTGTACATCGTGTTTGCACAACAGTGTGTGTAAAGTGCACATGCTGTGCCAATGCCTTGCTTAACGCATGAAGGAGGAGTTGCATGGTTTTTATATGAAACTCTAACATATGTTCGTGGTGTATTTGTTAGTCTAAATCAGAAGCAACATATGTGCTTTGGATCTGCTTTTTTGAAAATAGTTATTTAGCCCCTGAAATTTATGAGATTTGGCTTTCTAGGTATGTATACTCACATCCCTACAGAAATAATGTTTAAGGAACTGCATATCTGTGCCTGTGCACCTTAAATTTTTAGTCTTGTGAGTTAATTTCAACCATGTATGTCATGGATTTCAAAGGTACTAACTTTCTACAGATTTAGGGAAAATAAGCATCAGTACAGCACAGAGATGGAAAAAGCCTGTATTTACTTTGAGGAAAGGACTGGCATGAGCTCACTTCTTAGACATCAGAGGATCAAAAGGGTTTTAAGAGAGAAATTGTTAGGAAAATCAGCTTCACAAGTCTCTTTATTCGTGGAACGAGGTAGTCAGTACAGCTCTTTAATATTGTAAATACAAGCTCAAAATCCATGCTGTGTGACATCCTGGTGGTCACCTGCAGAGAGCTGACTACTTAACATTGTGGTTTCCTTTTGTATAAGCATTTAAAACACATCAATTACTTTCACAATATTAGCATTTTTAGTTAAACAATTAGTGGTGTTGTCATATGGATGTTGTGATGATGATCTTTGAAATTACCTCTCTTATATTATTTGGCCTCCCATAGGAAAAAATCTGAAAGTTTCTGCTGTGCAGAATATTTTCCTAGGCTCCTTGGGCTGTATTTGAGTTTTCTGAATTCCATCAAATCCCCTCTGTGTAATCAATGAAGAGATACAGGTGCTTCCAGACTCCTCCAGCATAAGGAGTTGCCCAGAGCCAGTAAAGAGGAATCTTTATGTACATGAACTGAAGTAGAATTTAAGCTGTTGGGATATTACCTCTAGTCTGCCCTCTGTTCTTCATCTGTTTATTTAATTGTCTTTCCATTTGTTCTCAAGTAGAAGATAGATGATTTGTTCCTTGATTCATCATACCATCTTTATGTTTTAGTGGGCAAAGATTGTTCTGTCAGTCTTCTCTCTTGCTAAATTGCTGATTTCAAAATTTATTTTGTTTCCCTCTGCTACATCTTAAAGTGTCCAGCTGGCCATCTACGGAGCCTCCTACTTGTATGAGTTTGACTTTATTCCATACCACACAGCCATGTAAGGAACAGCGTTCCGATCTGCTGATAACCATGGAAACAAATATAGCCTAAACTGCACACCTTATTACTACAAATGATCCAACACTGCATTTATACATTTATTAAAAGATTCAGAAACAATAGCTTAGTTATGCTTGACAGCTTGTTTATGACCATCTCCTCCCTGGTTGTGTTAATACTTGGAGACCTATCACATTAGAGAAGACAGGAGAATACAAAATAGAGTAACAGACACATCCCCATTTATTAGCTGTTTTGCAGTGTAGCCTTTTCCTGCTTACTGTTGTAAGCCTTGAAAGCAAAGAATCGATCCTGTATTTGGTTCCTTTTATGTTTTTAAAGCGTGTTAATGTTTTAAATTTTGTCAAACTAAAGAGTAAAACACTTCAATTTTGCACACAATCTTGTCTTCCACCATTCACACTTTTAGTTTCTGGAGAAAATCTAGGGGGTTTGTGTGTTCGGGGGTTTTTTGTTTGTTTGTTTTTGGTGTGGGGTTTTTTGTTGTTGTTGTTGTTGTTTTATTAATTTGGGTGGGTTTTTTTGGTGTGCATGTTGCCTTTCATGAAGTTCTGTAAAACTGTGTTTCCAAAAAGAATTTATAAAGAAATGCTACTTAATGTGATGACATTTAAATCAAAGCAAGTTCAAACTTGAAGTCAGAAGAAAGCAGTCCCTATCATTTGTAAAAATAGTTGATCAAATCTTAGTCCATTACTATCCTTTTGTGTCATTGAATGGTGCAAGATGAAATTAAAATTGCCTTTCTAGGACTGCTGAGGAGTTCTTTTTTGTGAAGGAATGTCTTTCTGGCACAGAGACAGCCTCCCTGGCTGGATGCCAGTTCCCCTCCATGCCCTGGCAAAGGGGGCTTTTTGGAGGAAGCCTTGACTGAAATGTGCTCCAGCGTGATGGTCCCCTTGCATTGTAACACAATCCAGGAGCTTTGAATTGCGTTCCAAGTTGGGCTAGAGGTTATACTGAATTAGAGTAATTCTTCTTCTCTGATCCTGAGGAGGATAATGGAAAACGACGTCTACTTCTTCCATGTGTGTAGTGTACTGATTTATCACACGGAGCATTTAAATCAATGGGTACCTTGAAGACTGTGATCTTGGTGTGTCCAGCTGATGTATATTATTAAGGAACTTGCTTTTGGAATTGCCAGTGCCTTCAAAAATTTGCTACTAAAAGTCTCAAGTAATTTTTAAGTTTTGTTCATATCCATTAGGTTAATTTGAGGACTAGCTATAAAAAAAAACCCCAACCACCTCTTCAAGATCTGTCATTCTTCTTTTTCTCTGGCAACATGGTTTTTTTTTTTTTATGCAATGTAACACAGCAAATAAAAACAAGGGCAGAAACAAGGGTGTGAAATCATTAGAAACAAAAATGTTGAGGAAGAAAATTAAGATGTTTTGAGAGAAGATTTAAAAAACAAAGAAAAGAGACTTCTGCAGTCGGGGCAGAATTTAGGGGCAAGACCTAAGGGAACAGAAGCATCAGAAACAGTCTGCTGATCTTTCAGTGAGAAGTCTTTTGGAGCATAACTTAAAATTGGTTAAAATATTCCAGAAGCAAATATAACAAGTGGATCACTTCTACCCTGATTCAGTATAGGCATCTGTACTGGGGGTATCTCATGAGTAGCTTTGCAGGAGGCGAGTGAAAGAAAACTAAAATCAGCCAGATGTCCTTGTGTCTGTCAGGCTGGCAAAAAATCTTCTCCCCACCAATATATGCACACATGATATTTGTAAATGGCAATAAAAAAAAGGATGATTAAGCCAGAAGAATGTGAGGGGGAGAGAGTGAGGAAGCAAAGAAAATAGAATTATTTGGAATGGATTTATTTTATAAAAAAGCTGTGTGGAAGCTGTCACAAATGCATATGAAACCAGGAAGAGGATTAGGTGGGACAAATAAAAGAACTTGCACAGGTAAGCCTGGTGCGTGATCAGCTCCAAAAATGGTAAAAAGTGTTGGAAGATTGATGTTATGGGGTAATGCAGTATTGGGGTGAAAGATCAAAGCAAACATGTCAAGGCAACAGAAGAAGAGAATTAACCCATCTCAGTTACTCAAAGAGAAGGTGACTGGACAGAAAGAGAACCTCAATTTGGCATATTCAGATACAAATACACAAAAATTTGGCTTTTAAGGACTCAAAGTGTTTCATACTTTTTTGATTGGTCTTTTAAATAAATTAAGAAGATGCACACTGCACAATCCTTGTGGTAATTTAAATAGTTTTCAAGCGCTGCGCTATTCTGCATGTACTATTGGAAGCCATGACTGATAGATGAGGGAAAAGTACCCTTTTAAGACTTTGAAAATTTGGAATCCCATTTGAGATTCATTTTTGTCTTTGTTACCCAAAGATCATCAAGTGGAACTTGTATGTATGAAACTGAAAGCAATACTGGACAGCAATTATACATATTTTATCTTAACACCTAGAGACACATTTTACTTTATTCCTTTCTCCAGGTTCTGCTGAGTTTAAATTCCCGTTTATTTTTGAGAATGGCTTTCAACCTGTTGTTGTTACCAAGTCTTAGGCTATTTTTTTTATTATTTTCAGACTCTCTTTTTGCTCTGGTTTTATCTTGTGTAGGATTCTCCACTGGTACCTTGGAATCTATAGAACTGTAGTGGCTGGTACCTGTGAATGACCTGGTCCCTTAAGTGTGACTTTTTTTTTTTTTCCTGACAATGTGTTTGCATAAAATTATGAATTACTTGCACTATTCTTTGCAGTATCTACCAAGACAAAACATGCATGTTTTCCAAATTTTTCATTCAGCCAAAGAAACACCTTTTTATTCCCATCAGCTTCTGACATTTCAACAGGATGGAATTAGCTATGTCAGTGCTTGGACTAGTACAATTTCTTATGCTACCCTTCCCAGATCAGATAGCCAAAGGGTGCCTTAATCTATACAGCTGTGTTTCATTAAATACTGTGTGGCCAAGCTCATTTCTTGTAATTAAGTTCATCTTTCCTTTGCCCTTATTTTTTTTTTTAAACTTCGTTTTATAAAGCATTTTTTAAGACACGCTAAGTATGGCTTTGTGATTGCTGCCATTTAGCCCAGCACATTGTATTCCTGATCCTTTGCTTTTGATGGCAATTACAGGGTTCAGAAGCTAATTTGTAGAAGATACTCTTCCAGCATCAGCTGCATCTGGCTTCTTGGCAGACTTCTCAAGCAGTTGTATTGGTGGCTTTGGAGTTGCCTCTGGGTTTGCTGGGGTAATGATGCTGATGGGTTTTCTGGGCTGTCTTACACTCGATGTCGTTTTCTTTTTGATTACCCTTTTAATCTGAGTAATTTGCCCATTTTTTCCATTCATGAATAAGGTCCAGTGCAAGCCCTTTTCAAAAGCCTCGACCCATTTGTCAAGACAGCACAGCATTTGTTTATGCCTGTCATAGACTGCTTTTCTTCAAAATTCTATGCCTCAATTTTAAAATCACAAATACATTACTTACTACCTGTTTAATGGGTATCTTTTCCCTTTGTTAGGGAAGAGAAATACAAGGGCCATTTGCCGCTGGCCTGGAAACACAGATTGTTTTGCATGCATGTACATGTCTCTTCATTGTGAATAGGACCCAAAGTGATTAAACAAGCACTCTTAATATGTTAATTTATAATTTTAATTACAACAATCTTGTATATATAGTCATTAGTGAATACTAATATAAATATTTTTCTATCTTTTTATTCATAATGCATAAACCAATCACCCAGTTACTTCTCGGCAGTTGCCTGTTTCCGTTTCATAATACAATCTTTGTTCTTAGTTATGAATGCATTTTGTTCGTTCCTGTCTTGAATAATCCCTCATTAAGCTAGTCACTTTCTGCTCCATGCTAAAAAGGAAAAAATTATCATGCAAATGTGGCATGCCATATTAAAAAGCACATTACCAAACACTTTTGTTGCTGTCCTTCAATTAGTTTCCCTTCTTTGAATTTAATTTCATTTGTTGTTAAACTACTGACTTGATGTATGGACTCATGAATTTGAGGCTGCTGCCAAGAATGTAGCAGGAAAAAAATCAAAGCCTCTTCAGAAAGCTGCAGAGGCAAAGCTGAAATGAATTTGCTTCACCTTTGACAAGAACACTCGAGCAGCATTGGAATCCTCTGATGATTCAGCTTGGCTAATTATCCAATTATTTATTTCAAGAATAAAGACACTGTTTTACAATTAGAAAAGTGTAAAGTAATCTGAGAAATTTTGTAATGACAGATGACTTAAGTAACTTCTGAGATAAATAGTATCTGCTCAAACTTGTCTTGCCAAGTGTTCAAGCTGTAGTTAAACTGCTCTTTGAGTTTCAGGAAATGAGTAGGGAGTCAAAAGTTATTTGTTTCTTTTCCCCTACCAACCACATACTATACTTCAGAAAAACGCTCGGTTTGTTCTTTTTCCTCTGTGTCAATTTTGTGAGGTTTTTAAGCTATGTTTAAGTTGCATTCGTCTTGATTAAAAGCTTTTGGTTCAAAGCAATACTTTTTAATTGCCTAATAATATAAGTCGGTTCTTAGGAAAGAACCGTGCATTTAGGAGTTCATTTGCAATATAACTGAAAAATTCATTGCATGGCAGTAAAACAATTTACTGTTAATTGCAAGGAGAAGAATTTGCTGTACCATGCTCACAGATTGCCATGAATCATGCAGCACTCCTAGAGATTTATAACAGATGTGTAAGTGGGATGAATTAGCAGGGTTTAATAACAGAGACACAAATCATGCAGACTTCAAGGAGCTTTAATTGATATACTAGAATGTGACGGGCATGAATCACTCAGCCATTCAACAGCACTGTAACATATGGTCAGCTCAATATGCTGCATCTTAAATCGGTTGGTGAGTCGTTGGTTGTCCCATATGGTGGAAGCAATATATTTTTCATGATTTTTAAAAAATACTCTATTACATCTATTTTTAAAGAAATATGATTGTAGCATATGTTATTGACTTTTCTTTTGATGTCCATTATGGGTGCTTTTTATTCTTTTTTGAGGAAGAGTCCAAAATGGACTCTAAAGAATCTTCTGAACAATCAAAATATTGTCAGAAGGCATAAGAATTATTTCTTGACTCATTTACTGCTGAAATGACTTGTACTGTTGTGAAGCGCAGAGAAAGAAAAGATCGTAACAGAAATGCTATGGCAATTTCAGGGTCATCTGGGCTAATAACTCGTAGTAAAAATGAAATGGATGACCAATAGCAAGACGTGTAACTTTACCTGCAAGGTAAACTCCAAGATGAGAAAAAAACCCTATTTTCTTTACGTTTTTGTCCTCCAATTTGCTGAACATTTCTATTTTTATTTGTACATATACATTTTGAATCCAACTGTACAATAATTAAAAACTGCCTGCCTACTTTTTGTTACCGTTACTTTCCTAAGCTATTCAGTGGCTAATTGAAGGCTTCTGTGGATGGGTACACAAATATCTACCTCCAGTTTGCTGAGCAGTAGTTATTCAAACATATGTAAGCCTGTTAAATTTAGCTACAGTGTAAATATGTTATTCCTGGGACAAGAATCTGGCAGAGTATGGAAAAGCTTTAGCAGTTGTATTAGTAAACCTGACAGACTTGAGAAAGGAGTATTGTATCCTTAGAACTGTGGCTGCCAGAATTTAATGTCAACAATTAAAATTTATTTTGATCCTTACCTAGTGTTTATTACTGTTTGTATACACAACAGACCTTACTAATACAGAGATGCACTATTAGATGGAATTACCATCTGTTCAGAGCGAAATGCTGGCATCTGTCTTCGAGTCTAAAACTAAAATGATATTATTTCAAACAAAACAAAATTAACTGCTCTTTACTTACCAACTTCATTTTTGTGTACATGTGTGTGCATAAACACATGGGAAAGGCTTATTTGTAATGACCTGTGTAGCAACGTCTATATTTAGATATATGACTTCAACGTAAGCTGTATGGACCATCTGTCTTTATTGGTCTTTTTTGTGCCCTCTTCTACACAATGGCATGCAGCAATCATGGGCTTTTAAATACTGTTTTAGCTTTATAATACATTAAATATGTATTATATAGCAAGACATTAAAACTGCATAATTAAAATATACAAAATGTGACTTTGAATCCACTAAAATGTAGTATGCTCATTATTTTGACAGATGTGTTTTAACAGAACGTGACTAAAAAAAATTAAATAGATAAAATTATAGTCGATTCATCTTTCAGAAAGTAGCTACAGGTACCACAGTGACACCTTTAGGAAAATATATACTGTATCTTTTAGTCTTGAATATTTTTAATTTCAGCATTTAGTACCCTGCTGGGTTAGTGTCACAGATGTATTTTCAGACCTCTCTGTTCCTGGGCAGAGTCTGGTTTTTCTGTTGTGGTGTTTGTTTTTTTTTTTTTTTTCTTTTTTTTTTAAACTTATGTAACTTTTTATGTACAGTCTTTCACTGTCTTGATGCACAAGAGTTCTGAAGCATTGATGAGACTGTAGTTTAAATACTAATGTTATAGTAAGGATGTTACTTTCTGAAAGGCTAGGCTTCTGTTCCATATATCACAAAATAATAAATTGTGTCATGCCAGTGTTTAATGCGTGTACACAGTGCATTAACTGTAACTGTAGTACATTTATTTGTGCTAGAGGAGACTTGAAAATGATTAAAAAATCAATACTTCCCTGTCAGAGAAGCAAGTGTTACGATGCATTTAAGTAGTTAATTGCATAAGCCCCATAAAAGCTTCAAGTTTGGGTATCAGAGATGCCATAATTATGGTCCAAGTAACTGCCATTTATTAATACAAGACTTAAAGGAAGATACGGTTATTGTCATGAGTGTTAGTTAGCTGTATGCATTTTAGAAATAATGAATTTTAGCATTTCTGTTTTACCATCGGTAAGCTGAACTGGAGGGCTCAACCTCTTATGTTCACATTTAAAATGCTGGCATACACTAGCTCCCTCAAAGGTGAAGTTTTGATTGTTAAGCCATGTTTTCTATTTAAACTTGTGCATTAATACCACAATTCATTAGTGCTGTGCCCTACTTATGCAGGAAAGCTTATGACCTCACGCTGCATTACTTCAATTTTGACATTGTAAATTTCTACCATAGTGTGAGATACTAATTAGATTGTGAAGTCATAAGTGATGCCTAAGCAGGAATTTACAGCACATAGTGCCGTTGGCAGTTTCCCAGTTCCCCCACTCCCTGCTTTCTCCAAGAATATTTATCAAGTTAGAGATAGAAAGGCGAGGGGTGGGGAGGTGGGGGGGGGGTGTGTGTGTGCGCGCGCGAAGTAATGTGTTACAGGCAAATAGGAAAAATGAAAAATATGTTAATGATCTTGGAAATGCGCAAATGTTTAAAAGGATGTTATTAATTCGTTCTAAATGAAGCAGGCTCTCCTTCTCTAAAAGAACTTGCACTATGTACAATGCTGTGCTGTGAAGTAATATGTCAGATTGTGAAGGCCCATATTTTAATTCGGGTTTTATTGTTCTTGAAAGGCGTTTATTGCTCTTTACTATGTCATTACGGGAGCAAGTAATTTTTACAAGTTGGCATTGTATTTCACTTCCCGGGTACAAATGAAGTTTCTGTTCTCAATTCCTTTATCATGGGAAGAAGAAAAGGCTAGATAGGTGGGTATGGATTCTACGGGTAGTAGTGTTCTTGTACGTCCCCAGATGATGTCTTTTATTGTTTCAGTGATGGTCCATTTCTTTCCCACCTGTATGGCCACCGTGCCATTATCCAAACAGGTCATGCTGCCCTCCAGTGGCTTACTGTACAGTATTAGAAAAAACACCCAGACAAACAAATTTTGTCCATAACTCGGCTATAGACTGACCAATGCTATTGGAATGTTTAAAAGAATATCAGGGTATTGGTTTTAATGGTAAGAGGATCATTGTAGTAACATAAAACTCTCTTATGCTGATGCTTTCATGTAAACAGCCTTGTATGGAGTCTTACTGTGCACCAGTGTGGGTGGAAGAAAGTTAGAGAGGATCATTTTCTCGAACTGAATGATTATCTGAACATATGCTAATGTCTTGTGTGTGCATCATAAGGAAAACAACCTGATGGGCCTTTAGTATAGCGGACAGATAGCTGTTCTGCTCCCATCGACGAGAAGTTCAGTGATGAAACGCTTGTGTTGTCACGTACCATACTACTGATACGTAACAAGAGTTAATTAACTCTTCAGATTCTTTTTTGGTCTTTCACTCAAATCCAATGCTGAAAGTCATACAGGTACATGCTTACAGTGTGTATGGCATGAAAGGCTAATGAGGAAGGAATACACATAAATATACTTTTTATGGAGACATTAATTTGGGTTGTTAAAGACTATGAAAAAACAATTATTTTGGATACAGTACTAGACATATTTATCCAAAGCCTGAATACAGAAATAAGGTATTTTACATATTTATCCAAAGCCTGAATACAGAAATAAGGTATTTTTTGTGGAATTGAAAGTAAATTCTTATAAAGATTAAGATTTATTCCCCCCTGCCCCCTTAAACTTCTATGGATATCTGTATTTATTCTGAAGGTGATCAGAAACAGAAGCAGGATGTTTTGCAAAAATTATCTTATGTGCAATAAATAATTTCCTAAGCGTTACGGACAATATCATCTAGGTAATTTTTTTTTTTTTTTTTAATGCACAGCTCCAAGAAAACTTAGTGTCCCTCGTGTTGAAGGAATAAACAGCACAATGGTAAAGATAAATTGGAATGAACCTGAAGAACTTAATGGGCCTTCTCCCATCTACCAGGTGGAGAGGATGGATTCATCTTTAGCTACATTGAGTGCAGAAGTAATGAAAGGGATCCGTTTCCCAGGAAATGGATATTACAGATTTGCTAGTTCCACTCTCCCTGCCAATACTTACTTTACAGGTAAATGAGTTTAAATGACTTTCGAAATGTACCAGTGGTACTCTGCATTTGTTTTACCATTTATTATAATCTGCTATATAATTTTCATGGCAAAATCTGTAGTTTTTAATTTAAGAGCATAATGTGATTGTTAGTGATGTATGTGCTATTTTGATTTTCACATAAAAAGCCTGTGGAAAATGTTATTGGACATGTGGGATTTGTATTCCCTTGCCTTTAGACACAGAGATGTACGTGATGGTGAACGTTGCTGCATATTTGACTCGTTTCCTGGTGGTAAATATAAAAGGGATATTATTTATTATTTTGGGATAAGAACTTTTTGATTAACATGCTGTGAATACTAAGGCATGTTTTCTTTGGTACCTTTTTGAGGATTCCTGAGGTTGCGTGAGCACTCAAAAAGTGCTCTCTTCTGTGTTCAGCACATTTGTGTTGTGGTCTTGTTTGTTTTGTCAAGTGAAAAAAGGAGCCTGCCGATCTGACAGAAGTCTGCTGTTTCTGGGCCTTTGGGTATTATCTCCTCTCTTTTTTGATTAGCTATTTATTTTGGAACTGGGAGTTCTTGAGATTAAAGCAGACCAATTATCCTGTGTTCTGCGATTCCCATCATTTGCTGATGTCTTCACTTCTGGGATAAAGCAAAGATATAGACAGTATGTTTTCTGGGAAGATGAACCTGGCTGCATGTTTGAGATGCTGTAGAGGCCTGTAAGTGAAATATTGCATTGGTGTGGTGAAGTATAAGTGTTTAAAAAAAGAAACGGCAGAGCTGAAGATTATTTATTTTTTTTAAAGTATATGAAAGGCATGTGTGTTTGTGCGTATATATATCTCAAGTCATGAGACTGACAGCACCAAGGGGAGATCCAAAAGGGACTAGACAACAGTGAGAGCAAGCATTAGATGGCATGCTCATGGTGCGAAGGCCACACCACGATGGCCTTACACAGTGGCCTAAGTTGAGACACAACTTAACCTGGCACTAAGCCTTGTTTGTGAAGACAAGTGAGTGCTGTAAAAACCACATAGCATTGTTGATATGCAAAAGAATGCCAAAGATTTGAAGAGTGCTCAGCTGACATCTCTTGTTTTCAGGGTCACCACAGGTAATTCTGGCGAGGATATGTGAGCACAGATATCTTGGTACTTGCAAGTATGTGTGTGCAAATTCCGTTTTTGTTTAAAACAAGAATCACGTTCTTGCCTCTCTATAATGACTCTGTGAACCTGATTAAAAAAAAAAAAAAGTTGAAGATCACTTCCATTTCTTTTCTTGTGAGGTGCTTACTTGACTGATAGTCAAATAATAACAACAAGTGATAATGTGTTAGTTAAATATTGAGACCATGTTGACTTGCAAAACCTGTCTGTGCGTGGGAATCTGTAGGAGCAGCTGCTGGGCTCCTTTCCTCATCCAAATTGCTCTATGGTTTTCCTGACATTGGAGTTGGTACACTTTACTGTATATTTAGTAGAAGACTCTTTGATGTGTTTCTTCTGTTGTCAGTTGTGATGATCTCAACACCAGAGGAATTGTGAGCTGCAGTCTTTCTCACTGGAGCTCCAGTCAGCCACATCACTGCAGTATAGTTAAATAGTTTAATTCGATAAAGAATTGGGAATATAACTGAATTTCCTGCTTCTCATCAGAAGTCTCCAAGAGTGCTGAGGAAGAGGGTGTTACACTACTGGGATTAACATACCTGTCTATTTGTAAAGAAGCAAGCCCAACACTAATCTACCCGAGTGCCAGTTCAGTCTGGGGTTCAGTTTTGCTCCATAAACTGAAACTGAGGCCATGAATAAGGGTTATTGAGATGGCTGAAGTGATTTGAGAGCGTTGGACAGACAGGTTTGGAGAAGATGTTACAATAGAACTGTTTTCATACTGGCATCTGATGGCTGATAATGCTGTGTGGATAAATATAATTTATTATTGCTTTTGATTGAGTTCTTTCTTTTCAACCAGCTGTTGGTCTGAGTACCTGGAGATGACCTAGAACAGGCAGACACTTAAGGGAATGAAAGATACTCTTTAATTGTACTCTGCACTTGTTCTGTTGTTGAGACCCTCTCTTATAACCCATCTCTGAAGACAAGCAGTTGGCATTTGTGCTTTATAGATGGAACAGCTTTAGTGTGCATGCAGCTGTGTACATTTTTGACACAAAAGTGTGCCAGCTTGTATATGTCAGTCAGCAGACTGATACTTCTTAGTGCGTCTGGGATCTCCCACTGCTAATCCAGAAAAAGATAGATCAGTTTATTTGTTGCTAATAAATGCCGTTGTCCTCACTAGCTCCCTGGCGGGTCTTACACTCTGAGGTGCAAGTAATGGGGGCAGATGTATTATCTGGGAAATTTTCCAAATTAATCTTAAAAAAAAAAAAAAAGGCAATAAACACTGGCTACACTAAGCAGTGTCCTTCTGTAACAGGGTCTCCAGCTGCACAGGAAGATGTGCTCAGAGTACACATTAGATGAGGAGAAGTCAGGTAAAGAAAAGGATTGTTTCTGCCAGAATTGTACACATGCAACTTCTCCGTTCTTCAAACAACGAAGAAGTCTTTTAGGCATCTGTAATATCATTTCCCAAAACATGCAGATGTGATTTCTGACAACTTGAAGAGGTACAAATAAGTATTAGGTACAACAGTTTACTGTATCTATCAAAATACCACCAGGCAAAGGAACTGTTAGTGTTCTTGTTTTAGCTAAGGAACTCACCTGTCTCTCATCACTCTGAGGACTGGAATATTCAGGGTTTTATCTTCGTATCTTCATGAGACAGCCAAATGCTATCATTCTGATTTCATAGATGGGGAGCCGAAGTTCAGATTCTACTTGATGCAGGAGTTTATACTTCAAAGGCTCTCTGGAAATGGCTGAAAGGTTTTACAAATTAGTTATATTGTGTGGTTTGCTTTATCAGTACAGCTTGTGTGATGCAGCCACATCTGGTCCGGAGTTATAATGCTGCAGTAACACTGGTGGGTTTGTCTTTCTGGTTCTCTCATAGTCAAGAGATACTGTCTATTTTATACAGGTGTAGGCAAGCAAGCTTAGAGTTCACAGAACTGTAAATAGCCAGGTGTCTAAATATCTTTTAAATTCAAATTGTACTTGTATTATCTCTTTAATGACTAAGTCTAATGGCTAGGTCCCAAAGAAACCTAAGGGTGAAGGTGATGAGCGTGATGTCATGTTAACCTGGCTTTCACTGCTAACAAATGGGTGAGAATAGTTTGCTCTGCAGGGAAATTAGGGTCATCTTGTACTTTCTAGCAGATGTATACCGAGGCTTACCAGTAAGGTCCTTCAAGATCATTGAATGAAATCCATGGAGAATAGCATGCTGAAATGTGTGTGTGTGAATATCAACAACAAGCCAACAGATTAACTATGAAAAAGAGTTTTTCCTCAATTCCTTTTTGCTCCTTGGTTGAGGGTTAGGACTTGAGTTGCCTGAATGGATGAAATAAAAACTGATATACGAATTCTGAGCTGTGTAAACGAGCCCTGCTTAGGATCAAGTTTTGTTCTAATTTGAGGCACTACCTTCTGTTCAGGATTCATAATGTATAAATATCCCTTGAGCGTAAGGCAGCTTTAACTTTTTGTTTTACAGAGAGTAGGGGATAACATTTTTCTTTGAAAATATGATGCCTTAGGAAAGCACACGTGCACCCTGTTGAATATAGTGGTGGATATTATGCCTTCAAACAGAAACAGTGCCACTGTTTAAACTTTGTAGAAAATCCTGTTTAAAAGCTATTCAATAGTTTTTTCTAGAACAAGTATATAGGATTAAGGTCCTAAGCCAAATAAAGGGAAGTTTTGTTTTCAGGTATTGTTGGGCAAATAGGTGCCAAACTACTGAGTTCTTTGAAAAAGGAGGTTCTGGGTCCGAAGAGCAACTGGTTGAAAATTGAGCCCTGACTATCTGTGGGATATGATGACATCTGAGCTAGGAGTTTCAGGACTGCAATTTACTGTCCTAAAGTAGTCATGGAGTACACAAGTAGCTTTTTGAATCTTTCCTCTGATTGATCCATCACCAGACAGAAAGTGTGTGGCAGAGCTGATAGGGCCTGTTACAGTTAGAAAGGATAGAAATTACAATCAGTTGGACGCATGAATGAATGAGGAAGCTTCTTGACTCCGTGCTATGGAGATATAATTGGGCTCCGTGAAGAGAAACTGAGTATACTTGTAGGGGGTATATAAGAACTGCTCACTGTGTAGTGTCTCAATTGCTACAAAAGAATGAACTCTGAGTAGCAAGGTGGTTGCGTGAAAGGTTTCGTTCCTCCTGACCTCTCAAAATAAGACTACTTTTCAAATACGACATTGAATGTAAATTGACAAATCTGTGGCGTTGTAGTGAGTTTTGTAAATAATATAAATATTCCATCTATGAAATGGAGCAAAAGAAATCCTCTAAGCATGCTTTGTGTTGCTTAAAATACAATTTGAGCTTGATTATTGGAGTTATAATTACATGTCCTTGTGAGAAGGGAGGCCTTTACTTCTTTAGTGATAAAATAATTCCTTTTTTCAAGTGGATGAAAGATTTTTTGTGAAATTTTAAACCCTGTTGAATTAGCTATTACTGTTTTAATATGATTCCTCTTGGATGCTGCTTGTTTAAAAATAAATTATCCATGTAATATTGATCAAAATGCAGTCCACTCTGAAGAAACTTTTGTGTTTGGCCTTGCTTTGGATCCAAGTTTTCTGAAATAGGATACTACAGTTATAAAGAAGCGGGTCTTGCCTGGAATACACTTTTTACCAGCCTCTACGTAATGCGAATTCAGCTCTGTAATAATTAGGAAGTAACTGTATGAGGTAAGATGTTCATATATTCAGCATTACAAGTAGAGATTTTTTATAATGACTTTTTTAGTGTTGTGAAGTGGTCTTAAAAATGTGTATTTAAAAAAAAGATATATCTGGGCTAGTGTTTTTCTGCCATATTCTGACTCAGATACACACACATTTCTCAGAGTGGAGAATCTTTCCAGTAATGATGTTTTTTAATGAGTTTGCCATGGAACACTGCACGAGCATCGTTTACATTTGTTCTGAGCAGAACTGCTGGGAATGGCTGTGGTCATTCAGTGCTGGATCTCCCCGTAGCTCTTCATCACCGTGAACTCTCTTTGCAGTAATATAAAACAAATTCTACTCCCTATAATCTTAAGCAAACATTTCATAGTTAGTAGAAGGTGCAAATATTTTCATTAGTGTATGGAGCTAAATAAACAGGCCTTTTCCAGCATCCCAACAGAAATTTGTGGAATGTGTTATGACTGAATACCAAGAAAATGAACATGATTGGAGGTCTAAAAACAGTCTAAGAGGAAACGCTGAAGAAAATGAAGACTAAAAGGGGACATGGTAATGGTGTTAGAGTGCATAAAAATGGTAGTTTTAAAGAGAATGAACTTTTCTCCATGTCTACTGTGAGTAAAACGCCAATACACTCATAATAGGCTTATAGCAAAGTAGATTGTCTTCTCACAAGATTTTTTTTTTTTCTAAAAGATTCAGGTTAGTTGAGGAAAGAAATACATCGTTGTGAGAAAAAACTGTAAGCTCTGACACTGCAAATTTTAAAGAATTGTTGGATGAGCATTTCTGAGGAATACCCTATGTAAATTTGATTCTGCTTTGGAGTAACTGGATTGATTCTGTGACCTCTAAGAATGTTTTCCAAACATATATCCTATTATAAACTCAGATCAACCCAAGGAAACTAGGAAAATGTTAATTTCACCAAATAACCTTTAGAAGGAAACGGCTTCTCTTTTTGTTTTTGTTGTTGTTGGGGGTGGGGTGTGGGGCAGGAAACACTGCATAGCGTTCTGGTTGACAATTTTTTGTAAAAAGGGAAGGTAACGTGAGTTGAGCAAGTTTTGCTTGTATTTTATTTTTTCTCCTCTAGATATTTTCCAGCATGTCTTTTTGTGACTACTGATCAGGTTTGAGATGGTTAGAAATGAGTTTTAATTATTAAATCAGAACAATATACTAATTTAGGTCGGAAGATAAGTCCTCTAATCCAACCTCCTACTTAGAGTGAGACCAGCTAGACCTGTTTAGGCTTTTGTCTGTCTGAGTTTTACCCCCGTATGTAGTCAAGTACATTTCCCAGTACTCTTCCCGTTTTCAATCTGACCGACCTTTGGTAATCTTTTCCCTCTTATGTCTATGCAGAATTTTCTGTATTTGAACTTGTGTTCATTGCCTTTTGTTCTATCACTATATAACTCCGAGAAAGTGTGTCTCCATCTTCTTTATATACTTCCACGAGGTAATTGGAGAAGACAAGATCATCACCGCCTTCTTCCATGCTTAAGACTGAAAAAACTCAGTTCTCTTTGGCTTTTCTCATATGTCATGTACTTTGGCCCTCTGACTATCTTGGTGCCCCTCCACTGGATTCATTCCGGTGTGCCAGTATCTCTTTTTTTATGCCAGATTACTCAAAACTGTATTGCAGGACTTGGCATTTGCCTTTGCTGAATTTCACAAGGTTTCTGTCATCCCGTTTCTCCAGCCTCTCAAGATTTCTGAATTGCAGTGTATCCACTACAGCCCTCTTTCTTTTTTTTTTTTTTTTTAATTGCCTGCAAATGTTGTGACAATACATTCCATCCTATCACCCAAGATTTATTTCAGTGAATAAAACTGTTAAAGAGAATTGATCCCAGTACCAGTTTCTTGTAAATGCTGCCCACTGGGTTTCATGCTACTTATCACGAGCCTTTGAGTCCTGCTGTTCAGTCAGTTTTTTACCCACTTTTACAGTCCACCTGTGGTCCAACTGTTTCTCCCGCCTGGTGGTGAGGATCCTATGGGAAACCATATTGAAGTCCTTGCTAAAGCCAAGGTACGCAACACCAGTTGCTTTCCCCTTTGGCTGCTGAGCCAGTCCTTTCCTCACAGAAGGCAATCAGGTTGGTCGGGCACAAGTTGCCCGTAATAAATCCACGTTAACGGTTCCAAATCATCATCTTGTCCTTTGTGTCTGAATATGGCCTCCTGCATAGCATTCCTGGGGACAGTTTATGCTGGAACAGTCTGTAGTTTCCCTACTCTATAGACAGGACTTAACAGAAAATGCTATTTTACGCTAAAAAGATGAAGAGAAATCTGACCTTTTTTCTTAGTTTGATTTTATGCACTCTTTGTCTCTCTTCTGGCATTTTTTTCCTTACATAACTTTTTAAGAATCATCCTTTTTTATTTTATTACATTGAACAGAGGACGGTAAACAAGATTTTCCAAGGGAAAAACTGTTATGAAAGAAATTCTTACACCAAGCATTCTAATACTGAGAGAGAAAGGAAGAGAGTGCATTTGTTGAGCTGAATTGGGAGAACACACTTTCTATCTCAGGGAACTTTTGATAGCATCACTCATTTTTCAGACTTCTATATTAAAACATACACTAAAGAGCTCTTGGAAAGCTCTTATTTTAATGTCCTTTCTGTTTAGGTTGTTGCCACAAGACTTCTCCTTAGAAGTTCTTTTAATTTTTTATGCCGACTTCTTACATTTTCTCTTCATGTCTTCACAAAAGAACAATTTGAACCCACATCTTCATCTTCTGTGAAAGAAAGATAAAGATCTTCTGTGTCAGCATCAAGTGTCTGGCTTCAGTAAGAATGGGAACCATTCTTTTTTCTGCCTGAGAACCGTTTCCACAGACATTTTAGATAGAATTTTGTCCTACTACTTAAAATGAATTCACGGTTTCATCTTGAAAAACACATTTATTTCTTCCTTCCTTCCTTCTGAATCCCAAGAAACCTAAAGATAGGGAGCAAGAGAAGAACTATGTATAGAGGAAAAGGAGCGATCCAGCACAACAAAGTGAACTGTGCTGCTTTATGAACAAAACAACTTAAAACATTTTTGAACATGCACAACAGGGACTTAGGCAGCAAATAAGCCAAGCTGATGCTGACCTTGCCAGTGTAACAGGGTAATATTTTCAGTAATGTGAGCTGGTTTTCTTAGGCATGGACATACTTTCTATCAGTATCAAGTATCTGCTTTTTCTGTGGTGTGTGGTTTTTGTTTGGGTTTTGTTTTGTTTTGTTTTATTATTATTTATTGTAGAAAAGATTTATTGTAGCTACTACAAGGGAGGGGAAAAAAAAAAGGTTCTGTATTATTTCTCATATTTACTTCCTGCACTTTAACAGATCAACTATGCAGCACAAGCTTTGACATGCATTTTTTTTTTGCATCTTCTTGGCTTTTGTGCCTAAGTACATTTTTTGCCAGTGCCAGTGTTGCATGACATTCTGCACTGCATGGTTAAAAAACTAATTTTTTTAGCTTGTGCATGGATACTTTCAGAGCATGTAGTAATCACAGCTGTGGAAGCTGTAAAAGCGCGGTAGCTTTTCTCTTGTTACATCAAGCTGCCAGTGGAAAAGCCCTTTCCCAGACTAGATCATAGTTCCTTTCAACTCTCTGCTTGTGCAAAACCAGTTACAGAAATGGATCTTTTGATTATCACAAATATACTGCATGACCTGTACTCTGTAAAACAGCAGTTCTTCCCCTTTTCTCACGACTCTGGTTGTGCTTCTGTTCATTTTGTGCAAACATGATTCACTATTTTGAAATGTATGGGGCATTCCCTCTGCAGGTGATAAACCTAAGAACTAGCAGAAGAAAAGGCTTTTATCAATTATTGTTTAGTTAAGTAATAACTAGACTAGTAAGTAATAGAAGTAGTTACTCTCTACCAAGTTTGGTTTTTTTATAAACTAATCTGAGGGCGTAACTACTGATGTACCAAGTTCTTTTATATAAGATTAATTCCCACCAGTAAAGAATACCTTTATATTTGATGTTTCTTTTGCTTGCTTGTCTTCAAACAAAATGCTGATAAAATTTGGTGTAGGAACTTTGTATAGGAATCTGCACAAAGAATAGTCAATGAATTTAATATGAGTGACTGTGGAAAAAACTGTTTTTTGTTTTAGTATCTAGTCTGGCCTTTGCTCGTGGAGCTCTCTTGTATTTGTTCAGCTCACTGAAGAAGCCAAAGGTGGGATTATATTCTGTGTTTACAAGGGCAAAGAAGGGAAGGAGAGAGTTCAAGGAGATGTTCTGTTCTCTGTGCCTGCTCTGTGTGCAACAAGGATAGTGGGTGCCCTCATATGTGTCTCTGAAAATGAAGTTATGGAAATGCTGTGTTTTGCTTCAGGCATGACATCTTCTGGGATTCTTTTTGTGCTTGTCTGCCGGTAAGAAAAGGTGCAGATGGAGGGACTTTTTGGGAGGGAGATTTAGAGAAATAAAAGTTGCTGAAAATAACAAACATAAAGAAAAAGCTGGAAGGTAGAAACTGCACAAATGCATGAAGTTTATTCAATAACATCAGAAAAAAAAAAGGAGGCAGGGAAGGTGCCGAGCATCTCTTGGAAGTTTTGCATGTGGGAGCACCATGTACTGTGTGTTAAATGGAGGCTCATTTAATTTTAGTTAAAGCAAGGGCTGAATGGTACAGACCAAAGAAAGAACTTGAAGCAGGTTTGAGCATAGAAAACAGTAGTACAATGGATGTTCACCTTTTATAATAAATGTATAAATGCTTCTGGAAATTCTCAGATTCAGATACCTGATGGCACAGAGACAGATGAAAAAAACCTTGACTGTTTCCAATGCTTTTCATTTGCTAGTGTAATTGTGGGTTTTCCATGCCAGTACTTCAGTACTTGTAAAGATTTTTGTAGGATTCTTACATGCTGGTATAGTTGAACTTGTAACCCAGAGCAGTTTTAAAGGGAGGGTTTTGATGAGAAGTAATAGCCAAAAGGAAATATTTCTGCAACTTTGACTTTAATACAAATCAAATACATATCAAATTTCTGATGTTTTTTATTTCTAAAGTCTTATGGTTTTAGTCAGTGCTAGGGCCAGAAAGGCAGTAACAATGACACGTGGTCAAGGTTTTAATTTAAACTAATCATGCTAAATCCTCTTGTGTTTTTAGTGGTGCAGTTATACTGCATCTGCTTGGAAAACATTGGCTAGTCAATATTGGCAAGGATGGCAGGAACTCTATTATTTTTGATACTGCCTTTCTCTTCAAAGTTCTTTCTTAATTCCAAATTATACATGAATCTTGTCTAGGTTTTTTGTCACCCATTGAAGTGGCTGAGGGAACTGGGGCTGTTCAGCCTGGAGAAAAGGAGGCTCAGGGGAGATCTACAGCTCTCTGAAAGGAGGCTGTAGGGAGGTGGGTGTTGGTCTCTTCTCCCAGGTAACAAGCGATAGACCAAGAGCAAACGGCCTCAAGTTGCCCCAGGGGAGGTTTGGACTGGGTATTAGGGAAGTTTCTTCACCAAAAGGGTGGTCAAGCATTGGACCAGGCTGCCCAGGGAGGTGGTTGAGTCCCCATCCCTGGAGGTATTTAAAAGTTGTGTAGATGTGGCACTTAGGGACATGGTTTAGTGGTGGGCTTGGCAGTGCTAGGTTAAGTTGGTGATCTTAAAGGTCTTTTCCAACCTAAATAATTCTATGATTATATTGAAGAAAAACCTGTTTCTTAATCCTTGTAAAGGCTCCTGTATATGGACAAAAGGACCGTATTTTACAGGAAGATACTTAGAATGTGATGAAGTGTTTCGGCATGACAAGCTCTTGTATGTATTAGATTACGTATTTATTTGTTTATTTTGAGGATCTGTTTGTGGAGTTGCACAGGAAGAATCTTATCTGTCCCTCCTATTATTGGATTCATAGAATCCAGGTTGGAAGAGACCTTAAGGATCATCTGGTCCAGCCTCTTTGGCAAAAGCACAGTCTAGACAAGGTGTCCTGGCACCCTGTCCAGCTGAATCTTCAGTGTCCAATGGGGAATCCACCAAGTCCCTGGGGAGATTATTTCAATGACTGATTGTTCTCATTGTGGAAAACTTTCCCCTCCGGTCCAATTGGAATCTCCCCAGGAGTAACTTGTACCCGTCACCCCTTGTTTTTCCTGTAAAAAGGGAGTCTCCATGTTCTTTGCAGCCACTCTTTAAATACTGGAATGTTCTCAAGGCTGAGAAAATCCTGTTCTCTCAGCCTTTCCTCGTATGGCAGGTTTCCCAGCCCTTTGATGATCTTTGTAGCTCTTCTCTGGACTGTCTCCAGCCTGTCTGCATCATTTTTGTATAGGGGGGTACCAAAACTGAACATGATATTCCAGATGTGTCCTGGCAAGGGCTGAGTAGAGTGGGATAATGACTTCTTTATGTCTGCCAGTGATGCTCTTGTTGATGCAACCCGGCATCCTGTTGGCTTCCTTAGCTGCAGCAGTACACTGTTCACTCAAATTGAGCTGCTTGTCCACCAGGACCCCCAGGTCCCTTCCCACAGAGCTGCTTCCCAGCCTGTGCTGCACCTCCTGGATTATATTTTCCCAGGTGCAAGAAGTTATAGTTGTCTTTGTTGAATTTAATAAGGTTCTTGTCTGCCTACTCTTCCAGCCTATCCAGGTCTTCCTGCAGGGTGGCACGCTTTTCCAGAGTGTCCACTCCCCCACCCAGTTTGGAATCATTGGCAAACTTGATCCCATTACCCAGATCACTTTTAAAGATACTAGCCAGTGTTGGGCCCAGTGTTGATCCTTCGGGGACCCAGCTTGTGACAGGTTGCCAGTTTGACCAGGAGCCATTTACCACCGCCCTCAGTGCGGCTTATCGGCCAGCGCCCACCCACCCCCCCGCCCCTCCAGACTACTTAGTCCAGACCGTAATGCAGCAGTTTCTCTAGGAGGAGGCTGTGGGAAATTGTATTGAAAGCCTTGGAGAAATCCGGGTAGACAATGTCCACTGCTCGCCCCACATCGACCAAGCAGGGTACTTTGTTGTAGAAGGCAATCAGGTTTGTCAAGCACGATTTGCCCTTTGTGAATCCGTGCTGGCTTCTCCCAGTCATGTGCTTCATTTGACTTCTGATAGCCCCCAGGAGGATTCACTGCATAACTTCCCAGGGACTGAAAGACTGACGGGCTTATAATTTCCTGGATCCTCCTTTAAGCCCTTCTTATAGATGGGGGTGACATTAGCCTTCTTCCAGTCTTCTGGGATATCCCTTGATCTTCATGAATTCTCAAAATTGACGGACAGTGGCCCCACAACGTCAGCCAGCTCTCGGAATGCCCTGGGATGGGTATTGTCAGGGCCCATGGATTTGCAGGGGTCGAGCTCCTGTAGCCGTTCACGTACCGACTCCTCCTTCACTGACAGTGGGTCTGTGTTTGCATCAACCTGGACTTTTGTTCCCAAGGCCTGGGGCTCAACAGTGCTGGTGAAGACAAAGGTGAAGAAAGTATTAAGAACCTCTGCCTTTTCAGCGTTGTGGGTGACTAATTCACCTCTCCTGTTTAGCAGCAGGCCAGTATTTTCCTTCTGATTCTATGGAGAGTTTTCAACAAGGGTCTAGCAAAGAGAGACTTACTACTATATTGGCTTGTGAGATACTTCAAGTGCAATTAATGCTTTCTGGTGGATACTTGGCCCTTATTTAGATTATTTCTATAAAAAGTCTGATGACTCGAGACACTGCATTTGACTAATACCGAGCCTTTAAATTATTCCTGCTTTTAAGATACAAATTTCTTCCCATATTTTTTTTAAATGGTGAAGATGTAACTGCTGAATTATGTATTGACTAAAAGTGTGTGAAGAGTCAGGCATTGATTCTGATTGCATTGTGAATTTGATCAGGAAATTTTCATAATAATAATATAAGGAAGCTTTTCACCTTCTAATTGATTTTCAGGGCGATTAAATTAAGACCCTGTCTAAGTACGACTGTCCTTATCAATTACTGGCAGAATAGAGAAATTAAAGGATTAAAAATTTACGTGTGTTAAGATTCAGTATTTAAGGTCTAAAATCAATCAGATCATAGACTGAATAATTCCATTATGACAAAACTATCATTCAGGATTAGGCTGTGGTAATTTGGAGAAAAAAAAGCTGTCTGCGCTAATACACACGGGGAAAACTAAGATGGCAAAATTCAGCACCTAGAACATATGAAATGGAGTTAAAATAAGCAGCATGAACTTAATTCAGCTTTGTTATTTTTATGTTATGATGGCATGTAATCAACTGATTAAAAACTAGCTTATCCACAGGTTCTGTGTATGGTGTGGACAAGATGTTGCCTTTTAAAAATTCTTATTTTCTCTGTATGACTTGACGTCTGTCTTACTGTACATATCTAGTTCTTGAGTAAATGCAGATTCCAAATTTTTCTTTCCTGTCCTATTTTCACTGCATTTTCTGAGTAGATTCTAATAATTGATATTCACTTCTACAACACTTATATTTTTAGTTTTGTTTAATGAATTGGCACTTTGTGTAAAGAAAAAGAGGAGTGAATGCTAATTTTGAATGCTCAGTTTTACATAGGTAGGACCTGAGTTTTCAGAGCAGTTGATGTGTTTAGTTTCCACTGACCCCTGTTCAATTAAGGCCATTTAACACTTCCACGGATCTCCGTGGGGTGTTTAAATGCAAGCACAAAAGGAAATAAGAGTGCATAACAAGTGAATAACTGAAAAGTTTGCCTTAAGAGATTTGCCTCACGTTGCGTAAGAACTTTGTGGCAGGGGTAGGGGACAGGTTTCTGCAGAGTGACATTGAACTGCACTAGCTATGAAACTGTCCGTTCACTTTTCATACTCCCCTTCCTCTTTCATTAAACGTCTGCAGAGCACTACATCAAATCAGACAGGCTTCTGTGCACAAAATGCTTATTTGCTACATGAATTCTGTTTTAGTTGGTGAACATCATAAAATCCTTGAGGAAGATATCTTATGAGAAATGTGTGTTTGTACAATTGTAGACGATAACATTATTCATCTTCTATTTGTGTATGCGTTAATTTTTTTCAGACAATTTTGGTTTTGCATTTCCTAAATTTTGAGAGTTTACTTTTACAGGCCTAATGTTGTCTAAGTAGTTATTCTGAATAGTAATTAAAAAAAAAATAAATCCAATGTCATAGAAGAATCCCAGACATCTATCATGTTGAACATTGCTGACTAATACAGATGTCAATAGGTAAAAATCTTTAATATTCATGAATTCTTTCTGATCTGAACTGCTAGAGACATTGCCTGCTGCACTAGATGATCATCTGTATGTGAAGGATAAAGTGCATGCTTTTCCACTGTATTCCGTGTTTACTAGCAACATAGATTTTCAGTGGATTTGTACGGAGAATTTTTACTAGTGGCTATAGGTTGTCCTTTTTTTTCTATTTAACACCCCCACCAGCACACCCTTTTTTTTTTTTCCTTTTTGTTTTTTCCTTTTCCTGTTTTGACACTATCCATGATTTGTTTCTCCCCACACGCACTTCCCCCCCCCTCCTGGTTTGCCCATTATAATGTCCTTGATTGTCTACCTTCTGTGTTCTTCAAGGTGGTGTCATCTTTTCTTCATATTGCCAGGCACAAAGTGGTAGGAAATTAATAGGCCAAGAGAAAAAATCTTAACCTTCCTTTCTATTGTCTAGCACACTATCAGAATTCAGTGGCCATGAAAGAGCCTTCTTAGCCCCTAAGTTTCTAAGATGCAAGGTCTCCATGCAAATGTAATTTTTCTTTGAGAATTTCACTACCGTAATTGAGCTAACCATCCTGCAATGAGATGTTTCCTGACACTGATAAATTTAGACTTCCATCTTTTTTTACCTTAGGATAACCACACTCCAATGAATTCATATCTCTGATCCACAGAAGGAAGGAACTAAAACATTTAAAACCTCTTGTTATTTAAGAGTATAAGAGTAATTTAAATTAATTCTTCAAAGTAATAATGAAAATGTATTTGTAAGCAAATATGGTTATAAAATACTTTCTTTGCTTTTACTTGAGAGAATAATAAAAAAAAAGTTATGCAACAGTGGTATCAAAGACCTGGGAGGTAAATTTAGCAGTGAGTGGCGCTGCCATTCAAATTTGGAGACCTTGGGGAGGAAGTGCTGTCTGCATCTTAGTGTTAGTAATTTGTTTAATGAAGACACTGGCTTTAAAAGTATGTTGAAGTTGCAGTATTTTAATTTGACTAAATCTTTGGTAGTTGTTTTACTTACCTACAGAGTTTCCAAAGATTATAGTGAGCTTTGTCATAGGACGGGATCTGCACTAAACATCACACAACGCTTTTGACAGTAGAATGATATGCTTTCTTACATGATACTTGCTAGGGTTTTCCTTCAGGAAGTGTGTATTTAAAAAAAAATGAACTAAAGAGTATAATATGTATTTAATTAGATAATGGTTCTATGTAGTTTGTTATTTTGACTTGTGAAGTGAAATCCCCTTGTTTTTTTGAGCTACACGAGGTTGTCTTTTGCAGCTAGGAAAACCAATACCTCTAAACCAAATTATTTTTCATGATACTTCTCAGAATGAGAAGGGAATTACACTTTTCTGTGTATGAATGAAAATGCAAACCTGCTAAGTAATGTTCTGGTAGAAGGACTATTTAATATGGTGTCAGAAATGTCTCATACTAAATTACTGGAGGATTCATTGAGCTCAATAGTGAATTATTGCATGACTTCTTTAATTTAAAGACATTCTAGAGAATTATATACTGTACTGTAGAAAAATCTCAAAAAGTAACTATACTCTATCCCTGTATATACTCAAAATGAGATTTGATCAAAAGTAGTTAGATCTGTGCTTACTGACTTAAGATCTATAATACCTTAAGATTAATTGGGAGCATAAATGGAGAAGCTGACAACCTGGAACCTTGACTTCTTAAAATTGCTGACCCAATTACTGCTAAGCCCTTTGCTGACATGTTAATATGTCTCTTTAAACTGGTAAGTCACCACCATTTCAGTGTGTGCTAGAGTTGGTCCATCGGATGAAGGAAGATGTAAGTTTAATTTAAATAATTATTGACCTATTATGACCTTTTCATTTCACTTGTACTGCTCCTCTCAAGGTAAGCAATTATATTTTTATAGTGTTGGATGGTAATCAATGTACAGGAGCTATCTTTATTGATTGAAGTAAGGCCTTTGATCTGGTAATCACCAACTATTGCTATCTAGGCTGGCCTTAACTATATTGGATATTACTACAGTTATTTGGTTTTAAAATATGCAGAATTTAGAATTGTATTAAGATGTTGCAAGCAAAGTAAAAAAAAAAAAATAAAATCAGAAATCCGTAAGATTGCACTTCATAATCTTCCTTAGAAATTGGAAACAGATTTTTTTTTTGTACAATATGTGCCATTTCGTAACTTACAACTAATTTAAGGTCAGCAGCTTTTTTTCTTTTAATATCAACTAGATGGTCCTTTTGGGGTCAGTTTTACTTAGAAGGGAAGCCTGGCTTTTCTTTATTTTTTTAATTTGCTACCCATGTTTTACATTTTTGCAAAAAATATTTAGTTCATTGGTTGTTTTTTTAAGTTTGTTTTATACTTCTGCTCTTCCATTAGAGAGTGGAAACTGATCTGAAATTCTTATTCTTTTTTAACCAATGTGCACTTTTTGTACATGCATTTTGTGCAATTTCTTTTTACACAAATATTCATATCAATGTAGTAGGTAGGAATAGTAGTTGAAACATTGGACATTTATCATAGTACATACCACCAGTAGGTAGTACCTGAGCATCTTCCAAAGCACAGTCATACTCAACTAACTTGTTCCCATCTTTTTCCTCACTCCTCAGGTACCTACTTCTTTTTTACCTCTTCCCTAACATTTTTCTCGGGACTTGTTTTTGTTTTTCTATTTCTCCTCTCTTTAGTTTTAATTTATGACTTTGGAAAGCCTAAGTAGATATAGGTTTAAACTCTTTAGAAAGCTGTGAAATTTGTGATCATTTTGATCTGCTCCTTTAATGAGTTCCAGGGCCTCTATCCTTCTTGCAAAGGGAGTTCAGTCTTGCTCTGGTGAGTCTTGAAACTAACAGCAGTTGTTCAGTGAGGTCACCAACATAATGAGAAGGGCACTCTTGAGATATCTTGAACCACTTCCATGGATGGCCATGAAGATTAATATTGGGACCTTACATTTGACCTAATATTCTATGGAGAGTCTGTGTAGTGAGCAGAGCAAATGGGATGATGTGCTTGTGGCAGAGTGTAAATAAAGCTACTGCATTCTGGTTTGGTGTTTCCTTTTTTTTTTCTCCTTTTTTTTTTTTTTTTCTTTTTTTTTTTTTTGGTATGTAAGCTAAAAGATTGCATCTTATTCTTGCTTAAGGTCATGAAGTTGTGAGTTGTTATGATCAGGTGCATTCCTGAGAAGCAGTGGCATAATCTCCTTGCTAGTCATAGGTGGAAGGAGGCAGGTTTTTGTGTGCTGCTGTCTCTGCCAGCCTGTGCTGAAATGACTGGAACTTGGTGTTTTGAACTGTGTTCATGAAGAAGTAGATGATACAGTAGAACTGATGATTAAGCACAGCAGAGTTCTTTCCAGTCTCCACGTTTTGTGACTTCATTACCTGCAAGATCTGTAAATCTGTTATTTTGAAATAATGTGTTCTTAATTTGTGTACTGAAAAGATATTTTATTCTTTCATATTTGCTTTATTTTGGGTTTACAACCCATTTTTTGTAATTTCAGAATTCACCTGTCAGCATTCTGTATTTTATCTTATTTCATATGGCTAATAGGTTTAATTGTGCAAGCATGCATTACTGCAGTTAGCTTAATCCCAGCCTTATTGTTCAGTCCTGCACACCGTTATATTTTTTTTTAAGTCTGTTGGTCAAAGGCCAAAAAAGGTCGTAAATAAAGGCTGGGACTGATCACGGGGCTTGAAAGTTTTATCTTAAGCCTTACCACAATCCCATTTTAGGACTGCGTGAATTCAGAGCAGTGGCAGATATATTCATGTGTGAGTCTTTTTATCTCTAAAAGCCTTATAGTACGAAGATATTCCAATATAGCATTTGATTTTAAAATAATGCAACTACTAAAGTAAATAGAATGCCTGTCTACCAACATGGCTAAGAAATAAAAATAAAAATTACTTGACACTGGGACAGGTAGACTTATGCTGGGTAAAATTATGTGTGTTTTGATTTTTTTTTCCTCTTTGGTTAAATTCCTTGGAACTATGATAAGTTATAAAGGACATGTACTTGCCTTTTGTGCAAGTTCGAGGGAACCTACCAGACAGGGGTCTTTTTCCCCATTAGGAGAATTTTCTGTCCTGCTCAGCATCATCTGTCTATACTGCTCCACCTTCTTTGGGACTACTGTGGTGAAGCTAAAAAAAACAATATAAAGGCTTTAAATATTTTTCTTGTAACAAGAACTTCACACTGTTGTTTCACACAGATGTAAATATTCTATCAGATTCGTTCTTCAATCTTTTTGTGTTAAATAGCTATCTGGACAAAATTTAATTCATTTTACCCAATTATGCCATAAATATATACCAATATGAAACAACATGATCTCCTGAACAGCCCTAACCCAACTGTGCTCCCTTGGCCATGCATGGTACCACATGGTGTTTTCAGCTTGCAGGAGGGGGTTAGATAAAAACTGTGTCATCTGCTTTTGGTACAGCACTGGGTACATGATAGTTATTTAATACTGATGATAATTAAAACAGGCTGCCATGTTTCAAATTAAAACTATTGAGCCAGGTCATATCCTGGATATATATGCTCTTAAGACTATACTTGCTGATCTGAATTTCTGTCTTCCCACAAAAGTTCATCCAGCTCTCATAGGGTACCAGTTTATTAACCATTCCCATATATACATTGTAGATGGCAGGTGCTAGAGTCTTTGTCGTTGTGCCCCAAGGCTAAGGCACTCTGCCTGAAGATACTAGATCAGCCAATTTTATCTGTGTTTATAAAACTGGCATTTCTATTTTTCTCAAGTCTGCCAGGTAGCCAGAGTGAGCTCTGTAATTTTTTTGGTTGGTTTTTTTTTTTTTTTTCCCTCAGAGACTCATGGTATATTAATCATATGAAGTTATTTTAGACATTTATATTACATTGCAAATATTTTAAACTGATCATATACAGTGTGCAGGGAAAAGGGGAATCATAAGCAAAAAATAAAATAAAAAATAAAAAAAATCTCTTGGTCCATAGGGTAAATTTTCAGTACAATATACGAGCATTTAGCCACAAAAGTCCCATTAATGTTAATGGTCCCAGGCTTTCTTTTATTCATCACAGCACTGATTGCACTTGGTCAGCTCTTTATCAGTTTGAAATATTGACAGTAGGAGGAGGCGTTCCCTGAGCCAGGCCTGACTGTTGCAGGGCTCTTTTAACTTAGTCATCCTGCAAATGCTCCTATAAATGGATTTATTTCACCTGATCCAAAATACATCAACCAGATCATCTTACCCTGGTGCTAGACCCTTTGCATTGGCTCCAATTTGTAAGAGCATTGATTTTAAACATTGATCATTACATAAAGCACTCTATGGTTTTGCACTATCCTATTTATTAAACTAACTTGTTACCTGTGCTGCTGCTGAAGTCCTATCTTTATCTTGCTGAGAAGTGATTATTTGCTCTCTGTGGTTATGATTATGATTTAGATTATAAAACAAGACTACTCCCTGAAAATGTTGGCCACAATAACTCAAGGTTTCTAAAAGTTCTGCTATGCAGCTCTGCTTTTTCTTTGGTGGTCTATGTGTTCAAAATTCTTTCTGTGCTTTCTGCAAGTGATATTGTGTTTACTATAGTTATTGAAGAAGAGATCTTTCTTTTCTGGTCATATTCTTATGGAGTACTTTGTTTTATTTGTTGGAAAAACAGGCTTTACTTTCTTGTAATTGTGAGGAAACCAGGCTTTTGAGGGTCATGCTATCTGCTTTCTGAATATTTTTAAAGTGTCTTTCTCTTCTATCCATAATATCTATGCAATGTTGTACAAGCAAGTAGTTGTAGCATAAAATAGTCCTCTATACTAAGCAAACTGGGGAAACTACAGAAATATATTGCCGTTCTATTCTTTAATTCAGAGGGTCATTGTAACTTATACTGGTGGCACTCTTCAGTGCTGAATAGAATGGTATTCTTGGGGAGTTCAGAAAGGAGCACGGTATCTACTCCAGGGAAGAGGAACAGAAGAAAAAAGAAGGGAAATAATCCAGATTTGACCTGATACTTCACATCTAAGCCAGTCTGTTTAAATTCTTTGTTCTGACCATGCTTACAGGGATGTAAATTGGGATTAGTGTCATTATTCTGGGGTTGTTAGTTATAACTGATGCTTAAAGTGGAGTTTGTCCTCATATTTTTTCCTGAGTAAAGAAAAAAAATTTGATTAAATAGCAAATACTGTCCCATTTTTATATAAACCATTTTTTAAGCTTGGTAATTAATAGTGCTCTTTTATTCTGGTTTAGTTTAACAGTTTCTAGGTTTACTAAAAATGAAACTTTGTCAGCAGAGGTGCCACCACTAACAGTATGTATTTTCTTTCTTCTGTAGTAAATAGTGGAAATTTTGGTGTAGTGGGGTTTTAGCCCTTGGGGGGATTTTATTTTATCCACTTTCAAGTCATCCAGTGACTTGCTGCAGAGACAGGGAAGGAGGAGGGGGAATCTATTTAGACAAATTACAGTCTTTGTTCCCATCAACCTTCATAATTGGATGAACAAAATGAACACTAGACTGGCAGGTACAACTATCTCAGGTAATATCTTCTGAGCCACAAACAAAATATTGAGTGATTTGTGGAACCAGGGTAAAAAACTGTTGGGAAGATTCAAGGAGGGGGTGGAGGATAAGTATTTTTGAGAACATCTGCCATTGGGAAGACTTGCTGCATTGTAGAAGGAAAAGAGACTTTTCTCTTTAGAGGAAAGTCATACCTTCCATGAAAGTTTTGGTGCTCTTCAGAGTGAGTTCCTTACAAACAATTTGCACATTTAATTATTATGTTTTGGAGGTGGTGTTCAGTATTTTTAAAAGATGAGGTGTATTATAAAGACACTGTCTCTGCACTCTAGCTTTCAAATTTAGGTATTTCTCCAATTTATTTTCTTCCTTTAGGATTCTTTAATCTTTCTTCTGTCTGTTTTATATTTTTCTGTCCCAAATTGTTCCAATTCAGTGATTGAAATATGCCAATTCAAGCTACTTATTCTAAACACATGTTATATTGTCATGGTAGCATCACTAATTTTCAGAAAATTAGGATATTCCTGTGTAAACTTGGTTATGCTACCGAGCTGCATGAGCTAAGGGGGAAAAATGAGCTGAATGGGAATCCTGGATGAAGCAAAGACTGCATAATTGGTTTTATGCCAGACCTTCTGCCTTTCACATAGGCAGGAAAGGGCCAGGGAAATGTCAGAGGTGGAAATCAGGGCAACGCAGTACTCCTGCAGAATTGCAAAGTGACCGTCAACCGCAGCCAGCCCGAGAAATGACCAGTGCTCAAGGTTGCTTTAAGACAGAAGTGCCCAGTTCTCCTGGCCTTAAAAGCCCCGACAGAAATCTGCCTCCACCTAAAAGCCTTGGGATTCCTACCGCATATTGTGGGGGGAAGTATGTTAATGGTTCACAAGCAGCACCTGCCCAGAGATCTTACTATGGGACGGAACTGAGCTGGGGTGTAAGGTGTCAAGGTACTCCAGAGTCAGCCTTGATAGTCCAATACTTTCTTTCTACAGCAGTTTGGGATCTGAATTAGCTGGCAGTCCCTGTGCCTGAAAGCCCTGCTGTCAGCTGCCTGGTGCAGCAGCAGTGTTCCTGCGCCCATGCAGCCGAGCGCCGCGGGCCAGCTTTCCTCTAAGGCTATGCCATTATACACTGATATGCCTTGCTGCTACAGTCACACAGTTCACCCTGTTAGTAGCAAAACACAGTATATATTGACCTTTTTGTAGAGGCTTTTTTATTTAGTGTCTTTAAGTGCGTCTGTAAATAAGGGTTTTTGCATTGTTAAGGATGAGATGAGTGATTTTTTTCCCCTATCCCTTGCACTGCCCGAGCATCGCAAGCAAAACTTTAAAATAATCAGTGGGAGTTAAATAAGCTGGCTGTCACCTGAATCCGCAGGCAACACAGAGGAAAAAAAAAGGTGATTTGGAGCCATTTTTACAGCACATGGGCAAGCACTGTTGCTTTTTTTTTTGTTTGTTTCTTTGTTTGGAATATGGGTGGTCTTTCTACGGGGCATCACAAGTGGTAAAGATACAAAAATGGTCACACTGGAAACAAAAGAATATAAAGGCTTATAGTTAGTAATGTTGTATGTCTGATCACCCCCTTTTTGATTTAATCCGCTACAATACTGTAATCTGTCATGATTTTCAGTGTTGCAGAAAGTCCCATACTTTGGGAGAAAGGGAGAGGGAGAAGAGAGAAAAAAGTATCAGTGAATTTTGCAGAAGAGGAGGAGAAATCTCCTTATTACCATCATTTGGAATTAGTCAGTCATGTAGTCTCTAATCACTCATGTTTTAAGCAATAATGTAAAAATCAACACAAAGGCAGGCTACAGCAAAGCGGTCTTTAATTAAAAAAATTCCATAAGGAATTACAATTCTGAAAAGATGACATAGGATCAATCAATAACTGCCTGAAAAAGATGACAATATGTGGAGGTTAAATGACATTATGCTATATGAAAGAAATTGTTAAGGAAAGTATTTCCAGTATTGGCCATATCTCTTTTTTTAATTCAGATTAATGAAATTTTTTTGAATGTTAAATCTTTATGTGTCTCTCTTGCTTTAAGAACAAAAAGTTAACAGTGTCTTCCCTAAGGAGTTTACAGCCCAAGTGTAAGACAGGATCAGCTACACATGTGCAGAAGGCAGCAAAGGAAATTTTATAGAAATTATTAATCCTTGTGCCTTGGCAGTTGCAGTCATTCCTTGTTCAGTGTTGCAATTTAACTTACATTGGGCAAACAGAATTAGAATAGTATTTAGTAAACATTATGTGCTATTTCAGTTAATCTCCTATCATTACAATTTTCTATATTCCTCATTTTGTGTCAAGCTGAATCTTTGTGTAAATTGGGCCCCTCATTTAAGCCCTTACAGGTTGAGTTGCATGGCTGTTCATACCACTAAAATGTCTTTGTTCATGCTTGTTTCTGGATCACCTTTTCTCCTGATTGTACCAATAGATGCAGTTCAGGATTTAGAGATATACGTAGTTTTCTCCGAGTACTGATTAGAGTCACGAGAAAATCATGAACCGTACATGGCAGAGCACTGAAACAGAAGGCACTTGCTGGTGCTGCTTTGTGTATCAATTGGCTTATTACTTTTTTTTTTTTTTTTTTTGCATCCGGGGACACAGTGAAAATCTTAGCTCAGATCCTCAGCTGAGGAGAAGCTAGCCCACCTGGGTAGGAGGAAGATGTTTACCTCTGTGTTCTGCTGCTGCCAGCATTATTATGTGCTTCCCAGTTGCCCAGGTAGGCAACTGCACATAGGACTTAACGCAGTATCTGGCTATAGCTGTCCCCTGCAAGGTGTGTTTGTCACATTAGCTGTATTGCTGGATGCAGTACCGGAGGTTTTCCATGTCCATGATGTACCTCTGTACTGCTTTCTCAAAAGCCCTAGAAGGAGGGGAGGGTTTGTGTTGTATTTATCACTCAGAGTATGTCATAGTGTGTGATTATTCAGCTGACAGATAAATGCAATTTCATTGCCATGCTAGTTTTGTTTTTTGCTTCCATATGTGCTTAACTCTTAGAGTGAGTGCAGGGGTTTAATTCTTGGGAATAAACCAGACTACAAATTGATGATGCAACCTCCACAGCTAGTTTACTGCACTGGGTTGTGTTTTCTGTGGGACGTTCTGTACAGAAGCTTGGCAGAGCAGAGAAGGTTGGTGAAATTGGTGAATATGGCCTTAATGTATGATAAATAATACAAAATCCCCTGTTTGATTATTGGGCCATATACTTATGATGACACAGCATGAAAGGAAAAGGAAATTATAATGGCAGCTGATGCTGAGCAACTACTACAGGTGGTCCTCCCCTCCTTCCCCAATTCTGTTTTCAAAATCAGTTCAGGGGCGGTGACTGCTGTACGTATGACAAAATCTTCCTTCTGTGCATATGGAAACATTAGTGAGAGTAAGCGGGGATCATACATGTGCTAAAGTCATTTCTAAGAGAAAAGCGCTAGATTTCTTAGTTTACCGTGCGTTCCTTGCCACTGTTTCCTGCATATTCTAGATTGTGCATAGGAGTTTACTCTTTCAGTAATAGAGGCATCATGCTAGCTTTATCCTGTTGACTTTCACGCCTCTAATCGGTCATTTAAAGCCAGCAGGGCCAAGGCCATCTTTCAGGATTACAGCTAATCCTACACGTCCAGTGCAAGAGAGGTTGGGCTGAACTTTTCTATTTCTGCCCTGGTCTATAAGGGTGATGCTCTCACTGAAAATAAACTTGAAGTCTTTAAGACAGTGTTTTGGTAGCTGTAGATGTATTCTAGCTAAAATACTCTGTGTAAGTGCTACAAAGTGTCTGGCTGTGTTTTCAGTGAACATGTCATGCCAAACCCCAAAAAGCACTTAATTTACAGAGTGTGCAGTTCCTAGGTACAGAGGCATGTGGATAACAGAATAAAATGTAATGGAATGTTATTAACGCTTTCAAAGCAGGACCTGCTGCACTTTCAAGGTCTAGTTCTGTTAGCTGGCGAATATTTTAGAAGGCAATGAATGAACCTTTACATTTTCCTTTGCTGATGGAGGCTGAGGAAATAATTGTTCACTGCCAGCAGGTGTGTCATGGAATAGCCAGCACACTCCATATAAATATGAGAAAAGTGAGTTTGCTGTCTACATTAACAAAAAACAACCAAACAACAAAACAAACAAAACTTGCACCTGATCATTCCATTGAAATCCTTCTGTGAGCTTAGTTCCTGCATATAAAACCAGTTTTAGGCTACCTCTGAAAAAGGTCATAATAGGAAATACTGCCACAAATAGTACTAGGTGAAAAGATTATATATTCTTTTTAGTTAATTCTTCATTTGGCAGTTTTGTTGCAGTTTATTGGTCTACCTTAAAACTCTGCATTAACTTGGATATGTTGTAAGCTTTTTTTTTTTTTTTCCCATTCTACTGTAAGTAGCATTTGTTGCTGAGTTTGTAACCTGAAACTATGCTTTTTGCTGAGTGTTTGCTCTGTGGTGTTGTATTTCTGTCTAAAAGGGTTTGGTTTTTTTTCCTCCTTGTTACATTTCCATTTTTGTCCTGTGGTATTCCTCAAGACACTCATTAGCTTATTTTAGTTATTCTTCTGTTCCGTGTGTACACTGTCTAATCAATAACTTTCTTTGCTTGCTGCAGGATTTCTACCTTATTGTGCCTCCAGCTTCTGTGATGCTGCGTGATGGGATTCTGCCTTGGCTAGTGCTCTGTTGTCTGAATTTGCTGTGTTTCAGATCATTACACTGAGTTTAATTTTGATATATTTGCATTTTACTCAGTTCTAGTCTTATTCTTTTTCCCTTTATCAGTTAAATTACTCTGTGCAGTGTTACATTTGTACTACTGCTGGAAATACTAACTAAAGGCCTATAATTGAAGTGCTATTTACAACTACTGACCTCCAGCTCATTTCTGATTTCACTGTGATGTTGACCTTTTATAGATTGCACTGTTGTAAATCTTTGAAGTGATTCTTCTTGTCATCATATTTCTAGTAATTATGATTTGCATTGCATTAACACCTAGAAGCCTCTCCCACCCTACCCTTGTTGCATAAGATGACCTTTTTTTATGCACTAATTCACATACAGGTAACAGAATACAGTTCTTTCTCGAAAGAATTTATCCTGAAATGAAGATGAATACTTGTCTCTATTTCCATACTTTAAATATCATAGTTTGAATTAATGAAATTGCTCATAAAGGAGTATTAGTCCTAGAAACTATTTTCTTCCTTTTCTAACAAAATCAGAGTCTGTTGGACTTCCTTATAGCCTATGTTAAGATAAAGAAATAAAAATAAAGATTACAGGTATTATTTGAGGGAGGCCATATCTGAGCAAAATTTCCTCGTTTTGTTGAAGATGGACACTAACATCGAAGAAAGCAGTGGCTGAATATTTGGCTGATGGTTCCTCGTTGTTCATATTTCCCTTCAATAAGAGCAACACAGAAACAAACTTGCAGCTGATCCTTACCCCAAGCAGGGCTTGACTCCTGGAGTTTCAAGATCACAGTTTTTATTTCTGCTCTGGAAGCTATGCTCTGAAAAAATAATGCTGATGGATATATGCTTGTTGTACACTGTCCCAGCCTATACGAGTGGAAGATGGTTATGAAGTCTGTTCCTAAACTTGCTTAATGAACAGATTTGTCAGGATACTAGTTTCTTTAATGATTGTATGGCTTTAAAGGTCTGTGTAAAAGATGGGATGTCGACTCTAATGGCCGAGGAATGCTAACAGATAATGGTATCATCGGCATTTCCATAGCAGGTTTCACCCTGATCTCTCATATGTTTTTCTGTGGCCTTCATTTATTTCTTTAAATAAATATAGGTAGCCAGACTGTCAGACTGTCCAGTTCCTCCTGGGTCTTGCTGAACTTTCAGCTACTTCTTGAATTGGTATTTTGCAGATATTGCAGTCCTAACTGTGTTTCTCTTCTAACTGGGAAGTTGTAAGGTACCTGTGAAAAGGCACATCTTTGCTTTGAGCTTCTTCCCTTTTATTTTCCTTGGATGCTGTCTTGTTTGTGTGTTGGAAAGCTTCTCTTCTCCCTCTCAGCTCTTCCTAGACAATCTCATGTGCTTGCATTGCGTCCTCTTCTTTGTGCTCTAAGTGCAGCAATCCACCCTTTTTCATTTTATCTTCATATGTGAGTATCCTCATGCCATGATCAGTCTTGCTCAGAGCAGGATTTTTTTTTTTAAAGAACTACTTTGTATAAATATAAAATCTTTAAGGTATAAAGTATGGATTTTTTATTTTTTCCATGGTATACAGAACTGATTAGACAGGTCTGGAATGGCCCAGTTAGTTCTAAACTGAATCTGTTGATGAGCAGAGTAATATTAATATAGGCTGAGAATCCGCTCTTTAGGGAAGTCTTGGGATGTTCTGCATAATATGCAGTATTTGGAGAAGGGTAAACTAATACCTTTTTTTTGGAGATATCAGTGTTTCTCAAATGTCAGTAAATACCTAGTGTCTAGGTAATTTTTCTGAACACGTGGGCATTTTGCTGATTCAATATATACTTTAAGGCTATGGAGAACAAAACAGTAATGAATTTTTCCAGCATTACAGGACCTTGCACAAGTGATATTGGCCACCATTCTTCAGGAAGGAATATGGTGCAGGGGGTTTAAATGATGGCTCTTGGGTGACATACCTCAGTCACTGGCTGAGCACAGACTGAAGGTCTCCTAATTTTGAATCTTGTGATTTAACCATTAACCATTCCTTAAAAAGCATCACTCTGGAAGTGAGGGGATAAAATGCTACTAATATATCAATTCTTATCAAATGACTTTAAACTTATCTTAGCTTTCTTTTCACCAAGGTTTGCTGTAAATCTTTCTTACTAGGGAGTAGCAGGACTTGTGTCCTTGCTAAAAGGAGAAGATTGATTTGCTATATTCATAAGGAACCAGCAGCTTGCTATGAGTATGCAATAATGAATTGGAATATCCCATAGCTTTTATCCCTGTGCAACACTTCGGGAGACCTTAAGGACAGGAGTATGTTACAGAAGTCTATTTGATAGAAACTTATAAACGTGTGTCTCCAGCATAACAAATCTTCTAGTTTGTGCAATATTCTTATTCTTCAAATACTATAATTGATTGTTCATTGGGCTCAGTCAGCCAAAAGTGGAGAGAAACTTTGTACAGACATCATTAGTTTTTCTCCATTTAAAGATTAATCATGAAGAGCTCTGGCTCTTTAATTCTGTAATTTGTATATTTAATGGGCTGCTGCAGAATCTATGACAGTAATTAGCATAGCCTGAAAACTCATTAATACGCAACAACATGATTAATGCAGCATTAATGCAAACATGACTGAAGTTATTTGGGTTATGTAGTAAGAAGATTAAAGCTAAAATGTCCTGTTTGTTTTACCAGTAGTGGGTATAATGGAGTAGCAAGCAAAATAAGAAAAACCAGGTATCAAATTAGTCATTACAGTGTAAAAGAAATGCTCAGTTCTCATCAAGAGGATTTGGGATTTTGCCTGATAGTTGGTTTGCACAAGAAGCGTTACATATTTCTTCCTTTCATTTGCTCATCATATCCTGTGTTTATGCCTGTTCACCTTTTAGGCTGACTTAGCTTTTTGTGTGAGGTACAATGAGTATTATGTATTGAAAAAAAAAAATAATTCTTTGAATTGTGTCATTCTGAGTGAAGAAGTTAGACGACGTCAGAATATGGGGATTTTGTACAGTCTAATTTTAAAAACAATGGATTTTTAGCTTCTCCTGGTTTTAGTATTGTCACAAAAGGGGCTGCTGACCTGCCATTGGACACTCCAGTTACCGTTTGGGAGAAGTTTGGGAAAACGTTTTCTGTGTTTATGTGTGCAAATATATATGTGTGTGTACATATGTATATAGACATATATAATATGGCTTTTAAGTATATAGTTTAAATTTCTGCTAAAAAATTAAAGGAACTTAAAAGTGAACAGCATTTACTTCATCAAGGAAATTACTAACTCACTGTAAAGTTTGTGATGATGAACTTTGAAAATATTTTCAAACACGTTACGGTAACAGTAAAAGATGGGCCCTGTTCTTGTACCAAAGACAACAAAAGATGTTGGAGAGATTTGGGAAGAATACTTTCCAGTTTCTTCTCTCAACAAAATCCAGAAATCTAAATGCCATCACAAAGCGCAAAGAGCTCCTTGTGTTCAGCAGAGGATCTTCATGAGTGTGTTCAGGAAAAGTATCCTGAGTTCCTCCTTTTCCTCCAATTGCAGAAACTGCTTTAAATATGGGTCCATTTTTGTGAAGTCTTCCTTCTTATTTTTTTAAAAGGTGCATTTTCTTATAAACAATATGTTTTAAAATGTGATTTAAGTATTGTAATGACATGTAGTATGCAGAATCACTCTCACAGACAATAATGACTAAATACTAATTCAATCGAAGTGTACAGTAACTGAGAGTTTTACTTCCCAGCTATTCCTTCCCCAGTTAAAAAACAAATTTTGTTTTTTGATTTCTGTGGGAAAATGTACTTTGATTAGGCAAAAGCGTTTGTACACAGTCTTAATGTTAAGTAAATACATCCTGAAGGGTCTGCTGAGAGCGTAATGCTGTAGTCAAAATTTTATATAAAATTTCTATTCATTTTATTTGATATTCTGCACAAATAAGGGCTTTAGTAAGCATAAAGAAATTTGTTTCTTTGCAACAATTTTCTGTTCATTTGATTGGAATGTGCAGTTATATAATTATTTACAGCATTTCATATAACTATATAAGTAGAATGGAAATGCATATTGTGTTTGTACAATTGTACAATTATGGGTAAAATGGCACAGAAAATGGATGTGCTTCACAGATTATGCAAAATTCATTTCTAATAATGCTTTGTGATTTTCCAGATATTAGGCAGGTTGTTTCTCTTTTTTTTTTTTTTCCCAATCGTAATGTGCACTGTTTTCCTTTGTAACTTCCTCAGTCCACAAAGAAAATGTCCATAATATGCTCTGGTATCTAATTACTATTCTTTTTAATCTTATGCATATAGGTTGGGATTTGATGTATTTATTAAAATTAAATTAACAGTATTCTTGTTGGCCGCATCCAGGTTGGAAATACATTTATGTGGCTGTTCTTGACACTCTTGGACAGATTTGTTCATGTTTGTTCAATCATATATGTTTCGGTGAATGGACATGGGACTTCTAGCAACTTCTTTTAGCAACTTCTATTACTTAATGAGTCTAATAACATATTTGTTGGCTGTGTTGAGCTGCACTCTGAACATCCAGTTGTAGCAGAAGGTACTTTACAGGTGTTATATCTGAGTGCATGGGACAAAGAGATTAGTTTTAAGTAGGTCACTTTGCTGAAATCTCTCAGCTGTTACTGTAAAAGAAGTCTTCAGTTACCTTGTGGCTCTGCCTACATTCTCCCCTCAAGTTTTCTTCCTCAAAATTTCAAAAAGTCAGAAGACATTTTTTGAGTACTGTGAATGGTTTTGTATTTCAAAATGCTGATTTTTTTTTTTTTTTAGACTATATTCAATTCAGTTAGATTGGAAAGATGTTTTGCAGGAAGCAAAACCTCTTTAGTTTGGGTGAATAATTTTTCAGTCAAACAAAGTATTTTAAAATTTTCATTTCACAAGAAAAAATGTTTAGCATTAGTCAGAAGTGAATTTTATTGCTGTAATAATTATAAATTATTAGTATATGTTATGCTAATCTGGGAGCTGCTCTAATTATTCATATTTTCTCTCTGACTTCCAACTGCCTCTTCTAAACTCAAAATTATCCCATGTTCTCTGTAAACTTGTTTTAAGCGAAAACCTCAGCCAGCCTCTGAAGAGCACATTCTTGCCTGTTAATACTTTTGTGTGAATCTTGCAAACTGTATTGATTGCACTAGAAGAATCTGAATCCAGATATGAATCTGATTCTGAATTTGAAATGTTGCTGAAGTTACACTTGCTAAATTTACATGAGGGAGGCAAAGAGGTGGTATAAAAATTATTCCGTACGTGTTTTCTATACCAGACAAAAAATGGGTTCTGACTTATCTGACGTTATAGCAATAGCGTATCTTTTTACTTTTAGTATCAGTCTGTTACTAAAAGGAACTCTCAAAACCGTGTGCACTCGCAGGGTAACATGCTGATATTGCTTCTCAGTTGAATGCCTTTAAAATGCTGGCATTGGTTACTCACGTCCTCATCCCTCTACTAACCTGGACCATTGAAACCAGGGTAAAAATCTAATCACAATCCACTACAGTGTAAATTGAAACTATGCGGACCCTGACAGAAGGGTAGTCTGGCCTAACACACTTTGGGATACTTTAAAACATTACTAATATTAGTAATTAATTGTACTTTTGTTACTGTGTATTCTTCTTTTTGTCTTTTATGTTCACGGTATGCAATGCTTGCATTATGTTTTGTACTATGACATTATAATTAAAGAAATTCAATTACAGAAATTGAAGAAATTTATTTATAATTAAAGGAATCCTGATAGCTTCTCCAATTGCAGCTATAATTTGAAATGGAATTAAAGATTTTATTTGAAAGATGTACATTAATGTTTAATTTGTAGTAGAATTTCCTGTTGTGTTTCACCCCAGAAATGATAACAACTCCTTGTGAACCGATCATTTTTGTCATGTGAACAGGCCTGTTAGGTGAATTATTGAGTTGCAATTCAAGATTCAGTTGATCAAAAGTACATTCCTACCATGCCCCACGGGTGTTCGTGTTTTCCATCCAAGATTTAGCAGCTTCAGTATGGTTAAAAGATGTGGTTTCTGTGTATCACATGTTACAGAGGTAATTCTAAATGACATTATTTATGTTTTTATTTATTTGATGTGTTTAGTATTGAAGTTAAGGCTTTAGACATGTGTACTGAAGTAGCAGACACCAGTCTTGGAGAAACTTTCTTGCAAAATCTTCCCCCTACCCCCCAAAAAAACACAACCAAACAAAAAGGGGAACATTTTTTTTGGTGATCTGATGTGGTTTTCAATTTCTGTCAAACTTTTCAGATTTTCAAAGGAAAGCTTTCGATCCATTTTCAGTGCTCAGTGTCAGTAAGACAGAAAAATTACATACTGTTACAAGTCTGAATGGGATTTCTGGCTGTTTTGTTTTGACCATGAAGTCCAAACTGGACTTAAGAAATCTTTTCAGTCTGTGAAAAATATTAATTTCACAAGTATTTATCTTCCAGTAAAAATATTATCTATGAGGCAGAAGTTTGCTACATATTTGGTTTCTCCATTGCACTTGCTTCTAGAAATACAAGAAAATAGTAATATTGAGGTATGAAAGTGCTTATTTAGAACTAGCTCTTATGAACTTCCTTTCCTCCTAAGAAACTCCAGAGACACCTGAGCTGAAAGGGGCAGAGCCCTTTTCTGCATTACATGATAAGCAACAAATGAATGTAGAAGAATTTGCTGTATGGGCTGTGATTGAAAATAATGTTCCTGACTCATCGATACTTTATTTGAAGCTGTGGCAGGTCTGCAGGCAGGAAATAAGATTTGTAAGCCTCTTCAATATGTAAAGAAAGCAAGCTCCTGCATAACATTTGAAAACTTTTAGAATTACTGCAATATTACCATTGTGGACCATTTGTGTTTTCTCACATAACATTATAAAATGATGGTGGTTTTGCAGGAGCTCAATTATTTTGTTTGTATTTGTCCTTCTGAATTAGGTGTGAGGAGGGATCCTCTGGTCTTCAGAAATGTCTTTTGGCAGCTTGATAAAAAATACTGGCAGGTTGTTAAATTAATTGTGCTCTCCACTTCTGGGATTAGATTCTTTAAGTATGGACATGAAGTTTGTTTTTCACTTGCTGGGTGTTACCTGTGTATGACTGCTTTTTGCAGGTATTTTAGTAGCATGACTGATTTTCATTGGCTTGAGAATATGTTTCATATCTGTAAGTGCGTCATGTGACTTACATGAAAACATGATTAGGAAACGGGGTCAAAGGATATTTCTTATGGGTATAGTAATTAATAAGCATGATCTAGTATGAATGCACATCAGAATTATGATTTTTAATTTTTTTGAAATATAGATGCTGTCTACAAGAAAATCCTTTGTCACTTGTAGAGGAATGAAGCTGGGTTAATTAGCATTGATAATATACAGCTGTGGGCTGGCTTCAGGGGCGGTGGGTTGGCCGATGTAGACAAGTTGCAGGTGTGGGTGGTTCTGTTCAGTGGTTGGGGCAGCCAAGGAAGAGAGAACGTGTGTGTGTGCGTGCCCGCCCACCCTGGGTGAGGAGGGGCAAGGAGAAGGCAGCAGAGGGACTGGCATGAAGAGTATGTTGGTGTGTGATGGTAAAAGACCTTGTTGCAGCCGGTAGTTTGGAGAGTGCTGCAACAAATTGGTGCCCTGTGTGAGGCCCTTCAGATTATGAGACTGAGTGTAACGAGCGGTGACAGTGGCGATGGCTGTGCTGGGGGACACTTGAAGTTTTGAACAGTGACAGCGGTGCCCAACGTAGCAGAGACAGGCGGGGATAGCCTGCAATCCAGATCACGTTGAGATAGGCGGGAAGAGCCTGGGGATCTGGATCAGACACCGGTAAAGGTGAGCCGTTGGGATCAAAGAGAAGGAAGCCTGACTGCCGTGGAGTTAAGAGACTGAGGGTTACGGGCGATAGCAGCAGAGTACATGGCCAGACGCGGCGGCAGGTCCAGAGTGGGTCTGGCCAGACGGCGGTGATGGCTGTGCTGGGGGAAGGTGCCACAGGCAGCTCCCACTGTTGCTGCTCAGCCTGATGGTATACTTGCCGGTGTATATGTGCTCGTTGGAAGTGTTCCTAGTCGTAGAAGAAATGAGCGACCACAAGAATGTTGAGAAGCTTGTTGGGGCACGGAGTAATGTATTAGTGCTGTATTCTAGATCTGCTGTTGAAAGCTCATTCAGGTTACTGTCCAGTGTGACCCAGGAGGTGAAAGGACGACATACTATAAGCTCATTAGAACTTCCCTCTGAAGAAAACAAAATCCCAGATCTCAAGAAAGCAGATGAGAAGGTGATCACCTTGCAGAAGCTGAAAAGCCCAAGATAAAATTGTAGAAGAGATATGTGTATGAGTTCAGGGACAAATTGTCTGGATTGTATGAGAAGTTTTATTTGTGAAAAAGTTGTGATGATTGTTAAATACATAAGGCATGAAATGTTAAAAAAAAAGGGTTCAGGGACAAGTTGTTCAGACTGTATGAAAAGTTTATTTGTAAAAAGATTGTGATGACTGTTAAAAACATAAGGTATGAAATGTTAAGAAATAAAAAAGGGGGGGAATTGTAGAGGAATGAAGCTGGGTTAATTAGCATTGATAATATACAGCTGTGGGCTGGCTTCAGGGGCGGCGGGTTGGCTGATCTAGACAAGGTGCAGCTGTGGCTGGTTAAGTTAAGTGGTTGAGAGCCAGTGAAGAGAGAGCAGCCGAGGAAGAGACAAGAAAAAAGCAGAGAGAAGAGAGAACTTGCGCCCTGGGTGAGGAGGGACAAGGAGAAGGCAGCAGAGGGACTGGCATGAGGAGTATGTGGGTGTGAGATGGTAAAAGACCTTGTTGCAGCTGGCTAAGTTTGGAGAGTGCTGTGACAGTCACTTTCTGTTTTCTGCCTGACTTAGGATAGTGGGAAAGCATGTGAAAAGACTGAATAGTTTGATGGAGTTGGGTGAAACCCAGTAACTTTGCTCTGTAAAAAGAATTTTAGGCAGGAATGTCGAGGAAGTGTATGGTATAGGTAGATGTTGCTATTGCTGCGTTTTCATTTCCCTTTGCAAAAAGTGAGTACAGTGTAAGCACAGCTCCACCAGAGACTCGGTCTGTGATATTTGGGTTTGCACATTAGAAAAGTTGGGCCAAATTTGGGATATGGTTTTAGAACTTACCTGTTTTTATAAGGTGGTGTTCCGGGGGATAGCTTGAAAGAAAGGCCTTATAGTTGTGAAAGATTGGTGGTTATCAGAAACCTGTTTATTATTATACTACTTAAACCTGCTTGCTTATTATTATACCTCTTGAAACTGGATACATAGTTTATGAATTGTTTCATTAGTGAGTCCTTCAATAGTTACTCTAGTAAGTTTGTACTTTTATATATACATGCTGGGCAACAATATTCCAATATTTATGATGTGTTTAATGACCTTGTTTTGATGTTTGTGGTAAAGAGTAATGCAAAAAAAATATTCTTTTCCTTGTATATAATTTGAATGATAATTCATGTGCTGAGACAATATTTTATCAGAAGCCAAACGGAGGACTATTGATAATGATCTGGAAAGTTCTTAATTAAGCTTAGTTCATCCATTATTCCTTGCGATATTTCCAATTTTTGTTAAAACTTGTTCTTTCCCATGTTTTCTTTGTGCACTGAGATATATGTATTTATAAAAGGATATACGTATAAATACATACATATCTATCTTGTGGAACCCAAACTCCACTATTTTTTTCATGCAGGAATCTCATTCCTACTTTGCCAATAGAAATGTTAAGTGATAAGTGAAAATCTGCATGTAAATCATCAACTATTACAATAGTATGCTAATATCTGAATTACATTTTTCTTAAGAAGTTACTAAACAGCGTAAGTCACAATTACATACCTTTTTTCAACAGGTGAGTAAGGGCTCTGACATCACAGAACTTTCTCTCAAGGACTGACTTGGTCTGGATTAGTAAAATTTCTCCTGCAATGACTAGCAAGGGTTCGGGGGAACAAAACTTCTGTGATTTTGGTTTGCCATGTTACTGCTGTTTTTAAAACAACTTTTTGTTTATGATTTTTGTTAGAACGCATAAGAATCACTTTTGGCATTAACCATCTACTTGCTTTTTCTAACCAGGTATTAAAGTGAAATTTAGAACCCAGGAACCTGATGGTTTGATTTTTTTCTCTGCATCACCTGGGAATCAGGAGGAATACATTGCACTTCAACTGAGGAGTGGGCGTCCTTACTTTCTTTTTGATCCACAGGTACAAAAAAAGACAGGATCCTATAAAAATAGCTTATATTATTTATTTCAGTACTGTACATACTTAACTTTTATTTATTTATTTATTTGGCACAAGTTAATTTGCTTCTCATAACCCTTCGTTAAGTGGAGATTTTAGGGAAAGACACTGAAACACTAAAGCTTTGCTCATTTTTTTTGTTGCATTTGCCACAATTCAGGACTTTATTTTTGCATTTTTATGCGTTGGGTTTTTTTTTGTCAGTACCACCAAACACTACTACAGTTTTAAGTACCAAGATCTCAAAAATGGGCAGAACTAGTATTTCAACTTAGGAAATAAAGGTTATATATTTTTAGTCAATTGTTTTGAAACCTCGCATTTTAGAGACTTTGTCTTTTCTTACTGTAATCAGTGTGTTGCCATTAATGTCATACATCTAGTCTCTCTCTTCTAGTAATCATGACTGTAGCAAAAACATAAATAATGAGGGAAATATCAAATTGATTCCACAAAATTAAAAATAAGGCCATATTCCTTGCGTTTCTCCTTGGGTGTATGCTGTTTTCTCTGCACCCCAAAACTGGATCTCCTCATGGAATAAAAAAAACATTACAGACTTGCTTGTATTTCATAAATATGCAGGGAACTGCAAGTAATTATCGGATTTTCTAACGATATCGGCAGAATGTGGTATCATATTTATCCATATATCTGCATCCTTTTCGTAAGGTTACTACTGCTGCCTCAACTGCTGCTGGAAGGTCTGCTTGCTGTGTCAGCCAGATCTTCTGTCACAACTCGGCGTCTAATTATGTGATTGGTGTTGTGTCTACTGCTTCGGGGGGTTGAACAGAAATGCTTAGCAGGATAAAACGGTGGGGGTTCAGAGATTTGATGACCCGTTGTAAACCTTTGCTTCCTGAGCGCTGCTATGGTCCAGGCACTGGTGCGCTGTGACGTGCGGAGGTGTTGTGCAGCAGCAAAGATCCTCTTCAGCTTTGGAGAATCTGTTAGAGGAGGCACGATGCTGCGCAGAGGCTACTGTGCATGTGATAGCTATGCTATAAAACATTAAATCTGTTTTGGACCCCAAGATGTAAATTTCTGTTATTTCCACGGTATTTACACAAAGGCTTTATCTTCTTTTCCTTGTTGTAAACTGAATCAGTGTGTACTCCTATTTTTGGGAGCATGCTTAACGCTGTTGTTAATGTTGCTGTCACCCACATTTTAATAGGTACTAGTTCTGTTTTTATCTTACACTTACACCTTCACTTAACTGAAAAGGAATTTTTATTACTTTTGTGAAATCTTTCTAGGTGTAATGGTTTGATTATTTTTTTTTGGGGGGGAGGGGGTTGTTTTAATGGGAGTGGATATCTTTCCACTAGCATTTTAGTGCTTTAAATAGTATTCCTAGCTCTCCTTGGAGATTTGCTCCTTCTGAAGTAGCTTCACATCAGCTAGGTTGGACTCATTCCCTAGAAGACGATGCATTTGTGTTGCATTTGTTGGGATTCACAGTAGTTGGAGGATGTGGAGGAAGGGGGATGGATGGGAGAGTAGCTGATTTGGGGCTTTTTTTGGTTGGTTGGTTTTACATTCCCTTCCCACCCATCCCCCCCCCCCCCCGCCTCTTTTTTCCCCTGTCTCTTAACTGTAAAAAATGCAGGTGTCATCCATGTTCAGTGCCTAGAGCTTCTCAGTTCAGCTAATATTTTCAATAGTTACTACCTTGATTTGTAACAAATTGCTAGTTTCTAAATGTATCGTTTATTTTTTTCATTTGAATCTCGCAACTCTGTCTCATGCTGGTTTTTAGGATCATCACTTCCATGTTATGTCCTCTTCCTGTAAAGTCTAAAATAGCCTATGTTACTGCTTCAGTGACTGTTTATAGAAAAAAAATAAATCTATCATTCAAGGCATTCAGGAATAGTGTAGGTCTTAACATTTGATTTACTATCTTGAAAGCTAATGCTTTCTTATTTCTCATTAATAATGTGGAAGAGATTCATGTCCATTCTCATATTCAGAAGTAGGGTACTGTGGCCTACTTTAATATATTTCTGGTAGTGTTCTTTGAAAAATTTTGATAACCAAATTTTCACAGAAGTTTTTTTAAGTCTTCTGTATTCTTAATATGCTGTGCTACTTTACTATATTTACCTTTGTTTCTGGTTTTTGTGGGTTTTTTTTCCTTTTTCTTTTTGCCATCACTTGCTATTGCTCTTCTAGAATGTCAGGTGTCATATTCTGCAGCAGCATTTCTTAATCCTTCATTTGTGCATTGCAGTTTGTGTTAGTGTGCAAATGCTTTAATTACTACTTATTGACATAACGTGGTTTCTTAGCCAGGTTATATGCATTGTTTTCTCCAATTATCCTTGTGGCATATATGATAAGTATTTATGGCTCTGCCTTTGTGCTCTTCTCTAAAAATTGCAAAAGTTCATTTTGATGACAACTGTGTGTCTGCTGCTTTTTATCTATAGCAGTGTGGTGCCATATACTGTGCGCCCTTCCAGTTGTGTCCTGTCATAGGCTAATCATTTTTACCCTTAGTCCCTTTCAGGATTCTGGTATGTATCTTTGCTTGTGATCAGCATCAAGTTTTCTCTTTGTTATATCTGCTCTGGGGATAGTCTTGCCAAGTCTCCTTCATGGGGAGTCTTCAGCAGCCTAACTTCTTCCTTCTCCAAGTGTTAATTACAAATCCTTTTCTTCCTGTCCATTCATACTTTTCTCAATGTTATGTGCACCACCATTCATTTAGCTATTTTCCGACCATCTCTTTTGTCTCCCTTTTGTGTTGTCTAGCTGCTCTTTTTGCCTTCCTAATTGTTTTCATGTCATTCTTCAGACGTTTCTACTCATGGTCCAGGAAGCATGAGGTTTTTTTCCTAACAGATGTCTTTCTCAGTCTTGTCTGCATAATCAAATTGTTCCATAGGCCTTCCTCCAAACTCAGTGTGCCTGCAAGCCTTCAACTGTCTGTGGATTTTCTTCTCATCATAATGCCTTTACATCCGCCCCTAAATCACACAATCAACCCTAGCTAAATTTGTAGTTATCTTTCAGTGGCCACAGGTCATTTATTATATCTTTTTCCCAGGGAAGCACTGAATATTTTATACAAAGTGAAATCACTAACAGTGGAAATTCAAGGCCAATCTGGAGAATCTTTTTCCTTAGTAATTAGGACAGTCTGTGGATAGAGTATTGGGATTCTTCTCGCAATATGGAGGGAACTGAATTCAACTCTGCCAAAAAGATGATCCATTTGCTAAATTTTACAGTAAAAAGAGAGGAACACCAGATACTTTTGTCGTTGCCTGTGGTTTGTGTAGAAGCTGAAGTAGTAGGCACAGTCTGAGGGTGACTGTTACTCCCAGGAAAAAAAAAAAAAAAGAGGACTGAGAACACCGAGCTGTGAATCCCAACTACACCTTACTGCTTGGCATTGGCAGAATTTCAGTACTTGTTCACCTTTGCTGTGGAAGGAGTTTGGGCATTAAAAACTTGACTGGGAGAAGTACAGTTACATTTAGTCTTTGGCACCTAGACAGTATCTTTGAAGATCCGTGTTTGTGATGTTTCTATGTATTTTTGTGAATGTAAACATCAGCATGAATAGCCACAGAGAATGGTATTTATTTAGTTATTACTGCCTGTGGGCTACTAAAAATTAAGACTTGTTGTATGGCTTGGCAGACTAATCCAGATTTGGTTCCCTGTGTGTGATTTCCAAAATGCATAACAAGCCATTTCACAACAGGATATTTGAATGTGATTGCGTAGTCACTCAGATGGTTCTGGATAAAGCGCCGTACAGAGCCCTCTGATGTGATGTATGCGGTACCCTGAATATTGTTTTTTGTTTGTTTTTTTTTCCCTGAAATTAAGCACAGGTTAGCACATATAGTTGTGTGGTCCCAGACTGAACTGGTTACAAAGAAGTGTGGTTTCTGGTGTGTAAAACTGTTAATGCTCTAGACTGTTGCCAAACATAATATGAAGAACCACTTATTCAGGCACCTGATCTTTAGAATGCAGCATCGTTTGTAACAATTTTAACGCTAACTAAGTACACTTTGATGAGACAGCATTTAATAAAATGCTCATTAATTTCATCATTAGCAAGGGTATGCTAAGAAGTAAGCCAGTTTCTTATGTCACGCCCAATTAGCATCCCATGCTAGTAATCCCATTAGTATTGTTGAATTCACTAATGGAAAAACTAATGGGCATGCTACCAGGGCACATTAATTGGGCATGACACCAGTTCTGGTTTTAATTATTAAACTGCGATAATGAAATGTGTGTTTGTAAAATATTAAAATGTTGAAATAGGAGAGAAGACAATAAAAAATAGTATATGAAAAAGTGCACATTAGTATGTAAGGATATATAGCTTTGTATTGTTATCGTGGGACAGAGGACTGCTGTACAGACTGCCTCAGTAACAAGATGTTGGCTGAGTGGAGTAGGAAACATGCTGTAAACATTTATTAGGGATTTTTTTTTTGTAATCAGGTTCATATGTACGTATCATATTTTCATACCTAGCAGACACAATGGCAGTCTGCAATTCAAAATGTACTGTGAAATGTACACTGTGACTGTAATTCTGTATGCTGACAAGCAATTTCTAAGTGATGCACATTACTAAAGGTAGAATACTAAATTTTAACAAGAGGTTTTTAGTATTAATCACAATAGGTGGTTGTTTTTGTCAACAGGTTTTCTTCATATGCATAACTCTAAAGGTCCTTGAGCCAGAAAGTACTAGAAGATCTGGGGAAAAAACCCAAAATTCTGAACTATCTGTTTTGCTACTGCAAAGTAACAAGATAGACCCCCAAATTATAAGGAAACTTTTATTTTTCTTTTTTACATGTTTTTTTGGAAATTGTTTTTTTGAAGCCTGTCTTAAGCTGTAAAGCAACTGCAGATGTTGCGGTTCTTTAATGTTATGTAGTGGCTATGCAAAGAAATGTTTTTCCATTCATATGCCTGATACATAGGACAACTCTATTCTGTGAATTCAGCAGAATAACTTTGAGTTTCCAGATGGTTTAAGTACAATATAAAATCTTGATACAATATTACAGGAATTGTTGGGAAATTAGAAGATTATTTGGATATAGATCTCGTGAAAATTCTTGAAATACATTAATTTTATTTTTATTGCATCATTATAAGAATGTATGAGATACTTTGGTTGTTTACAGTCTTGAGACCTGGTTTGACAACTGCATCTGTTATGTTCCTCTTGCTGAGTAATTCAGAAAAGATTTTTCTGTATTTTGTCATGGATGTCTCTAAATTCCACCCCCTCATAATTTTTTTTTAACAAAACCAGGTAAAAATTCTAGTTAAATTTCAAAACGCTTTTACAGACATCCCTTGGACAGTGCAAACATCTTCAATAACTACCTTGTTTTGTTTGTTTTGTTTTTCTTTTTTCTAAATCTCTTGGTATGACCTTTTCCTTCCTAAGTGTATTATACTCTCGCCTAAAAATTCAAGTCCTCTTGATGCCACGTTAACAGAGACAGAACATATACACTGTCCTACAAATACATTTTTGGGGGTCTCTTCCTGTAGGTAGGTGCTGCACTCAGCAATCCTGATATACAGTTGCTTTCTGCAGATGGAATATTGAGTCATGGCCATAAACTTCAAACCCACAGCAATCCATGAAGTAGTTAAACAGAGACTTAATTAATATATAAGTAAAAAAACCAAAACTCAAAATCTGAGTGACATGACCCTCAATAATTTCTGCCTCATCCTTGTCTTTATCAGGGGAACTACATAAGGTTTTCTATTTTTAATTGAAACTGAACTGGATCCTTGATCTCTCATTTATTACTTGAGAAGGTTAATTTAGTGGGGAAATCAGTCCTAAACATCTTTCAGTATTCTAAAAGAAGTTAAATAAAGGACTTCTGTCTTTTTTTGTGTGTTGTGTACCACGGTGTGTTATAAACAGTAAGGTGTAATTCTAAATCTTGCCATCATAACATTCTAAATCAGATTCTTCTGTTAATAAAAGGGATCTGCTGTAGCAGTCACTCCGACTAATGATGGTGGGAAGGAGTACAATGATAACAGTTGGCACCAAATAATTGCTACACGGATTCAAGCACTGGGCAACATCACAGTGGATGGTCAATACACAGGTAATAACTTCAGTTCCATTTTGCTTTATTATTTTGGTATCACTCAGGGTATTGCTCACTTTTCAACTACCTTTATTCATCCACACAGCAAAAAATCACTCAATTTTCTGACAAAATCGCTACTGTTTTGTCTGTGCATCTGAGGGATCTGTCTGCTGTGAATCTTTGATAATACTAAGTGGGAGGAGTTTGTCTTTTTGTGCTTGTGAATCTATGGTTGTGTTGATGATATTCTGTAAAACAGAGCTGTAAATATTTCCTGGATATGTATGGAAAAGTATTAGGATATTCTATTACATTAGCAGCTTTTATCAAACACTGATATTCTGTTATTGGATTGAAAATTCTTGAAAGCATTGAACACAAGCCTAATAACCTATTTTGTCCAGGTTCCTCCTTAGCTACTAGTGGCAGCACCATTATTGGAGAGAACACCGGAGTTTTTGTTGGAGGACTTCCACAGGGTTATACTATTGTAAGAAAGGATGTAGGTGAGTATGACTGTGATATAACGAATCCTATACAGTGGCACTGACTTAACTGCTTTTCCAGTGCTGTAGGCTGTATTGACATTGTGTCAGAAACATAAGGACATTACTTAATTTGCCTAATTATTTACATAGTTGTTTTAATCGAAAATAAGTATGTTTCTCGAATTTTACCTTTCAGGTTAGATTGCAACATTTATATAGCTGATTTCATCAGCAGTAAAACAGTGTATGAGGTCTGTGTACATTGTAATGAATTTTATGCACAGAACTGGTATGCATGTGGAACTTACGGGTATGTTTTAGTTTATAGATTCCCAAATTATTTTCCAAAATGCACATACAAATTGTTTTTATTAGTTTAAACACAGGGTTGTGCATCCCACCTGCATGCAGGGATACAACACTGACCTTTTTTGGTGCGAGTTTGTATTCTTCAGGGATTGTTGCATTGAACTCCATGGTCTATGGATATATCTGTATTCTACAGTTGTATTTATGTGGAGCTGGATTGTAGCTGGCTTCCAGAAGAATCAATAAACATATGTTTTCATATATGAACTTGATATATATGCTGAGTGTTTATTCTGCCATCAGGGAACAGAGGGGTGACTGCATAAAAAAAAATAGTATACAACCAGCTGTTCTCACTGGATTCATATCCAGGCTCTTGTTTTTTTCATATTAACCGAAAAGCAAAATTGTTTGTTAAGTTTGTGTTTCCACCATAGGTAAGGATGTGAAATCTAGTTGATAATTTGATATGAGGGACACTAGAGCCCAATTCCCTCTTTCCTTCTCTGTCACTTTACTAAAACCAGAAATATGTGCGTTATTGTTTTGTTTAAAGAGGGTAAACCTGAAAAAAATTCCTTGGAATCTTCATGGAGTAGATTTATGCTGTTGATTTGAAAGTATCTGTATGCAAAATCTCGAAGACTTCAATGATTTCTAGCTACGTAGCAGCAGCTACTTTCTTTAGTCACTAGACCCATTCAGAAATCTTGACTTGGCTGGGAGACCAACTTTATGAAGTGACTGATGGCTGGTTATCAATACACACATGGACGTATATGATAGGGTGATCATGTATAAAACATAAATTAATCCCTGTGTTTGGTTGTAGGTGATTGGCTTAAAAAACTTTTATTTTTTTACAGGGATGAAGATGATTGTCCAGAAAGGATTTGTGGGGTGTCTCAGTGAGATATTTTTGAAAAAATTACATACTCCCTATGAAAACTGGGAATCTTTGAACTGGCAGGATGCTGAAGAGCAAAACAACGTCTATCATATTTGGGAAGGATGCCCCATTGTCCTCTCTGAAGGAGCACATTTTCTTGGCAAAGGTAGTTTGCTGTACTATTGCACTAGCCAAGTATATTCTCGAGATATAAAAGATGATTGTATCAAAAGTACTGCAGTGACCTGCTTTTCAAAGCAGTTTTAGTTATATAAGATTAATCTTAGATGGTTTAAAATTTGGTTTCTGGGTTTACAGAAGACTATCGCATGAAAGAGGAATTGCATGCACAGACAGGTAGTGCTGTTGTAACTGTATGCAGATTTGATATGCACGTGAAAGGTGAAGTTTCACTTTTGAAGAGACACAGATGCCTATAATGTATCAAAAATATGCCTGGTAGCAAAATTTAGGACATTGCACCAGTCTGGTTTGATGCAGTACGTTATAGATAACTGTCCTTTACAAATGTGTGAACAATAAAGTGGTAAACCTTAATCTTGAAACCCAAGTGTTTCATGTCAGAGTAGGCACTAGCACCTAGAATCTTGCTTTTAGTTTCTTGAACCTATTTATTTATACATTTGATTAACTTATGCATGTATTCACTTTCTTTCAAGGGTTCCTGGAACTGCATTCAAGTGTTTTCAGTGGTGGGCTGGAGTTTGAGATCTCGTTCAAATTTAGAACAGATCAACTGAATGGATTGCTTTTGTTTGTTTACAATAAAGACGGCCCAGATTATCTTGCAGTAAGTTCAGAAATACAAATAACTATGTTAAGATTTGACCTGTGAGTTTTGTCTGCTAAGATATGTCCAGCTCTTAATGAAATTTCAAACCAGAAGGTTTTTTTGTGGTTTACTTGTTTGAAATGCTGGGCATGTCAAAGTGTAAGGGGAGCCAGAAGACTCCAGCTAGTGCTCAGAAGAAGTTATCTGTGTTATTTATATCATAAATAAGAAAGCTTTCAATATATGAAAAGCAGATTTATTCTTTTTGCTGAATTAAAAATGATTAGAAAGGAGAATAAAAGATGTATATTAAAAGCTTTTGCTTCATTCCTGGGAATGTATAGAGTCACCCAATTTCCCAGTTCTTGCATTAGAACAAAATTAGTAAAATTGTAAATCAGAAAGTTTGTGACGGAAATTGTCCTGTATCCTAGTAAGCCTTTCTCTTTAATGTATATATATGTTTTTATAATCAGTTTGATTTCTTCATTCTGATTTGAAACATACAGATGGAAATTAGTGGTCCAGCTTAAGCCCATCTCATCCCTGTCGCTTTTCCCAACACTGTAGAGGAAGCTGCACAAATCCTGTATTAGGCAAATTTGACAGACAATGCCTATGAACATTCAGTTTGGTGTCTTAAGTAAGACTGGTTTGTGCCCAGAAGTATTTGTGCTTCCATCTTTTCAAATATTTTATTTAAGGTTCAATGTGTTAGTAGTAGTTTTTAATTTTTTTTTTTTAAATTAGTTACATGGCTCTGGAATTTCATGTTTTTCTTCCCCCAAGAATTCTGAATGTATTTAGACTGGTCACCATTGCTTAGTGGGTCAAACTATAGTTACTAGCACCAACTAGTAGTTATTACAGAGGATTACATTGTGAGTAATATCTCTTCAGTTGGTCCAAGAAGCAATGATTTACATTTAGAGTTTTGATTGTTACTCTTTATGACCCTATCTGCCCTTTCTGCATTTTTATTGGTTTTCATTCATTTATTTATTAATATAGAGCTGTTTTGCTAATGGCTGTCATGTCACAGCCTGTTTTATTGCATGGCATTATATCTAATGTCCCTTTTCTTTTAAACTTCTGACCTAAAACATGTAAATATATTTTTCTCCTATTCAGGTCAGCTATAACTTACTCTGTATTTACTTTTTATATTACTGACTTTTCCAGCACATCATTTTTTCCTAGGTTTTGAATTCTGCTAGACCTGATACTTTCCTCTTTTTCAAGCAGCCCTAGTTAAAAAAATTATGAGTTCCAATAACAAGTCTTGCTAATTACATGTTATTACTTCAGTTTTAGCCTCAAGTAATGACCAAAATCATGCGCTAATAGCATAAGATCCTATGCATACCCTGCTGTACCATCCTGAAAAGACTTGTGTGTAATTCACAGTTCAGGTGCACTATTTACATGAACAGTATTCACAGGGACAAGCATGGGGTTTGGGTTCTTCTGGAGATTCTTTCAGTGTATGATCTTTTTTCCTTTCTCTTGCTCTGCGAAAGACCGACAGAAATATGAGAAAATAGATTCTGACTGTAAAGGAGGAAGGGAACTTAACTAAATTGAAATGGAGTCAAAAAGCATGAAGTAGTTAAACAAAACACTTTCCTTCTCTATTCATACTTCCAGAATTTTAGCAGTTTTATATTTATATAGTTTTTAGCTGAAAACTGTGATTAGATTTTTTTCTTAGCATCTGACCTAAGTCAAGTAATTTTTTTTTATCTCACTTTACTCCTGACCTCAACATTTCCATAGCTTTAAGATGAGGAATTTTAGAGAGGATGGGTATACACATGCTTTTCCAGCCCTCACAGCTTTGTGTTCTGCACAAACATAATGATGACAGAAGGTTTTTCCGTACACTTGAGCTCACAAAAAAAGGTTAATAGAAAGTGAAAATGAGGTGTGTAGCATGTTGCGCATGAGCTATGATGTCTTTGTTAGGAGCTTTGGTCAGGAGACACTTCAACTGCAAAACAGATTAGAAGCTATACCGCTTATCCTGAGTGCCGTTGTAAGACTATATTCCCTGACCCTTCCCTTTGCATAGGTCACAGCTCTCTTATTAGCTTTATAGTTTTGGAATGGTTATAGCAAGACACACGGCTGGCCTGCTACCAACAGCTGAAGACTGTCTTGTCTTCTGCCCAAGACAAAATTATGACCTAGAAAGGTGCTGTGTGTAAAGGTCACTTCTTCCATGCCCTGAAAATTAACTCAAGCCAGAGAGGTCAATCTGATTCTCTTTGGATCCAGGCATAATAATTATGAGCAAACTGTGACCAGGTAAACTAGCATGAAGCACTAGCTCTCACTCTGGCACGTGTTTCCTCATGAGTCTGTGACTGAAAGAAGGTACTGTGACTGCTGATAGAATCTGCATTACTGATTTTGATGCTGAGCTCTTAGAAGAGCAGCAAAAGCCCAAGCACTGTTAATCTTATGTGCAACACTGGCACCAGCTCCACAACATTGTAGCTGATTTGCTTCTGCAAAGCTGCAAAGAAAGAAGACCTGCAGGAACTTTTTTTTTTTTTGCAAAAGAATCGCACTGTTGAATAGCTGCATGAAGTAAAATAACCAGCATCCAAGATGAAAGCATTAGCTGTGATGGAACTAAGGAGGGGTGTGAAATGAGTGTTTTGAGAACTCAAATTGGAAATCTTTTTTTATTAGCAAAGAAGTGACTAGTACTCATGTGGGACTTGTGAAGGTGATATTCCTGTTGGTCACTAGTGATTTCTCTCTGGTGTCAGGAAGAGATTCCGATTCCCTTTCCATTAGAGTGACTGATTCTGAGTAGGCTATTCAGGGGTCTGTTTTGGGCCTCAGCTCTCTGGCTGGCAGGTCTGGACAGGGCCAGTACCAGTACAGAACATCTCTTTAACCTCATTGATTTAACCTTGAAACTGGAAAGAATGGATCAACATCAACACCACGTACTTTTTCTTTCAAAGGGCTCACAGACTGACTGTCATTGCCAAGTTCTTTTGAAGTCCGTTGCTTATCCCTGCTTGTATTCCTGAATCTCAGAAAGACTTCCCAGTTCAAAGGACATGAAGCCATAATTACTCTTCCAGATTGTGGCTAAGCTTTGGCTTTCCTAATTCCAACCTGACAGGCTCAGGTATATCAAAATAAGAATTGTGTGCAGAGGGAATAGTATTAATATTTTTACCCCATATTCTGAAAAGCAAGTATGCTTTTATGCATTAAACTGAGAACCTGCTCAGGTTTAGAGCTGTGATACAATGCTCTTGTTCTGTTGAGAGGTGGTAACTGAGATGTCTGGCGGAATAAGATGATCTTCATCCGTTTTTGTTTTAAAGTAATAATATATTTTCCAAAGACAGATTAACAATCAAGCTCATTAAGTGGTCCTAGAATTTTATCTGAAGGAAACAATTTATCTGTTGTTTTTCTCAGCCTATGCTCAATACAGAGAGAATGATAGATCTATGCAGGACTTCAGTTTTTCTTTTTTTTTTTTAACTTCACCATGTAGAACAGTTCAAAGTGAACAGTGGTCCTCTATCTTTAGCTGCACTTGGGCTTTCTAAATGTCAGTTTAGGTCAACGCAAAAAGCACAAGCATTATTCACTGCCTGCTCTAAGACTATGCCGAGATGAGCAAATTGGAAGAGGGATGTGCTGAGTAGTGACCCTCTGTCAAACACCATGCCCTCTCTCCAGTTTCCACGTCTGGCAGACTTGCTGGCATATTACTGTAGTCATGTAGCTGAATGCTTTCTTCACACCAGCACAGTGTGCTCCATATTAATTCTCATCAGTGAAGGAGAATGGTGACTTGTCCAATGGACTGCTTTTTCAAGCTATACTCGTCAGCATTGATGCTATGATCAGTCCTTCACTTGGATTGTAGAGTCCTTAGCTATGAAGGTCTCTGAACTCCTGGAAATGGGAAAAAGTATGGACCCACTCTGGAACAGGACCTGTATTGCCTGTGACATCTCAACCGTTGAGTTCTTTCTTCAGTTGGGGTCCCTGTTAAGGAAATCTAATCCAATTACAAATACTGTAATGTTATCCGTAACCTAAAAACGTCAGTTTGTGTACATTGGTGATAAGCATTTATATTAAATCTGTAGGGTTTATTTAACTTAATAAGATTTTGGCATGGGAACAGTAATGCCTTTTTTTTGAACGTATCCATATTTTTCAACTATCCGTTCATCACCTATGTGTTATGTATCCATATTTTTCAACTACCGGTTCAACACCTATATGTTTAGTGCTTTATACATGTCAATTTACAGCCTCAGCCCACTGGTGTTCCATTCAGCTGGCATAAAGAGTCTTGTAGTAAAGCATTTGGAAACTTCTGGAGTGAAAAATTTAAGTAAAATTTATCTCAAAAAGCACATACAAAACCAATTATGTTTTTACAAGATTTAGAAGAATAAGGACAAAATGTATGAATGTAAGAATCAATGTATGCTGGAAAAAATTGAAATTGAGTTCACCAGCCAATTAAAAAGACCTTAATCAAGTCTGACATTTCATTTCCTTATTATCTTGTTACATTCTTCTAAAAAATGAGTTGATAGATAAAATAATGTTTTCTCATTCTCAAAAAAAAGCAAAACAGTCCCGATTCACTCTTTTCTTTTTATTTAGTTACATTAGTGCCAGTCAGTTGTCAAAAAAACCAGATTATATTTTCCTACATTCCTACGCACTATATTTTGCATGTTTTGTGTAAACAATTTTATTGTAATTTCTGCTATCCTGAACATAAACATTCATTGTTCATTGATCTTGTTTGTTGACTCCCTTGATGATTTTTGTAAAATAACTGTCTGTTGTTGCTGCGTATGTGATGTCTTCTTCAAAATCTTTTTTTCTTGTTTAAAATATATAGATTGAACTGAAAAGTGGAATATTAAACATCTTTTTAAAAACGGGCATTGTCTTTACACAAGTGGATCTCTGGATAGGACTGTCTTATTGTGATGGAAAGTGGAACGAAGTCACTGTGAATAAGGAGGGCTCTGTAGTTTCAGCAAGTATGAATGAACTGAGAGAGCAGATGCTTGAACCCCGTGTTCGGGAGCTGAAAGTAAACTCACCCGTCTACATAGGAGGAATCCCACCTGAGGTTCAGAATTTTTGTAAAGAGTTGGGCTTAGAACAAGGTAAGATGACACCAAGAGGAAGATACATTTTTTCAAAAACTGGTGTAATGTACAAGGTGGACATTTTCCTGATGATAGTGTAAATTCATGAATATGTAACATGATTTTTTTCCTCCCACCCATTGCTTCTTTAGCTACCAGTTATTCCTACCCATCTAGCTTTACTTAGTCCTGGTTCCTCTGTAATGCTATAAAAATTCTTCCAACCCATTGATATCTGAAACAATCTAACTAATAGGAGAGGAACTGGAGAGTAGCAAATAGTCATCTGAGATGCCCAAACAGAAGTTCTCAAATCTTCAGAGAAAGCCAATTTAGATAAATTTGTTTCGTGTTATCTATTTGTGATCTGCAGATCTGGAATACAAAACCAGTAGAAGACTGTAAACATAGCTTAAATCACTGTAAGGAGGCTGGATGCTGCCACATGGAAGAATAGTTGACAGTTTATTAGCCCTTTTTTAGGTGGTACTGATTCTGGTCTAAAAAATTGAGTATAAACCCGTGAATTTGGATTTTGGCTGTTACTGTGATGTTTTCCATGTTATCAGAAGAAGGGGAAGCGGTCATGTTTTTAGCTATCACTGTGATCCTTCTGTTCTGGTCAAAATTCTAGGCAAAAGAGAGGAGCATTAATTACAGCCTGATACTAGTGGCCTCCACAAAGGGATCTACTGTATGACACGTGAGGTGTCTGTTAGCTCTGTTTACAGTTTGGGTATGTTTTTTCATTATTTACAAATCTATTCATCGGTCATGGTGTATTTTTCAGATACTGTGGGCAAATAAGTAGCTGTCAGGAAGTGATTAGTGGGGAGTAAGTGGCGTTGAATGCATGAACTCACGTTGAATGCATGCATTCAAGTAAGCTCTGAAGAGCTGCACTGAAGCCTTGTGATTTCACAGCTTCAGTACTGTGGAATAGTTTGCACCAAATCCATGCACTGGCATTGACAGATAGCTCTAAAATATAGTTTTAAGTATTCCTCCAGCTGTAGGTATCGCATATATTATAATCTTCCTCCAGGTCTGGGTGCATAATATTTATGGCCCGAAAGAGCTAGCCGGTGGTACTGTGTCAGTGTTGCCTAGTAGCAGATGGTACAGCCTCGTGAGTGGATGTGTTCACAGATCCTGCAGCAAAGAGATCTGTGATCAAAGAATCTAGGGCAAAATAAAGTCTAGAGTGAATATCTGAAGTGCGAGTTGAGGCACATCAATAAACACTACTTTTTTCACCAAGCCTCCTCCTCATGCTGCAAAATAAGATGGTGGCTGTGTATTTATGTTCAGAGTGTTTCAAGATAAAAATATTCTTGTGTGTTTCTAGATGTAGATTTAGATAAGTGAGTTTAGTCATTACAGCTTTTAAGCATACTTTTATTTAGGACTATAATGATGCAGTGGTGTGATAATAAAATACGGAGACCCTCCCACTTTAATAATACTTACAAAAGGTTTTCTCAGTTCATGGCTGCTTGGTAGTTAATTTTGAATAAAGGAATATTGCTTTCCTCACAGCAAGTATGGGATAAATATCCTCCTCCCACCTCCATGTTAGTTATAACTTTAAGAGTAAAGGGCCTTTGCATGACCCATCACATGCCCTCCTGAGAGGGCAAGATGGAAGGGAGCTAGCAGGAATATTTGTGAAAATTTGCGCTGTCATTATTTAGCAGCTACCTGAGGGTAAGCAAGATCAGAAATCTTCAAACGGTGATAAATGCAGCTAAAAAGATGCTAGAAAGAATATATTACAATAGGTATGCATCTTATCACAAACTAAACTGTTCATTTTGTCTGATGATTTAGATGCCCGTGCAGACTGGGACTAATTCTTTCCTCTGCCACAAACCGCCTAAGAAATTTAGCAGATCACTGTGGAGTAGGAGTTAGGCTTAAATTAGGATGTATTAATTTTAAGGAGCAGTTTGTCTAAATTTCTAGCATTGTGGAATTTAGACACAATAGAGAGAGGAGGTGTTTTAGAGGGTTATTCAAAATGGGTGTCTAACTTCAGTGTTCCTTTCTTTTTGAATGAACTATGTATGGATATTAGGTTCTCAGATCAGGTAGCTAAGGCAGGTGTTACTGTGATCTGCCATGTTGCAGTAATAAAGACAATAAAAGTACATAAGGTGTAAATACGGTGCTTTCACAAAGGTTAAAAGGAGCACTGATCTGAGAGAGGCTGATTTTTAATTTACGAAGATAATTCTTCAATGAATTGAAGTCTTCAGTTTGGTTAGTGCTTACTTTCGTTTTATGTTAAACACTGATCGCTGTACTCAGATTTGAGAACTATTTTTTATGACTTTGTTAATTTATTTGTAAATTAAGTCATAGGAGTATATAGAAATTTTAACTGCATTCTGAATTTTTTAGCGTTGATTTTACTGCAAGTAACTAATTTAACATATTTGTAATGTTGATAGGAAAGTTTCACACACAGAAATAATATTATAAGTATATATAGAAATAAATATAAAATTAAGGGTTTTTTTCCCTCATAAATGAACAGTTTGAGGTTACGGTTTTAGAGTATGTTTGTAAACAGCATACCAGTTATATTCCCATTAGGAAAAACTGATACACTTCCATGATGTCCTGAAGTCAATTATGTTTTTAATCTACATAGTCCTCTTAGTTTGAGGAAGTATGTATATTGACAAAATATTAGCAAGCAGCAGAAAGCTGATTTTCAAACTCAGAATTGCTTTTATGGTAGTAATTTGAAAGAGAGAAGTGACAGAAGAAAAAACAGAAAGCTATTTCCTTGCAGGATGGGATTGATAACAATAAAAGTATAGTTCAGTAAGGCAGGAACCCAACACCAGAATACCAGGAATTTTTACCAGCTTGGTATCTTGAAAGTGGGGACAGAATGCCGTGCTGGAAGTCAACATACGCACATTACAGTCTTTAACGCTGAAAATACAGGACTGAAAGGAACAAAAGTGATTCTTAATTAATGACTGAGGCTCTTTATGTGATACTAATCCCTTACTGTTTGCTAGGTTTCGGTGGTTGCATGAAGGATGTTAAATTTACACGAGGTGCTGTCGTTAACTTGGCATCTGTGTCCAGCAGTGCTGTCAGAGTCAATCTGGATGGATGCCTATCAACTGACAGTGCTGTTAACTGCAGGGGAAATGACTCCATCCTAGTATACCGAGGAAAAGAGCAGAGTGTTTATGAGAGTGGTCTACAACCATTTACAGGTAACATGTTGGGTCCTTAAATGAAATACATAATTTTTTTTCCATTCTGTATTAATGTATTACCAAGTTCAGGGTGGTGTGGTTTTTATTTTTCTTTCTGTTTTCCCCCCCTCCTCTATACTTCTCTCTATTCTTTGAAGAATACCTTTATAGGGTGGTTGCCTCACATGAAGGAGGATCAGTATCTAGTGGATGGACCCATGTTCGTACAAGAGAATCAGGTAAATATAATTTTAAGTCTTACTTATTCCAATTGTTTGTTAGCTATCTAATGTCAGGTTGGAGAAAATCCTGCCACAACAATTTTGAGTAGTGTAAGCTGCGTAGTGTTTCTGAAGGAGCAAACATGCTCAATGCTTTGAATAGGTACCAAATTACTGTCTTCAGCTACTTGTTCAGGCAAGTATTTTCCACACATAATTCAAGGTCTTTTTCCAAATATATATTAGATTATGTAATTATGTGAGAGCAAACAATATGAAAGGATTTGACTGCATTAGCTGAGTAAGAACAGCTGTGCATCTAGGTGTGTTCATATGTGCACATCTAATCTCACGTTACAGGAGTCTGCTGCAGAAAGTCTGTATTTTTCTACGTATAACTTAATGATACAGAATTATGTAGAGAAAGGAGGTACTGGGGTAGCTGGCACAAGCTGTGGAAGATAAGAGGCCATACAGTTGCTAGGGAGAAAATGTTCTTGTGAAAGTTTTTCTTTGTATTACCTGCACATGTGTGTGCTGCTCAGTGCTGCTAAATGAGGATTCCTTTAACGAGAAGTCCATAGATTGAGTGTGAAAATGTGGCAATATTTACTAGAAAAGCAGTGTGTGACTTGTGGAAAAGGTTTCGAAGTAGGAACATAATACCCGCTGAGCCTTAAAGATCAAAATTTTCACGTATTTTTATGAAGAAAATTTAAAGGACCTTTCCTCTTCTGTTCAATGTTTTTGCAAACTTTATTGAGCCAGCAAATTTTTGAAGATTTACACTTCTGCATATTTTATTTAACTGACTTTCCCTCTTCTGTAAATTGAAGCCTAATTGCATTCCAGAGAGTTCTTTTGTTGCAGGATATTTGATGTATGATCTTAAAAAAAATATACAATAACTGTGTAAATATTGGACTTGCAGATGAATTCTTATACAACTTACAGTCATTGTTTTGTACTGCCCAGAAGAGAGAAAATACCTGCATACTTTCATATCAACTGTCTGGCAACTGCAAGGTTTACCATAAATTTGTTTGCAAGCTGACCACAGCCCAGCCCATGTTCCCCAGGGCTGGAGAATAATTGCGCTATTTAATTATTTTTGAGTTGGTTTTGTTATGTCCCTTATGAGAAGACCATCTGCTATACAGTACCTTATCTTGCCCTGCGATACACTTCAGAACTAATAAAATCAATGTATTACTGTAGTAACTGAAGATTTCCTAGAGTACCACGTTCTTACTTTACACAAGAATCACAGCTTCCAGGTTTTATACTTTCCATTCTGGTACCCTTCTTATAAAAAACAAGGCTGCATTCATATTTAATGAAACTAAACAATCAAATTACAAAAAAATAGGTTATTTGATGGTGAGAAAAGTGAATGATCATCAGCAGGGCTAGGGAGTCCACACGCATTTACAGCAAACTCATCATCCATCATCCTGCCATAGTGTTCCTTGGGCCTTTCCTCTGCATCCCTTGTGCAGTCATCTGTGATGAAGTTGTTACTGGCCAGACCTTTACTTGGTATAGTAATATCTAATAAATAGTTAAAGGTTATGGGAAATGGGATGGTTTTGGGTTGGTTTTTTTTTTTATTAGCAACTGTATGCATATACGAGCTTGGCTTTCCAGTTGGTTTTAAACATCTTCATTTTCCTTTCTTTCCCCCCTTTGTTTTTCTTTTTATAAAATGAAATGATCAGAAGCCAAGGATTTTGCAAAAAGGCCTTACAAATCTCTGCCTTGCCTTGAGACAGTTGTATGGCATTGTGGAAATATGAAAGTAAATGGAAGAGCTTGAATTTTTTGAAGTACTTTTGTGAATGAGAATGCACATTTCTAAAAATGTTTCATAGCTGTTGGCATTCTGTGGCTTAGATATCCAACAGATAAATATCAACCCCTTCTCTGCTGCAATGCTATCTTGCTTCCTTCAGATGTATGCTTATAAAGCCTGAACTTCTTAGCTACATACAATCCACCTCCTCTCTTTGTGAGTGATGCTTAAATATGTTTGATACATTAAATGTTTTCGGAAAATCACAACAACTTAAGGAGGACTGTTATGTAGATGGGGTTTTGATGGTTTTGAAATATAGCTTAAACTGAATAGCTCAAGATGTGCAGTCATATTAAATCAATGCTGAAAATTACAACTCTAATAAATTGTATTTATGCTAATGGTTGAGTCTGATTTACTGCGGCCATTAAAAGTGAAGAATAGGGGCAATAGTCTCCTTAGAACTGCCATTTTCTCTATTTTCTATTTTATCCTTCTACAGTTCCACAAAATGTGCCAACTCCCTCAAGAGTTCACAGTATAAATGGTTACAGCATTGAGGTCACCTGGAACAAACCTGCTGGGGTCATAGGTGTAATTGAGAAGTACATTTTGAAAGCATACGAAGAGGATGGTCCCAACATACCCATCACTAGTGCTGAGCTTGCTGACACTAGTATGGTCACAGGTAAATGTTGTTAAGTATCAATTTTTTAGGCACATCTAATAACATGGGGTGTTTATAACCTCCTTTTTTTGAGCTGTAAAACATTACTTGTCTACTTTTGTGTATACACAGCATAGGTAATGTTTGGAAGGGTAGTATTTGTGTCAGCATCCACATACATAGCAATCTACTGACTTCAAAGAACAATAGAAATTAAGATGCAATGCAGATGATAAAAAAATTATTTAAGTTATGCCTTCCCACTCTGTTGATGATTTTGGGGAGGCAAATGCTTTTCTGTTTGTTTTTGCTTAGTATACATGTTTAAATTTTTTTCCTTCCCCATTCTTATGTCCATTTAACCTAAATTAACTCTAAATATGGGTCCCAAGATACTATTTGACCTGATATATGAACGCACTTGATATACTGGCCTAAATCGTATAAACCTAACTGATTTCAGTGGGAACTTGCATGCATTTATGTTGATCAGATGCTTTGGTTGATACCACTGGGATGTGGAGGCGGGTTGTTACGGTATGAAGGAATTTGGGGCCTTGGGCTTAAGGGGTTTGGTCACTGCTGAGCTGTGGGTTGTGGACAGGAGCTACAGGAACCATTGCACATGAGGTATTTCCTGGAGTCTAGATAATTTTATCCATAGGAGGCAGATGTTTTCAGGAGGAAATGCTGCACTCTTTCTGCTACGTAGAGAACATTTTGGGACCTCTTTTCTTGTCAGGATAGTGTGTCTGGCTTTCTGCTCTCTGTTAACAGACTGCCTTTGCTGGCTGCTGCGAAGTTGCCTGGCAAGGGAGCACCTTACAGTCAACAATCTATATTGTTATGTGGTGACTAAATGGGGCAATAGTACAAAATCTTACTTTAATTGTAACAAAATGTGACCAATAGATTTGTTTATATAATCTCTACAATTAATTATATAATTAATAACAATTTAAAAAGTGCTTTTGACATAATGATCAAAGCTGATGGTTTGGCTCAGCTTTGGGCACTCTAGTAGTCTTAAAGTGCCTTAACCCTCAGGCAGTATATTATTGCTGCTTTCCTGAAGACCAGGTAAACATATGCTTAGTATTTTTACACAAGTATATATGTTCTGCATTGTTTCTCTGCCATAACATATGTACACATTTCCAAAAGCAAACATGCATAGATTTTATTTTCTTCAGTTTGAAATTTCTTGGCTGTTTGTGAAGTAATGGGCTTACAGTACCAAGACTTGCATGGGTTTTCTATTCTTACTGTGAATTATTTGACGAACTTGTTTATTTGAATAGTCTTTATATGTGCTGTAAAGCAATACCAATTCTATTACTGTAAATTAAATAGTAGAAGCATATGGTTTAGATAGCTTATTCACAGCTGATGGATAGAACCAAAATTTTCTTTAAATTTGTTGGCATTGTGCCATGATTATGTGTCAGGGTTATGAAAAAGTCTATGCCAGGCTGGACAGGTAAGAGTTTATCTGCATGCAGCTTTCAGGAGGCAGAAGAGTAAGGCTTTCTTTTTTTATTAAATAGAGACAGTAAACATATCCCCGTTTTTTAGTCTATTATAGCAGATAGCTGTTGAATACTGCAAAATAAAATGACCCTAAGAACTGAAGAATACCTGTATTTAACCACTGACCTCTCTGACAATGTCAGATTCTAGATGTTTAGGGGGGAAAAAAGTAGGAGATGTGATGTGTCGAGTGAGTCTTCCTGTTAATAAAAAATCATCTTGTAGTTTGTGGAATTCCTAGGCTGAAAGTTGCATCTGGACCATCACACTTAATGGTCTGTGGTAGAATTGCTTTTCTTTTTTCAATGCATTTATGTCTTTGGCTTCTGCAATGACAGTAAGTTTTCCAATTCAGTTTTGTGTGTAAGGAGTGCTTCCTTTTGTTGTTTTTATCTGCTGCACAATCATTTAGTTACGTATTTTCCAATTTTGGCGTTGTATGAAATAAGTAATTCATGTTCTCATGGTGATGTCAGGGCTGAGAAGTGAAAAATTCCATCACTGATCTTGAAATTATTTTACCTTCATCCCACTGATTTCCGTGAAGCCTACACAGGTGGACTATTCTGTGGACATTGAGAAATGGTTACCCACAAATGTGAGACTTCCAAGAAAATGTGTGGCTTTACCTGATGAATGATCTTTCCTGGTTAATCAAAAGTTAACATAAACACAGAACCCCACCAGAAGACTGTCTTTGCTTACTTTTCCTTTGAGTTTGCTGAGAAAGTAAATTTTACTTATTTTCTCCCTAATTTCAGGGAAATTTCTTTCAAAATTATTTTGTTGACTTCCATGAGAAGATGCTACAGTAACCCTCACAGCCAGGATTGCTAATGCAACAGCAGAGAGGAAAGTGCCACAGCTCTTGGTGGGACTGCTGATGAAGCAACTCTGCTATTTTTCCACTCCCTCATTCAAGTTTTCGTTCACTGTTAAGCCTAGGCACCACTTAATCTTCTGCTTGCAAATACATCTGAGGGCACTGACAACCCTCTTTATCCTACTTTTTTCCTTGTACTTTTTTATACCCATCTGTTGTGTTTTGTTTTATACTTAGACTGTACATACTTTTGAACAATTACCATGATCTGTTCTGTGCAATAGGGTCCTGAGTCATAACTGGAGCACAGCAACAAAAAATTATTAGTAGCATTACCCATTTCCCAGAAGGCTGTCCTCTGTGTGTGTCAAATTCAGAAGAAACTGTTTTACCCTTGTCAAGAAGAAAAGCGGAGATGAGTATTAAATAGGTCTTTAAATGAGCATTATCCCAGTCTCAAATGCCTGTTTCTAAGGAGTCAGTAACCAAAATCCTTCAAATACTGACCCCTGCAATCTTCAAAATGTGAAAATGTGGGGTTTTTTTTGCTGTAATCCAATAAATGTATATTCAAATTAAAATCCTTAAAATGAGGTGCTGACTGTTGAACCAGGAGTTTATTGTATAAGGTAATGTATTTCAACATGGTGCTCAAGATCTGTATTCTAGGATAAGAGTATAAAATTAGAGTGTAAATTTGGGGGGTTCAAGGAATACTGTGTAGCCCATCTTGCCTTCAAAGAAACATGTAATAACATTGATACACTTTGGATACAGGCAGTCACACTCAGCAGAGTAATAAAGGAAGTACAGGGTCATCACATCAAAAACCCCAACAAACAAACAAAAAACCCCCAAACAAAACCTCAGAAACATTCTGAAGGCTGTGTTGCTTTCCTCTGTATTACAGTGCATTCCACATGGTGGCATAAAAATTTGGAATTTAAGTTGGAATTAGTATTTAAATAAATGAAAGAAGCTTTACAACACAGCATTTCAGAACTGTTTGTGAGCATCTCTTGCTTGTACTTTCCTGTGAAATCCAGAATATCACAGAGTCACAGGATCATTTGGGTTGGAAAGAACCTCTTGAGATTATCTAGTCCATTCCCTCAGCTCAAGCAAGGTCTGCTGGCACAAGTTCCCCAGGGGCATATCCAGTCAAGCTTTGAATTTCTCCAGAGGTGAAGATACTCCTCTTTGGGAAGCCTGTTCCGGTGTTTGACCACCCTTGCAGCAAAAAAAGTAGTTTCTTGTGTTCAGGTGGAACTTCATGCATTTCAGTTTGTGCTTATTGACTCTTGCCCTATCACTGGGCTCTACTAAGAAGAGTTTGGCTGCTTCTTCTTTGTTCCCTCTCATCAGGTATTTATCCACATTGATAGATCACCCTGAGCCTTCTCTTTTCTGAGCTGATCAGTCCCAGCTCTCACAGTCTCTCCTCATAAGAGACATGCTTTGGTCCCTTTACCATCTTAGTGGCCCTTCTGTATCATCCACAAACCTGCGGAGGGCGTGCACTTCCCCCATCGTCAAGGTCATTAATGATGATTGAACAGTATTGGCCCCACAATCAACCCCTGGGGTACACAGCTGTCTTGCCTCTAACCAGACTGGATTTTGTGGCACTAATCACAGTGCTCTGACATGTCTCTTGTCAAGCACATATGAGAAAAATATTTTATAATTCAGATCGCTCTCATTGTAGAATTTAGGAGCCTGACCAGCCTTTAACTTTTACTAGCTCCCAATTATGGGCAGTGAAGAACACTTGTGCAACCTGTAAATAATACTTCAATATAATATTCTGCAAAAGAATTCACAGACATTTGCTATTCCTCTTACAGATTTCTCTTCCAGTTTTGTATGGCTTTTTGCAATTCATCCTGCCTGTGTCACTGCAGCTGCAGTCGTGGCTGCACATACGATAACGAGGAAATTGTCAACGGCTTCCCCTCTGAATGCTCACAGTCACCATTCCCTCCTTCCCTCGACACATATTTATAATTACTTTTCACCTTTTAGTCTTTTTATTGTCAGCAGATGAATATCTCAGGAAAAGTTAATTTAATGATTTAATACGGTTAATCAAAGTGGCTGGGCTGCACCTCTGCTCTGAAAGCACGCTAGCTCGGGAGCCCCTCAGAAGAGGCGCCGGGGCTTCCTGCCAGGGATGGAGGGGCCGGGGGAACGCATGGCCGGGCGGGCAGGTGCCCGTGCTCAGGGAAATGCTGCCGGCTGGGGGGTGCTCCCTCCCAGGGAGAGCCCTGCCGGGCCCCAGCAGGCACTGCCAAAGCAGCCTGTGGCTCTACCACCAGCCTCTGCACGCTGACAGCCACCTCCAGCTGGTGGGGAGCAGTCCCGGGCCCAGGCCCCACCGTGCAAGGCCAGGGGGCAGCAGGGGCCGGCTGCTCCCCTCAGGCCAGGAGCCAAGGGTGGCCATGTCACAAGGTGAGCCCAACATGAGAGCTTGCTGCCTGGGGTGGCTCTTGGGAAACGTTTTGTTCTGAGGGGTCCTCTGATCTACATGGAGCCTCTAAGCAATTTGCCACAACCAGGTAGTTTGCCACGCAAAACTAGTAACTTGGGTGTTACTTTCATGCACTTGAAATTACTTGAAAGCTCTTGGTGCAAATATTTTACACTTGGATTGCAAACCAACTAATGTAAATATCTGCAGGGCCAGAGCACTAGGAGATCCCAGATCCCTACTACAAGTTGAGACAAATTTCTAATGTTCTAAAACTTTTAATGTAGGTACAAAGAGTCACAACATACCAACCAGGTTTGATATGTTTAGCTTACATTTACTAACAACTAAAATCTGACAGAGGTTTAAAGTAATAAAAGCTGAAACTTTGTATTGAAAATATGGTTTTCAAGAGCTGCTTTGTCAGGTGTTTGAACTACACTTAAATGCAAGAATGGTTGTTGTTTTCAGGTAAACTATTTCTCTTTATCCTAATTTTGTAGAAGTAACCTTTGCTCAGAAGCAGAGATGGGTGACGGAAAACACCTAAATGTTTCCCATAGCTGGAAGAACGATGGTATTTCCTTCACCGTGCCATGCCACAGGGTGTGAGATGTGGGAAGCTGTATGCATCCTTCCCCCACAAAGGAGTATCGTGTACTGAGCCCCATGTAACTATTAGGGCTGCCATGCTCGTTGTTGGCCTGTTTTGTCCCTGTGGGTGTCTTAAGGGTATATGGTCTCTCTTTGACCCATATGCACATCTCTCTTAGTGGGGGGAGCTGAAGGGAGCGCACCAGAAGCTGCACCTCAGCCCCTGCTTGCATCTGTGACTGTGGCCACTAATGCAGCGTAGGGTAGCCAATAGATCTGTCTATGCACATTACGTTTCTCTGAGCTGTCAAGTGGTGCTTGAGCCTCCTAATGACTCTAAATCAGTGGCAGAATGCAGGTTCGTACCTCCTTTCATTTAGCTGGTTTAGCAGACCAACAGCCTATTTTTCAATATATGCATTATAAAACATAAATGATATTAAAATTCTGAAATATTAAGGTTCTAACTTGATTGAGTTTAGACCTAAATTAATATTGTTTACAGTCCAATGCTGTTGTATAAATTTATTCATATGAAATGTAAATTGTCTGATTAAATAAACCTGAACATTTTATCAAAATTACATCAACTGTTAGCTACATACAAATACTTTATTAATAAAAAGAAATCAACTTCTTAATGTTTGTGAGGACAGAAGTGATTATTAATATGGTTTTTTTATAGACATACTAAAAAATTTGCAAAAAAGTTGTCATTCTCTTTCTGCAAACTTTTAGAATTTAATATTTTAAATTAAAAATCCAAATTTTAAACCAAAATCCTGCAGAAAATGAATAATGACAAAGTTTTGTGGAAGAATCAAAAGTAACATAGTGGTAGATATTACAGAACCTATATTCTCTGTGGTTAATTAACTCTTGGTGCAAAATTGGACTGTTGGGCTAATGTTTTCCACAAATTGAATCGGCTAGAGAGTTGCCCTGTGTTATGGGGAATGTAACAGGCTTCCTTGAACCACTGCAGCCTGAATTGCATCTTCAGGATCAGTGGAGTTTATGTATGGTTTGTTATGAAATTTTTCTATTGCGGGGAAAAAAAAAGGTCTTCTAAGCCACTGAAATTCTGTAGCTAAAATAAATCTTTTTTTGTTCTTATAAGCCAAAGAGTTGGAACAGGTGCCCCATTGTTCAATAATTCTTCAGAATTTCACGACACGTGCTATACTTATGGTAGTATGGTAGAAGATGCTTTAAGAATGCAGATGTGTGCAACAGATTGATGTGCGCAAGCTTTCAGTCCAGAAATGTGTATTTAGAAGATACATGTACTTAAACAGTTTTGCTACAATCTGTCATAAACACAAAGTCAGCTGAGGACTTCCTTTTCTGGTCAGTGGACTGTGAGTAAGTGTACTGTGGCAATGATGCATCTCGACACACAAGTGACTTTGTTAGACAGATGCTGTAAGACCTCAGGCATTCAAATTGGCTAAATAGTCTTTAGGTTTGGGGAGGGGAGATTTGGTATTTTATATTTTTTTTAAGAGCTTAAACAAGTTTTGAGGTAAATCTGTAAGGTCAAGTGTTCTTTCAATTGGAATATGTGTATTTCAAAATAGGTCCTTTTGAAGTAGAGTGTTAGGGAGCAACCAATGAAAAAATCTGGCAAGGAAAAGTCCCTTTGGCAAAAAATACACTCAGCTTGTGAAACAAATGGAATTTGTGTGCGTAAGCTCTGTGATTGACTTTGGGTACCTTAATATTCAGTAGCAGAGCTGAGATTTTAGGCTGCGTATGAAAGTAGTGCCTGGTTATGATTAAAATTAGTAAATAATACCTGAAAAAAAAATTTATTGAACTAGCCTTGCAAAATTGTCATTTTCCGCTGTCTTAGTTGAGTGCATTTTTTTGTGGAAGTGAGGAAAGAACTCTAGTATTTGTGTTACATCTGTAAGATTAAGTAGCTTTTCTGTGTGGGTGAGTGGGATTAGTTTTGTTTTTATGGGCAGGCTCCTTCCAACTCAATTTATATTTGTTTAACCAATTAATTATGCAGAGTAAAAGCTTATAAGTTACCATAAGCAAGTGTGTCTCTTCACCTCTGAAGACTTGGTGGTGTTTTGAAGCTTCTTTCTGAAAAAAACAGGATGGTAGATTGAAATAGTGAAGCAGCTGCTTTCATAAAAGTCTTTTTACTGGAGGAGGAAATTGCTAAAATACTATAATTGCCTTTGAATCTATTTTTCAGTGTTTGTGAACATAATATTAGCCTTCATACCTTAGTGGTAAAACCATTTTTTTCCTTGATGAGAAGTACTACTTTTCCACTCAAAATCTGCCAGAATATTGCGGAATCTGGCTGAGCTACCTAAATATATGAGAACTCCCTTTTAGATGCACTGAACAAAAGAAATGTCTGTTTTATGGAGAATTGAAAGGAAGAAGCTGGATATTTTATCTTATATACTGTATGCGTTAGAATGATGAATGGAGTGGATATAAAGATGCAACTAACTGACTAGTCCTCGCATCCATTTTACCATAAATTCATTGTTGACCCTTTACTACTGTCCATGTCAATGTTTTTATCTCTTATCTGCAAGAATGAACATAGCGTTTTCTCTGTCACAACTCTAAACCTCAACTTTAAATATTGCAAATAATTAAAGATCATTTAAATAAAAGTATAGAAAATTAAATACTAGTTTTGCATATAAAGTGGGCTTAATGTTCTAGGTGTGATTCCAGATCACTCTTTTAGACTGTTAACTTTACATTCATATTTAACAAATGACATTATTCAGTTTCATGGGGTCACTGTGTCAAAATGTCTGTGTTAGAACTTTAATTTATTTCCAAAGGTTCTTTGAGTGGGCAGATAGGAGTGGTGTGTTAGAATGATTTACCGTCAGAGATTCCCCATGTGGATTTTAAGGCTTGGAACGTAGTCTATGATGTAAATTTTAAGTCTAGATGGATTCAGCTGCTCTGTAGTGGCAGGCTGAATGAATGGGACTCATATCCCAAATGTGGGAGGCTGACCCTCTTTTTCAATATTGATGATGCCTCTAATTCTATCTCCTGGTCAAAGTGACAATTTATCTACCTCTCTGCTGTTAACATTAATAGAATATATGCAAGTACGGTTGTGGCCAAATTTTGCTTTGTTAGCATCCCATCTTGGAAAGCCTGATGGACTTTTATCAGATCAGCAATTATTGGGTATAAACAAGAGATGCCTGTCTAAGTGTGTGACAGTTGAGGAGTTAGGGAAAGTTTTTTTAAAGCTGCCAACCAACTCCATTGGATCGTAGGCTATTTTTAATTGCAAAATGTATTTTGCTGTGCTATAAATTAATTCACGTGTATCAGTGATGATCTTTGCTATGGGACTGCTGACTTTGTACTCTGAGATAGTCAAGCACTGAGTGTAAATTTCACTGGCTGACTAAAAGTGCAGAGGAAATGAGTGGGTAATGAGAGCAGAGCAGCCAGTTCTTTAATTGAATTAAAAGCCGGGTGACACCAATGCAGACACCTGTCCAATTACAGACAGGCCAAGGTGTTTACCATTGCTGTACAAGCGATTTGAAGATGACAGAAATCTTTCCGCCCACAGATTAACATAATGAAGGAGAACAGATTACAGTGGATGCTGGCCAAACAGATAGGTTGGCAGCTGAGAAAAAAGTAGTTTGCTGAAGTATGTAAATAAAATCTGTGCACTTTCTATTGCCTACCTGTGAAGCACATCTGTTTCTTTGTTGAAAGAAAATAGTGCAAGAGTACATGTGAAGGAAAAACATTAATTAGGAAATGAACAAATTATTTTTTAAGTAGCTGCCTTTCCTGAATAAATTTTTTCAGCATAAGCCTTCTGTTGCAAAAGGGTTTATTTGTTTGGGTTTTTGGTTTTGTTTTTCTTCCAAATTCTCACTGCCCTTCACAAACCTATCTATGTACACTCTGTTGCACTGCAGGTGCTTTATATAAAACCTTACTTTGTCAGAAGTAAACCAAACAGCCCAATCCAAACCTTCCGCAGCTATGGGCATCTTTCTGGATATGTGCTACTGTAGCTCTCAGTGCCTGAAGCCATTGATGACCCCACAGAATGTCTTCCATCAAGAAATGCAAGGAGCATTAATTCACTGCTTCATAAGAGAAGAATGCTGCAAGTGCTAAACGTACAAATAAAACTAAATTGCTTCCTAAAGCACAGCAGAGTGAATAGAGATGGCATATACACTATACTGTGCTCCTCTTGACCGACAACTTGCAAATGTCAGAGTCAGAGGATTTGGTTTCTGCATCTGTTTATTTGCTGAGGGTAAATCCAAAAGTAACTTTTATATTTTCCTGTGTTTAACCCACTAAGTTCTGGAAATAAGTACTTTGTATTGTTTCATGCAAAAAAGATGTTTTTTTGACTGATGAAATTTCTGTACTGAAGAAGTTACTGTAGATTGTAATAATCCTGCTTTACAGGGATAGGAAAATCACTATTTCCTATTTTCTGCTTTTTGAATGCTCTTAAAAATATTTGCCTTCCATTACAGGAAGATTACAGGCACATTTCCCTGAGGTGTGGCTGACACAAGATTCTTTTTCTTTCCTGTCTCATTTACGTTAGATAGTAAGATACCAGTACAGCTTTCCACTGTTAATTGGGGATCTGTAAAATGAAAACATAAAAAAAATCAGTGAATTCTATCAACTGGTTTTAGTTTAACACTACTCTGAAGTAAATGTGATTACTTCTGAATATTTCTTTGTGTGTATGAATAGAACAGGGCCTCACAGAATTCAAGTTGAAACATCATTGCAATGCCAACCTTTGAAGTTTTTGGATTAATTACAAGAAAAAAACCACAAGTATTACTAATTCAGTGAAAGCTAATCTCGTATTTTCCATGTGAACATACCTATTAGTAAACACAATATAAACTTTCACAGACTTTGATCACCCACTTAGAAAATAATATATTTATGCTGTAACTGTTACCTTTCAGCATTAACTTCTCCAGGCCATTTTTGTGAATATAAAGGGCCTATGTGGGGAAAAAAGGCATTTTTTTAATGAAACCCAAGTTATGTTGCATTCTATGTGGTAACTCAATGAAGAGTAATAAAGATTAATTTCTTCTATCTGTTTGTGTACATGTAATTCTGAGGCAGTTTTCAGTCTTGTACTATGGAATATTTGCACAAGAATTACATTTCTGAGTTTCTGTTGGTTTTGAAGCTGCTTTGCAAAATCCCAGTCTCAGACAGTTCTGAAATAACATAGTTTGCTGTATTTTTTTTTAATGAAACACCCCATTAATTTTACTAAAAGCTGTGAGAGTTGAGGTGAGAACATGGTTTGAAATAAAACTTGACATGAATTGGCCTTCTTTTAAATACTGCTGCATTTTCATTCCGTATTACTTTATTGTCAGACCTACTTTGAAATGGGCACTGCTGATGTTTCTGAAAATGACTGTAAACCACATTTTTTTCCATGTAGTCCTTCTGTATATTGCAGTTCAAAATATTTGTAACTTCCTGAAGTGGTAAGCAGTGGTTTTTTTTTGCATTTGCTATGACAAGGAGCTGATCGATATGTGGGAATCTAGCAAGTTTCCTTTGCTAACATAAGCAAGACCTGAAAAAGCATAAGATTACAAATCTCTTTCTCTTGTAAACCCTTGGGTACTGCGTCACCTGAATTATGTTACTGTAGTAGTATAGCAAATACGTGGTCTATATGCTACTACTGAAGTAATGGAACACAAGTGGGATGTTTCATACAAAAAAGATTTCAGGTTTTGGATGAGTAGGAACAACATTGGAGAGGAAGCATTAAAAAAATTTTTGTTCTGCGAGACAGTGAAAATTCCTTGAAAAAAAGAATGACTGAAAAAACTTTGTGGGGCAGGGATTAAGAAAAAACCTCCTTTATTATCATTATTAAATTAAAATACACACCTCATGATGACTTTTACAGATAGTACTTCAAGACTAACTAAAGAAACTTAGCTGCAGCATTAGTATTAAGGATGGAATAAAATACCATTTAATCTTGATTTATTTTGCAAAATTTAAGTCATGGCATAAGAGGTATTAAACTGTAAAACAATTTTTCTTTTCCACCTGTAACAGTGGAAGCCTGTTACAGAAAACCTTAATTTTTTACTTCTGCGTGTGTATGTATGTAATCAGTCTGTACGCTGTACATGCACAACACCTTGCTTTCTTCTGTTGCAGGCATATTGACAGGCTTGCGTCCCTTCACAAACTATGCTGTAACCCTAACTGCTTGCACTTTGGCTGGCTGTACTGAAAGCTTGCATGCATTGAACATCTCCACTCCACAAGAAGGTAAAGTAATTTCAAAGGTCTTGACTTCCACATTTCAGTCATGAATAATAAAACAGGAGAAGAGCTAAATGCTGCAAAGCCATTTGCTGGAAAACCCCAACCTAATTTGATGACAAAGTGCATTGCCAGACCATAATTGCTCCATTTTTTGGGGGGGTGCGAAAATGAATCAAACTCCATACCCTTTAATGACATGCATCTTTAATAGCTGTAATGCAGATTAATGGGCTTTTTAATTGCTGTTACATTGTTCATGCAAGAGCCTTGTCATTAATATGAAGCATCTGAAAGATTAATGAAAGCTTCCTCATTTTACTATGGCTCAGAAGTAAATCCAGAGACAGTCTGACTAAAAAGAATTGATTGTATGGCACAGTATGAAATTGAGAATCAAACGGTTGATTTCCATGGTTTCTTTTAACTGCTAAACACAGCAATAGGCAACAATTATTTCAGTGTGATGAAACCTCCAAATGCCAATTCAGTTATTTATTAATCACAGTTTCCTCTTTTTTCTTAACACTTTCACATGTTGTGCTCCAACTTAAAGGTTCTGAGTCCAAATTCATGTTTTCTATGCTTACATTAAGAACTAGAGCAGGAAGAAAGAGAAAATATCTTACAGTTCTGACTTTAGAGACTAGGTTGATAAGTAATATACATCAATTACTGGAGCAAATGCTCCCCAAAAATACCTGTGACACATCTAACTTCATTCTCAATTAAGCATAAAGTCCACATCTCCTGCTTCTATCATCCACCAAACATATTAATTCAGATAAAATCATCAGTTGCTCCAAATTTACGCCAGTAAAATAAGATTTGACATGTATTTATAGGACAGTAGTTAATCTTCTATGATGTGGAGTAGTTTTCAAAATTCCCTCCCTCCCACAGTTCTTTGATTTATCTTCTCATGTAAACTAGGTAGTAATACAGTACCAATAAAACAAATAAAATTTTAGCATGAAGTTATGTGAATTACAGCCATAACAATTAAAAGAATGCTGGAGTGTTGAACTGCTGCCAAAGCAGGTAGTCATGCAAGGCGTTGTCCTGATGAGGACAGTCCTGAAGATTGCAGTGTAACATTGCTAGAACAGTGTTTTGGTGTGGACACGTTAGCAACTGTCAGCCGCACTAATCAAATCAAAATCAAAGTATCGGATCTTTGGAAGTTCTAAATAAGCTGAGTTTGTCTGGTGGCATTATCTGTGAAAGGATGTAGCCTCTGACAGCCAAATAGTTAATGGAACTGTGATGTAAACATGAATTAGACTATTGTGTATTTCTTGTGTGATATAGTAACTAAAAATTAAATTATTTGTGTCTTATTGTCTCAGCTTAGTGAGTAAAGGAGGAATTCTTATGTGTGTTTGGGAAAAACATCCACTGTTTTCAGATGTGCTGCCATATTGAGAAGGTTTAGGCAAGAATAGATTCCACCGCCCGAGATCAAATAAAGCCTTGGGGAACATGTGTTTTATCCCTCAAAAGAATTGAACAAAAAATCAACGTGTGGAGTTTCTATTTTTGGACACTCTTGTTGCATGCTCTTAGTAACAATAAATTGGCGATACAAAAGACAAACACCATATCACACCCTCCAGCTATCCCTTTTTCCCTATTGAAACATTCATTACTTTATATTGTTTTCACATTGCCAGCCACTGCTAGTTATTGTTTTAAATTGCTAACACAGAGCTTGTAAATTACAAGATATTCCTCCCAGACCAAGGTGTGAGTTCCGCTCCCCTTGCGATATTCAGTGGAATTGCTTGTGCTTTTAGTATATAACTCATTGGAACAGCGAGAGAACTTGGCTTCTAAATTATTATCTGTTGCCAACTTCCAGTATATTATATACATAAAATCTATGCTAAACAAACATTTCTAAGTGTATTGAATTACAAAAAGTCTGAAACAAGGGATAGTGTGTAAGAACACATCATCTGCATTTGTGATTAGAAAGAATGATCACTTTGTAGTTAGGGATGAAAAGCATGAAGGAAGAGAACAAATACTATTTGTATTAAAAAAAGGACTGTATTAAAATCATGTACCTCTCTCCTCATTCAGTGTTATCAAGCTGGAAAGATAAAGTTATATGAGTATAATTATTCTCCTAAAAAGCCAAGAGTTTATCCTTGTCTTTCATAGAAGTTTCCGTTTGGCTAGGAAACCTCACATGTAATAGGAGAGTTCTCAGTATGTTGGTATTTTGCAAGCATAAAATATCTTCTGAAACTTCAGCTTTACCAAAAATCATTTTGGTAGAAGCTGCTCACTGAAATTATTTATTATTTGTGGAAATATAATATAATTTAATGTTATACATCTTTTTTCACCAGCCCCTGAAGATGTGCAATTGCCCACTGCAATATCCTTTCCCACGTTCCTGCTGATAAGTTGGAGTCCACCAAAAATACCAAATGGTATTATTACACAATATACTTTGTATATGAACAGAGTACCGATTTACTTTGGAAATGGAACTAAATACGTTGTAAAAGGTGAGTTCTCTGTTAGGTAGCATAACAGATGGGTGTATCGTAGCTGCTATGAATAATTATATGACTGATGCCTTCTTATTTCAGAAGAAAAGAAAAATAATTTTAAAATGGGCTGTATGCTTTAAACCCTGATAGATACTGTTTTTAAAGGATCCTTCACAGAACTGTCTGTTGGGACGATCAGAAATTAATGTCACCGTGGTATAGCTAAATCTTGGGCTGTGTTGTCCTCTTTCACAGGACCTGAGGCTTTTGAACAGTTTTATAACTTTTTGATCTTGTACCATCTAGCTCTTAAAACAAGTAAACTGTAAACTGTTTAAGACAAGCTATTACTTACAGGTTTGGCAGTTTTTCCTACTGTCTTCCTGAAATATTCTTAATTATAGAGGCGCTGTGGTGCTTTCCTAAATAGCCCATTTTAATTTGTTAAAGCATAAACTAATGATCTGTTTTCTCCTGATAAGTTATGCAATGTGTCAACAATCAAGTTATGTCAATACTCTTAAACTATTACATGGAAGCTAAATGTTATTTAATAGTACAGTGAAGCATGGTAATCTGACTTCCTATGTTAACGTAATTGTTGTAGTTTAACGAAGTATCCAAGTTATTTGTTCAGACATTATTCAAAGAACAACAAAAAATCCACCCCAAAATATTGAGCTAAAAGTATCATAGCACAGCATAAGCACTATTCTGGAGTCATCAGAATTTGTATATGGTAGTAAGTACAAGTAAAGATAAGGCATTTTATACTGGACAACTTGGGGAAAAAGTGTACCAAGACCTTACTTTTTTTCAATGTAAGGCCTTAAAATTCAAAGCCATTTCTGTATCTTGAGTTAGTATAAAACATATTTAAAAATTCATGTAGTTCAAATTTCTTTGCCTTGCACAGGCCATAAGCTACTGGTGTGGTGGGTCAGTTTTGACACTGAAAAATGAATCCAGTTAGAGAACCTCCTGAAGGCTGTTGATGATCGCTATAATAAATAGTGCACACTTTAAGTCAAACTTTTTCATTCTGTATTCAAAGGTAATGGATTTTTCGTAACCATAGTAACCTTAGTGTATTTCTGGATAAATACATGAGGTATATATACATTCTGGTTTTATTTTTGAATATAAACTACCACATTATGTATTACTAATAATATGAAAAATAGGATATAGGTTAGCATAATGACAGCTCAAACTAGTGTGCATTTTTCTTCTGCAAAAAAATAAATATTTATCAAAAGTATAGGTTCAATTAATTTCTCCCCCATCCCCCTATTTTTCTGGTATTCTTGTAGTGCCATTTATCTTTTTTGCAAGATCTCCATTAATCTCTTATTGCCATACCATAACACTATTCTTAAGAATTTTGAAGTGCAAAAATCATCACTGAAAGCTCATCACAGGTAGTTTTACCAATGTGTTCATCTGCAACCTGGTTATGAATTGACAAGCAATGTAAAACATTTGAGGAAATGTTCGGCATAATATATTTTGTTTGGTTGATTTTAGATTCTTGTCTGATTGTGTTCTGACTCGTAGCCAAAATGAATGCTTATTGATAGAAATTGTGGTCAAGTAACTTTTGTAATTGTTCTTTGAAAATATAGAAAAAGATAAACTAAAAGGTCAGGAATTGATTTGTCGTGTTCTATCTCTAAATCTTGAACGGTATATCATAATACATTCAGCTAAACCAGTCTAAGGAAAAGTCACCTGGTTTATAAGCTCCCTAGAGGAGCTCTTGTTGCTTTTATTTAGAAATTATTTATTTATAGTTTTCCTGGAAATTGTTATATTTTCGGTCCTATTGAGCATTTTGTAACTTTGATTTCAATTTTTAGGCAGACATCAGAACAGGGAAGGCTAGTGAATCAGATTGTGTTGCCCTACGTAGTACAGCACAAGAGCTGCTCTTGCCTGCCATTCTGAACATGGCGTGAAGATCAGTTTGTTTACTTTGGATCCATTTTACTTAGCTGCCAGTTTCTCACTGTGCCTTAGGGGGAAGAGGCGATGTGAGCCAGCAGGCTGGGATTTGGGTCACTAGGAATCCCAGTTATTCTGTATAAGGTTTATTCAAGAACTGGCTCAGATCTGCATATATCTTTAATTTGATCTGGTTTGGCTTCCTTCAGAGCTCAAAATTTTCTTCGTTGCAAGCTAGAGGTAAGAAAAGGTATAAAATAATCCCAGGTCCACCCCACCCCCACCAAGGGTTGTGGTTTTACAGTGAAAGGTTGCAGCTTTTGACTTTCTAGTGTTATACAGGTGTCTCTCCTATCTTTTTGGTGTTTCCCATACTGTTATCCTATTCCTTTCAGCGTTTATGTTAGTGATGTTGGTGACCTATTGCCTCAACATAATATGTTATTATTGACCCTAAACAAAAAGACAAAGTTCGTTGTCTCTAACATCTTTCCTATTTATTCACTAAAATTATTTTCCTAATTTAGTAACTATACGACTGAGTTCCTACCTGACCAGTAGTCTGTACCAGAAAGTCATAGATTCTCTGTGGTTTTTGAAGTGCTGTATCTAATGAAATAGCTTTTAAAAAAGATCTTTCTGTTTAGGGAAGGCATCAGTTCTGTCTAAAAGTTAGCACTTCACTGACTTTCACTTCAGACCATGGAAAATGGAATCAGTTTAGGCCTATACTAATTAATCCATAACTTGGAGGGATATGTTTTCTCAACACCATAATTGCAAATATATTGTTAACTTAGTTTCTGATCTTGACAGTTGTTGAGGGCTTGAAATACTCATTGATTTTTCATGGAAATTCAAGTGTTTGTTTCCTCTAGGGGTTGAGCTGTAATTAAAAAGGATACCCTTTAAAAGCACATATGGCAAATGTACACTTTACCATGCTGAAAAGGGGGACCCATTAGGCATCCATCATCCATTAGCGCCTTTAAATATTTTCCCCATATTGACAAATTCGGTTTCTGTGTTGTTAGTAATAAAGCAATGCAATGAAGCCAGTCCCTGTATCACAACACCTTTGTTAACTGTCTGTCTGATTTTTCTGCTTGCCACCTTTATGCATTTGCCTTGTGTGTACTACTACTTCATGCAATCTGGGTGCTATTTCACATCCTGAATTCCAGTGGAAGCCCAAGGTCTCTAGTGGTTAGGGACAGGCCAAGAGGAAATATTCAGTCCAGGGTCCCAGGTGGAATTTAGGCTGTGTGTATCCATGCCCCTGTATTCATGCTTTTAGTTCCTCTACATGAGAGTGCAGAAGCTTCTGTAACCAAGACCAACTGCTGCAGCTCAGGAAAACAATTGCAATAGGGTTCTGCTGTCCTAATCTTCATACCTTACTGTTCTGTAGAGATGACTAGCAGCTGTGAAACATGAAGAAGCTTGTACACTTATCTTCAAAATGTTTAACATATACGTGCTGCTCTTACAAAGGCTTTTGATTTTAGGAAAATCTGAGTTGACTTTTCCTGTGGAGAAGAAAATATGCTTCTTGCCCATTCAAACACTCACAGGCAAAATTGAAGCTGCTACTTTGAAACATGGAGATTTCTTAATGTAATTATTTTTCTGTATTTTTAAATTCAGGCAAATTCATTCTTGTCTTCTCTTTTGTTAAATTAATCTCAAAAATTTCCCACCTGCCTTAGATGGAGAAAACAAGGTGGATTTTATACTGAAAAGTATTAGACTGCAGTGGCCTGAGCTGGTGGTGCCAATACCACCAGCAGAAAGGTGGTCTAATAAATGCAGAAGGGCATAGTGTAAGCAGAGACAGTAAAGATCTGATGTGACCCAAGTGCCAAGTCTTGTTTTGGTGGAAACCTTATTGCTGTGAAGAAACTTTAGAAAAAAGATTAGAGCAAAATATTCCTGTATTCTTAAATGCTGAATTTGATGGATTAAGAAAAGGTGTTAGTTACCTAACATGTTTACAAAGGGAAATGACTTTGTAGATATCTTTAGAAAACAAAAGTATAAATCTGTCTTTGCACTGAGCTTGGCATTGAGGATGTATGTCTGCATTTTCTGCAGCACTAGATACTTGACAATGTTAACAAATTGCGTTCACATAATTTTCCTAGCAGAATTTAATGGTTCTCATCATGAATCTTTAAAAGGAAGATATTCTTATTAACACTCAGCAGTATGAAACTTATTTTTCTCTGCCAGCCTAAAAGAAGGTTTTTTTCCCCAGTTTTTCAGTAAAGAGATCCTGTCAACTATTTTACAAGGGCAGATCCTCAACTGAGTTAAACGAGTATAGAGTTATCCTAAATTACATGGCCGAGAGTTAAAAAAACCTGTGACAGACTGCTTTGTACCAGGTTTCTGGACAAAATATTAGGGAGAGCCTTGGAAAAGGTGAGAAAGAGCTGTCTTCACAATTTTGTCTAAGAGCTTGAACTAAGCTTTTGTTTATTCAAATTGTTATTTGACCTGTGTTGAAAGGCTGATCCTACAAAACCAGCACAGAATAGGAGCCTTGTTTTTCTGTGAGGAAGAGGCAGATGTTTGACATCTGTGAAAATAGGGTTTAGCATATCTGAACTCAAAAAATGGGAGAACCACAAATTAGTACCTGTAGGCTTTTTATGTTGCTCTAAAGCAGTAGTAATTACCATACAGAGTGCACAGTCATGCACTATTATTACATTTTACTGAAAAAATGGCAGTTTTTTATCTTTTTTTATCCTATGGCTACTACTGCTTGTTTTAAATGATAGATCATGATAATAAAAGCAAAATCCATCATAATATCAATATTGTACTAATTGCTAAGTGAAACAATTTGAACAGGAGAATCCACAGAACTCTACGTAAAGGAAAATTGCAGTAAGATGTATCACTGGAAGAAGCTAAATCACTAAGAAAATACTTATGTTAGATGTAAGACACAGTTCTTGTGGTTATTTTTCATACAATTTTTAGCTATAGCCATGTTTAACACCACCAATTTCCAACCCTAAGGATTTGCATTCCTTTGTTTTAAGTCCTGCTCAAAGATGACAGGCAGCTTTTGCCTTAGAGGACAAACAACAGAAAAATTCTGTAGTGCTCTGGTATGAGTTTATTCCCATCTTCCAGGTTGCAGTGAAATACAATTAAATACCAAATGAACCCAACCTGTTCTTTCACTAGAGTGTTTTGAAAAGAGCAGTTAGCTATCCGATAAAATGTTAGTGCTAGATTTACGTATATTCTAAGTCTGTATGTCACAATTTCTCTTTTTTTTTTTTTTTTTTTTTTTTTGGTGAAGCAGAGACTTATTTAACACCATTGTGAGCAATGAAAAGTTACACTTCACCTCTTCACAGTTAGAATTGGTTACCTGAAATGTCTTGCGTGTGACCCAATGAGATATGCCCGGTGTTTCTTTCTTATTTTAGGGTCTTGCAATACCATGCTACAGTTCCAGACTCACCCCTTATGATTGGTTTAGTAGCATATCCAGCTGATACGGCATACAGGAAAAAACAGTTTTCCAGTATGGCATATAAAGAACTCGTGCTGTTTCAGACGTTATTCTGGCCTGAGTATGCATTTAAGTGAACATATATTGGTGCACCTAGCACTAGAGGGCAGGGTACACCAGTCTTACAGGAGAAGCTGCCTTCCTCTAAAAGTTGTAGGCATAGAAGAAAGCACATTTGATACACCTGAATTGGCAACACTGACATTGCCAGTGACCGGTACTATCGTAATTAATTCCACAGACCCAGAATGCAGATTCAGCAGGCACAAAACCAAAGGGCAAATGGGCTGTCTGAGTCTGGCGTTCCTGTATTTCAGCTTCAGACAGAAAGATCTCGTACACTCATTGGGCTTAATAATACAGATCTGGGGAATTTAGAAGGGGGTGGAGGGGGTGGGGTAAGGGTAAAAGCATTATGTTTATTTGTAGCAGCTCTGTTGTATCATTTTCTATTGCAGTGCATTAGTGCAGTGTTAAATAAAATCTGCTTATTTAAAATCCTTTTAAATAGTGTTTAAATATTTCCTGCTGATACAATCTGCTAAAGTAGTTATCCTTGCTGCAGATTTCGGTTAACCTTGTCGCAGATATTAAGCCTGAAGCTACACAGACTTTTAGGGACCTTGATTATAGAGCAAAACCTAATGGTGTCATTATAAAACCACAGCTGGACAAGCTTCTGGAGTCCTTGTCCTTTGATCAGATTTGGGTAACACAGCAAGCCAAGAGAGAGCTCACGCTAACCCTGCTGGAATTGCTGAGCTCTCAGGTTGCTTGAATACTGCTTTCTAAAAATTAAAATGCAACACAAATTATAAAATGAGAGTGATTGGTACCTCCCAATCTTCTGCATGTACCAAAGCAAACCAGAGAAAATAGCTTCTCTGGAGCTAATAGCTGCGGAACGAAGGAGAGTCCTTTTTTTCTTCTATCCCTTCTGGCAGCATAGGAAATATTTTGGCTCTGGGCTCTTTTTTTTTTTTTTTTTTTTTTTTTAAACAAAGAGAAGAAAAACACTCATTTCCAGGCTTGTCTAAATTCCATGACAAGAATTAAAACCACCAAAAAATGTAAAAGTCTCAGATTATTTTGCCCTTTGTTCTTACTTCAAAATTAGTTGTCAGAATTAGACGTATATAGGCTTCCAGTCTTTTATTTTCTCCTTCACAGATATCTAGATTGGTCAGCAGACTTAAAGATGCTGAGATATCTTCAAAAGATAGTGTGTGTTGGGGAGGACAAATTAAATGAAGTGTTCACTGAGATCAATTTGTAATATTCAAATACAGCTGCCTTCAATCTTTTTTTTTCTTTTTTTCTCTCGCTATCTTTTTTTTTTTTTTTTTTAAGCAGCAGAGCTTACTGTCCACACACTGTTGTCTTGGTCGTGCTTTGCACCGTTGTTTGGATTTGCAGGTCTTCTCTAGGACATCCCCACAGCAGTTAGATAGCAGCAAATCCTTATTTTGCCACTTTCGGAGATCAGTTTGTTGTAATGTTGCATGCATGGACCTTTCTTGGGCAAACTGGCCCAGTCTTGTGCATCTTGTCTACCTTCCTCTGGGATTTTTGAGGGGCATAATCTGTTTATCTACATTTTGTCTTTCCTCAGTGAACTTCATATAGGGCCCTATCAAGTGGTGTAGTTTCTCTTTGTCAGCAGTTGTCACATTGTGACCACTGTTTGCTGTTAAACTTTGAGAGGTCTCCTTGGTTTTATAAGAACTAGACTATGGTTTCTTGGCGACGTTGTGCTCACAGCCTGAAATTCTTTTTGTGGGATTTTATTTTCAGCCTTATATCTGGTAATTGTTGTTTGCCTGAAGATAGTAAGGTGAAGGTTTTAATTTTGCTGATAAAACAGATGCATGTGCTTATAGTGTAAGACAAGATTTCATTCAGTCACACTTTTAAGTGCTTCAGAAAACACCAGAAACTGTGCAAGGTTTTATATTCAACTTAGAAATCCTATGTTTATAGATAAAGAAAAGCTTCTCCACTATCCTGAGAGATTTTTTTTTTTCTTGCCAGGATCATTTTGAAATGCTTGGTAAATGATTTATGCTTAGTTTCAGATAATGCTGGATTCATGTAAATAAAAATATGACACTTCTTGCACAGATGGACTTAGGCCAAACCTATTCCTTCTGTCTGAATCTCTTGATATCCATTCATAAGGATATATCGCACTTAGTTCTAATTTAATAGGCTTGGAAAGAGTGGAGCCGCTTTCATGATGTTGCAAGCTGAACAATGAAGTCTTCTCTCTGAGGTTTTCCTTATGCCCTGGAAAACAGGATCGTGTTTCTCCATACTCATTTAGGACCATTTGGTCTCCTGAACTGCCAAACACTTGATGTATATTTAATTTAAGATAGGTATTTTCTTCCATGCTGCTATTACAAATTGCATTGGTTTATCAGCTGTGATAATTATTTTGACTGAGCAGTACATGTGGTCCTGTTTGGCTTGCACTCGACACAGACCTTCCTCTCCATACCTGATATGCCCCAACCTTCCTTTAACACTAGTAGAATATTAATAAATGATGACAGTGTACAGGCAGGTAACACCACAGTAATACTTCTGGAGGGTTCCCAACCAGAGGGAACCTTTTCCTTGGCTTTAGTAAATGCATGGCCATGAGGATGTTGTCATTAGCCATTACTTAGAGTATTTTCAGAATTTTATTTGTTGAAAAACTAGAAAGTTATAATGAGGAAAAATTAGGAAAAGGGGCACCTCTGATGTTTGCATATGTTTCAGACTTGTTATTTCCATAAATCTGAGCAACTCCCTTTCAACCTGCGTTTCTAAAATGCTTCACCAATTAATGTCTGTTACGATAAGTCCAGACCTTCCTGAGTATTTTTCATCTTTCACAAGCCTTGTCTTGTGAACGATACAAGCCTGAGTGTTACAAGGTCCTAAAATAGTTGGATATAAGTTTAATTTTAAATATTTTTTGTTTTTGTGATTGGAGGAGGATTCCTGTATCTTCAATATCTGTTTCCCTATCCTCTTAAGTTATTTGAAAACATATGCAAGGTGTAAATCATGTTCACAAAAAGCATGAAAGACATTTTAGGATACTTCCATTCCTGTTGAATCGCTGCCAGATATCTAACCTAGGTTCCTACAGTGATTGCCTAAACCGTTTATACAAAGCTTAATAGCCTTTTAGTCGGTACTGAACTTCATCATGCTTCCCAGTAGTCTTCCATGAAATATTTTATTTTTATAACAATCAATTTCTGATTGAAGTATTTAACGTAAATTTTAGTTGGACTTTGAAAGCTGCTGGTGACCCCCATCATCCACCCCCCCACTCCCACCCCCGGTTTTTATTCTATACAGTGACACATTAAAGTGATGTGTTACCAGGAAATTAACTAGTGCATGGGAAGAAATATTTATGTGAACATTAAACTAAACATATAAGAACAACATCAGAATAGTATGCTTTAAGTAAGACTTAGACTCATGGTCTTAAAACAGATGGGAAGATGGATGATTAACATAGTTATTGTTTCTGTGATGACTGTTTTGGATATACCATGTTCCTTTATAATAGAGGCACATTTACAGTATGCATAGCTTGATTTCTTTTTCTGCATGTCTGGATATGTTTATGGCTACATGTAAATAAGCATCTGGATTTCTAATTTAAGAATGATGCCATTCAGTCTTTTTGGTGAGGAGTGGTGCTGCACCATTTATGTCTGCACATGTAAGAAGATAAGTGATCAGGTAGGAAAGAGTGATTTTTTTACACTGGTGGTAATATACTGCCCATTTGCTGTATCTAGAAATATATCATTAGCAATTTCTGATTCTAATTTGTGATTTAATCAAGTCAATCAGTAAGTTTCTGTGTTCTTTCTCTGAGCATATGTGGTTTCTATCAACAGACATGCATAAATATGTAAAATTTTATACAAATATACTGGAAGAGACTTCTGATATTTATCTTTTAAATTTTTTCTAGTTGGTATAAATTAGAGTTGGAATCAGTGCTGAATAGGGTAGAGGCAGCTAAAAGAGTTCTGCCCACAGTTGAAAGCTTTCTTGTTAGCACAGTGGGTGCTTTGCATTCTCCCTGGCAGTCAGTGGAAAAGGCTATTTGAAGGCAATTAGAGAATCATAGAATCCAACCCTGCTGCCACGGGCAGGGACACCTTCCACTAGACCAGCTTGCTCAGAGCCCCATCCAGCCTGGTCTTGAATGCTCCCAGGGATGGGCCATCCACAGCTTCTCTGGGCAATGTGCTCCAGCGCCTTGCCACCCTCACAGTGAAGAGTTTCTTCCCAATACCTAATCGAAATCTACCCTCTTTTAGTTTAAAATCATTCCCCCTTGTCCAGTCACTACAGACCCTACTGTAAATAAAAGTCTGTACCCATCTTTCTTATAACGTACCTGTAAGTATTGAAAGGCTGCTATAAAGGCTCCCTGAAGCCGCCTTTTTTCCAGGCTGAACAACCCCAGCCCTCCCAGCCTGTCTTCATAGGAGAGGTGCTCCAGCCTCCAGGCCTCTGAGCATCTTTGTGGCCTCCTCTGGACCTGTTCCAACAGATCTATGTCCTCCTTATGTTGGAGGCGCTAGAGCTGAACTGTACTCCCTAAGTCAGAATCTGTCTTATTAAAAGCTTCTGGGATCCTCATTGCTTACCTTTCCAGGATCACTGTTCATACAAAGGATGCATAAGTGGTGAAAATTTCCACCGTCTATTCTAGGGGAAATGTAGAAAATGAAGGCAATTATCAGTAGTGGAAATTAACCCATGTTGGTACAGTATGTAAATAGCTTCCTTTTGAAATCTGAATTTCATACTGACTTCAACTTTGGAGCTATTTATGATCACTTAATTTTCTTAGTCATTTCTGATCAAGGAACAATAATTTAATCAAATTGACAAGGTCACATGCTCTCATGAGCTGGCATGCTAGCCATATCGAAATAACTATGGTACTTTTTGATAGTCTTAAAAGGGTAAAAGTGTTATTTTCATTTCAACTAAATGTGTTTGGAATTTTTAGAGATGGCTCTTGAGATTTAATACCATTGTTGCAGTGTCACATCACAATTTTTAAGCTTTTATATTGTACTGGGAATTAAAATACACGCATAATTGAAGTCTTGCTCCTAAGTTTACAGGCAGAGATAAAGTACATAGAAAGCTAGTCAAGGAAAACTCAGTGAGGTATGCTGAAGAAATTAAAAAAATGAAAAATAAATATTACCAGAAAAAGAGAGATACAATTCTTAGCTTAACTATGAAAAGAAGTTGCATGGCAGAGACTGAGGCAGAATAAACAGATTGTAGTTAGAACTAGAACATAATTTAAAATATTTGCAGACAGGACAGGAAAATCCAGGGAACTAAACTAAGTTTAAAACAATCGAGAGGAAGTACATGATGACTTCTTCCACTAAAAAGCCTGTCCATAGTGATGCTTCTTCAGGAGGTACATGAATCAACGCTGTAGTGCTCCAGCCAGAGAACCAAAAAATATTGAAGCAACTAGACTAAAATAATTCCTTTCTCCTACACCTTACCACCAGGTAACAGAGTGCTTCTTAGAGGTGGAACCGCTGCGGGGGAAAGCCACAGGCTCTGCAAGATCTGTGGCCTTTGCGTGCTATCATTTCAGTTGTGGTCATGACAGGTATTCACAGGCTTCAGCAGAGATGCTGAGGGCATGAATGGGCATACAGATTAGTCTGCTCCTCGAGGATTTCTAACTGGAGCAGCAGTACATCAGGTTACCTATGAAGCATAAGGAAGTTTTAGTTGTGAGTTCTGTGTTCTCTTCGTAAGTTAGGTAGAGGACTGCGGTTTACTCTGGCACCTTCTGAAAGCACCGCTGTTTAAAACATGCCTCTTATAGTTGTGTCCCTGAGTGTTGCAAGAAAATTCAGGAAGATGACACCAATAGTGTAAAATAAAGTAGTTACATTCCCAACAATGACTACTGACATATAGTGTCTGTTGCTTTTCTGCAAGAAAGAGAAAGTACCAATTATAAAATCTAAAAAGTCTAGCTGGAAAGAAAAAGAATTGTGGAGCAGCGGGACAGAAAAATATACTATGTTCTACATACACGAGATTGGAGGGGGGAGAGGGTTGAGGTGAAATACGAAAGCCTCTTAAGGGTTTGCCACTTGTGAATTACTCATCTCACTCACACTGGTAGGCGTAAATGCATAATTCCAATCTGTTCTTATTACTTATTTATAACATGCAGTAGAATGTAAATTCTATGCCTCCTTTGTAGAAGCTTAACATGCCAGCTAAGGTATGCAGATATTTCAGGGAGCCTATACAGACAACTTTCTTGGCATAGCGCACTGTTGCCAATTAAAGGGCATAAACTTCCAACAATAAATTAAACTAGCTCTCCCCCTCTTCTTACAGGAGGAATATAGACAGGATGTAAGAAATAAGTGAGAGGATCAACACATAATAAGAAAAGCATTCATCTTGAAATAAACTACTCTGCATTATTATTATTTATGATAGTTACTGTTATTAATAAAGTACATGTGGGATAGAGAAAAAGCCTGCAACAACCACTGAATTTATGAGACTGGGGACAGATGCATGCTCTTTCTTTTATATCGCTGGCACTGATCGATTTGTATTTTTCCCTGATGATGGTTTATGCCATTATAACTGTTTGGTGGCTCCTTACTATTGAGTTATGGTTGCAAAGCACTTCACAAATGAGAGCAAGCCTCCGAACATTATATCCTAATCTGCACATCCTATAGATACGCCATAATACAGAGCAGCTGACTGCACCACCTGTGATCTGTGTACCCACAAACATGATTTATTCTGGTAATCCCAGTTTAATGCATCACATCAGATTTGGCAGTTATGTTATCTGATGACATTACTGACACTACATGACATAACTGAGTAGTGCAACATGTCAAGTTGAAAAAAACTTTGGGCTTTTCAGGGTTTTGGTGTTGTTTGGGTTGGTTGGTTTTGGGTTTTTTTTTGCTTTGTTTTGTTTTGGTTTTTTTGTGTGTGAGTATATGTTTTGAAAATAAATGTAAAGCAAGTAAACTTTTCTTTGGAAAAAGGGGAAAAAGAAATAAAAATAATTTTCCTTAACCACATGTTGACTGTATTAATGACCCAACAGCTGGGGCTGATTGTTCCAGTAAGGGCAGAGGAGAAGAGGTAGAAGTACAGCGTATTTTACTATGCTGCTAATTCCATGGCTAGCTGAAAACTAGCTCAGCTTTTGTAGTCTTGCAACAGATTTAACTTGCTGTAAATTGTCCTGTTTAGGAACAATGCTCAGAAGCTGAGTCCTCCCACTATCCTTGTTCCAGCACTACAGTAATGTTTTAGCAAACCCCTTTATTCTCTGACTATAATTCAGATACACAGAGCTGTTCCAGTTCTGAGAAGGTGATAGTATCTCTTCTACAGAAACTCTTAAATCACATGATGCCTTGCCTGAATAGTGAGAGCTGTTCTCTAATCATCTTGCATGCCTGGTACTATACAAAACGGTGGAACGAGTTACCCATAATGGATGTAAAATGTATATATTACTAAATATAGCTCATAACCTATAAATCACTAATCTGTAACCTCTATTTTATAGCAGTTGAAACAGCCAGTGTCAAAATTTTCTTGCTTAGATTCCAATTTCTGGTCTGAGCGTGCTGTCTCAAGTTTTTGCTTGCGTGATGAATTTTTGTTGACTATTTTGTTGATTAAAACAATTGTTTTGGGGTTAGAATGGTATTTTGCAATTTAGTATGCATAATCAATTTTAAGAAGTAAAGATATTCTAGTAAAATTGTTTACTTTTTGACAAAGAAAATATTTCCTTTGGAAATTAATTTCTTTCCTCTCATCCCTCTTTTTCTTTGCTTAGGAAGGAAAGCTTGACAAATAGAATAAGATACAGTGCTGAAGAGTTCTAAGTAGTCTCAGATATAGAAATCTTGCAGGAGTCTTACAGATTTGCAAATTGCAGTGATGCTTATAAAAATAATTTGAAAAACATGATGTTGGTATTTAATATCTGTCCCCCAAAATCTGATTTATAAATATAAACTTGAATCTTCTTGTTAGTGGTAGATGTTCCATGATTTTGGGTGGGATGAGTTTCTCTGAAAATTCAACTTTTTTGGATGTCCTTTTCCCCCCTGTATTATTGAAAGGGACTTCATGGAAACACAGGGTCCTAATTGCTTTTCTGTGTAGCACTTAATATCTTATATACATGTATGATGTGTCATCTTTGTTTCCTTTTCTCAGGTTGTTTTTTCAGCCTCTCTTCCTAAGAGAGTGTACATAAGCCTGTGCTTTCTCACTGCCATTTTCCAGACAGACACTATTTCTGCACTCTGTAATATATGCTATTCCAGTTGAGACTGCACTATTGATTTATTTAAAATGGATAGTAATAGTTGCTGTATTACTTACCACGTGTTCTTGTATAACTTAATATCTTACTGGCTTCTCTTACCACAGTGGCACATTCATATGTGCTCTTCAGTAGGTTGTAAAAGTGACAGTCAGGCACTTCTCTTGACCTGATACAATTAACTCAGCACCAAATGTAAGGTGGTTCTGAATTCTGTTTCTTCCACTGCAGTAAAATCAGAATTACTTGGGAATGCCGGATGTACTTCTGTTAGTGAGCCGAGGGATTCTTGGTCACACGAATGTCAATCCAGAGTAGTTCCAGTTTTGTAGCAGCAGGTATGTGAGATTCAAATTCACAACAAAGATGCCTAGCACAAATATATTTCCCAGTTGTGAACATAAAGCTGAAGTAATACACAAGAAAAATGTTCAAAACATTTTTTTTCCTTTTTCACTCTTTTGGACGTGAAGTTGATTGAGAGATCATGGTTCTTATTGATGTATACTAACAAATCCCCTCTATTTAAGCTGATAGCAATACAGTGACTGGATTGGAAGCATTCATGAATGGAAATTTTCATTTAAATCTTAAAATGGGGCTACATTATGCCACATGATGTGCAAAGAAATTACAAAGAGAGAAATAAAACTATGATAGTGATATTGGTATGACCATAATTCTCTTCGTCTGGTAAAAATTAACATGCTCTGTCCCCTTTCTGCTTTCTCCCCCTCCGGCTTTCAAACTCACCTTATTTGTCCAGCTGTTGTAACGAGGTAAACTAGGAAGACAATGCATGGTTTTAATTCTACTAAACAAAGATGTAACTTGGAAGCTCATTAGGTTCATTTGATGCTCAGTGTTTGCACTGGCTGGTTATGTGTTGTTTTGACAGCAAGAGAAGCCTTTCAAAAAACCAGGGACATGGCTTTAAAATAAAAGACTGGAATCGTTGTATTCCAACTTTTGCCATGGGAAAGGAATAATATGCAAGTTTAATTAAAAAGATGTGTACTTTGCTCTAGGGAAATTAAAAAAAAAAAAAGGAAAAAGGAAACAATAATCAGGAATGGATGCTAATGTGGGCTTGTGAAATGATCAGGATGAAACATTTGAGGGATGAATTTGTGCTCAGATAAGTACAAGAGTTTGGGCTGATTAATAGCAGAAAGGTTTTCTGGGCAACAGTTAAAGATTGTAAGAGCATAACTGTTACTGAAGAGCACTGTTACTAAATGTGAAAACAAATAGACCTTACAATCTCTGCTATTAAAACACAAATATATTTAAAAGCACTAAAGTACTTTAGAGCTACCACTTTTCCAGAAGTGGAACTGTAGTTCTATATTAATATTCTATATATATGAAGTATATTCATGTAATATCTTTATTAGGTGTTTGAAACAATTGCAAGCTGAAATGATTAAAGATCCTTTGGTTTCACATTTGCGCTGAAGAGTATTTCTTCTAGAATAGAACTTTTACACAGAGTCTAACCCATGACTCTCATGGTTTCGTTGTTCCCATATGATACATGGTTTTGTGCAATGCTCTTGAATTCCTCAGATGGGGCCTGGAAATTGTATATACTTTTCTGAACTCTTCTGAAGTGTATAAATCTTAAATGGAAATGCGGATTTACTCTTTTATGAGTAATTTGGAAAACAAGGGATATTTACTGCTGAGCAAATAGCCTCTAAAACACATCAGCATTTGTTGGCCAGCTAGAAGCAAAGTTGGTTTGTCCACATGCCATTGCGTCAGTCTTTGCTGGCTAGAAAGCAGAACAGCAGCTTACGGTGCTTCCTGAAAATAATTATTTGTGACCATGAGTTTATTTATGTCTCTTTATTTCTTGCCCTTGTTTTTAGTGGCTTCAAAAAATTCTTTCAATTCTCACTCTGGAACATTCTTAATTAATATCCAGCAGAATTTGATGTTAACTTCGAAGACAGCTGTTGGTTTTTTTTCAATTAATGGGCCAGTGCCACATGTGAAAGGCCATTCATTGCTAGTCTATACAGTTAGCTATTGTGTGGAGCATGCTGTTTTCTTGGACCTGACCAAGTTGCCTGAAGCAGGCAAGTGGTGTCATTTGTGACACCCTGTTTTTTCTGAAAGATTTTCAAAGTAGTGATGAGTATGGCATGGGGTTCACAGATCTGTGAAAAAGATGCAGCATTAGTATTATACCTTCCCAGGAGGAAGGTTGTATGTTAGTGATGGTTCTTTGAGAGTCAATATAATTAAGTGACTGGTGCTTTATAAATACAGAAAGCGGGATATACTGTTCTAAAAGTTATGTATGAGTTGTTGCTTGCTTTCAGAAAATGGTGGAAGGGATAGAACTGCTAATGAAGTCTGATGGAGCAAGCTTGATAATACAATCTTGGCACTTTATGTTTTTTTTTTTTGGGGGGGGGGGATAGTGCATAAAGATCAGATGCAGATATTTTTGTATTTAGTGATGCAGATTTATGGTCCCAAAGAGTTTACCTTCTAATTAAATATTAAATTACTGTGAGTTTATTTAACAAACTATGAGAAAGAAGATGAGAGAACAGAATAAGGATGTGAGTAATGAGCTGAAGCAGTCATACAGTCTACCTACGTAAACAAACTAAACAAACTGGTGATTGGAATTCTTTGGAAGTTTTTCATCTTCATACTCTCTCAGCAGGTTTTCTTTGTTGTGCTGCTAACAATCCCTTGCTACAGTGCTGCTGTATTATTTTCCTTTGACTATAGCAATAGCATAGCTATCGTCTCAATTATTTTCTTGAGAGAGACTACGTGGGGCTCCTTACGCAAGTCACGCTTCAACTGAGTGCTCACTAAGACAGGACTTTGCCATTTCTGTCCCTTGCAATAGCTGCCTGAAACCAGGGAGAGTGGAAATAGGGTGGAAGAGCGGAGGGAAGGAGGGTATGTGACTCTCCTGCTGGAAACCTGAATATAGAATGCTGCATGTTACAGAAAAGTTTAAACATTGTAGACATTACTACCATGTTATTTTTGAACTGTGACGTACTCTGACATCTTGATAGTAAAACTCGTGTTTTGAGTCAAGTTCTTAAATCTCTAATTTCAGCGTTGTTGGTGGGGGTTTTTTTGTTTGTTTGTTTTTTTAACTCTACTAACTATGTTTTTCTTTCTAGCTTGGTAACATCTCTCAAATTCCATGCTAAAAGTAGCACTGTAGTGTTGCATATTATCTTTCAATGACTACCCATTAAATTTGATCAAAGCAAAGTGAATGTTCTTATTGACCATGCAAACAGGGTCATTCTTTATTCTTTCTGTCTCATGCATTGATTGTGCTATCAGGACTTATGCTCGTGGTTATTAGAAACTGGATATATACCAACCACTGTAGTTAGATTTACCATGATATTTAAGATAGTTGCCTTGGTTAGTGTGGGAAGTTTCACATATACCACATTTATAATAAACATATTGGTATGCAAATGTCGATTTTAATAATAGTCACTATTGTTAGCAATTCTCTTGCAGACATATGAGTTTAAAAAGAATTTAGTTTGTTTGTATTGCCTCTGAGATCAAAGAGATGAAAAGGCAGATTCATCCCTTCACTCCTGGCCCTCCCCCTCCCCCCCTTTTTTTTTGGGGGGGGGGGGGGGCAAGTAATGACTTTAAAAAAGATATGTGGGGGTTTATTTTAGTTTTCTTCTTCTTTTTCTTTTTTTTTATGCGAAAAATGCATAATTATTTTTCCTGGCTATTTGCTACCTTAATAGGATGATTTAAGGGAATCCTGTACCCCCAAGATAATATCTTTTTTCTTTGCCTTTTGGTGCTTTTTGCCCTTCTGAGTCCAGAAATGAGTACAAGGCCAAATCCTGAATTTAGGTTTTACTCAGTAAACCTCTATAATTTTTAAGTTTAGCTTTGTTTTGGTAAGAAGTGATTTAAGGGAGTAGTTACTGGAAAATTGTAATAACAAGCATTGTTTACTATTTTAAAGTAATGCATGTGATTGGAATTGTGGAACACACAGGAGTATAACCTGATCAAGTATATGTGTAAGAAAAATATTTCAGTTTTTGCTGTGTTAAAAAGAAAATAATTGCTTATTGGGTTCATTTTGTAAATTGAGATCAATGAAATTCTTCCAGCAACGGCATGAAATCAATTGTAAAATAACATATAATTCATGCCTTGTATTGTAAATTATAGTTTGTTTGACATTAATCACTGAGTTTTCCATGCACTGGGGTGCATTTTCTTGTAACACATTTCTGGATAATGCTTGTGGATCCATTTCTAATGTATTTGAGAGTGATCTGTTTTTCATGTCCACAATTGCCTACATTTGATCTTATGCAAATCATGCAATCAAGCAAATGGAAAACAAGGCATTGTTGCTAGAGGACCTTGACAAACAGTGGCTTTGTGGTTTTAAGAACCTCCTCCCTCCTCATTCAGAATCATGTTTGTCTCTGTAGTTGCTTGAATCCATTGATCCATTAGGAAACACTTTGAACTTTAAATAGGAAAATATTTGCCAAATCAGATTGTGGCAAATAACTGCATCAATTATGATGTAATAGGATTTTTATTGTTCTGTTTGTTAGTTTCTGGCTCTAACCTTTTAGAAATACTACCTACTTTATATTTATGGGCTCATCCAAACCTTAATGAAATCTATGGAGAGATTTGCATTGACTGCAAAGCTCATGCATTGAGTGCCATTCCTAAGTCTCTAATTTCTGAGTTTTCTTCTCCTGCTCCCACTAACGTAATTTTTCTTTTTAGCCTTTATCCCACCTAAACCTTTCAAATTCCATAGAAACTTTCTATTTGGCATTTATTAGTCAAAATACATTGGCATTACTGAATCAAGAGGAGGAATAAGATTTCCTTTGATCCTGGTGACACATTGCTTTTTTTCTTTATTTTATCTTTCTACTCCTTTTTTTGACCTCTTGCCTTCTTCCCTCCCCTCTCAATATGATTATCAGTTGATTCTAAAGGATCTTGTTGTTCGTATGTTCTCTGTTTCTATTCCTTGTTATTCCTATTCTTTTAAACTTTGCTTGTCTCCCTGTCTTGTCTTTTTTGCTTTTTCCATTCCAGGCACACATAGTAACTTACAGTCACTTGTGGTTTTTTTTTTTTTTTTTTTCAGGGAGGGAAATAAAACATTTTTTCCACCTTCATTTTTATTAATCCTTGACAAAGTTCCTTCCTCTTCAAATTTAACTGTATATTTCCAGAAACTCTTATGCATGCAAATAGTCTCAACAGCTACAGTGTGCATCAAATCATGGTTTCAGTACAAGCTACCTTTTTAGAAAAAGCAGTTCCTTGATGAGGAAATTTCCTTAAAGGAGAGAAAAATACTCCTCCCCAACCTGATCCCATATCTGTATACAAGGAAAACAGTGATTCATGTTAAACAAATGGAAAAGGAGAAATCCACTTTTTCTTTTTTTCTTCTCCCTTCCCTTGTGTTATATTCACTCTGCTAAGTGAAGTGCCACAATGCGGTTTCAACTTAGAAGAATATGTATTCACTGTTTACAGGGACATGAATTAAATAGGTGCCATGGATTGCTGTCATCTGTTCATTTTAGGATTGCTAAAAGAAAAAACCTTCTGGTCACTTGTTTGCCCACCAGAACACAGAGTATCTGATACTTGTCTCACAGACCTCCATCTCCATCTGTACTTTTTGTGGCTTCTCTAATGGCAGCTGCAAGGAACAAGGGATCCAGGAAGGTGTACACTAATGAGGGCAATGCAGTTGGTGCAGTATGTGGAGTTTACTTTCTCTGGTTGCTGAGCCAGCTTGAGCACCTGCTCTGGAGTGTGCGTTCCCCCTCTCACCCACATAAGCACTGCTTAACCCTGGTAGAATCAGCCCCATTATGTTGATTAAACATGTCACTGTGTTACAGGCATTCACTTGATTTTTTTTTTTTTTTTTTTTTTGGTTATGGCATTTTCTTTTAACTCACAGTTTGCCGTGTTCTCCATAGAACAATACCACTGAGTGATAGTGTGTTTTCAATAAAAATGCACGAGATTGTTCTCCCCTCATACAGAGTAAAGTAAATCAAAAGGAATTCTCTTCCAGCAGGGACTGGAGGCATTATATGAGGGGAAAACCAATGAGAAAGAAGTTGGGTCTACAACATTTCTGCTTTAATGATGCCTTTGTCAGTTGCAATTTTGAATTGGTGCTTACATATGGATTTGTACAAAATGATAGTTTGATACTATTTGGCTCTGAAAACACTAGTATTTGTTACCTCTTGCAAAAATGCAGAACTTTTCTGGCATACTAAAAATGTGTATCTATAACATATGCATTTTACTTGTATACCTTATATTGTTGCCAAAACCTCAATTGTAAATTCCTTCTTAAAGGATTTGCTCATTAAAATCTGTGATTTGTACTTTAATAAAAAAATGGAAAAGATTAGAAAATTATATCTGCATTACTGTCCTGTAATGTTTCTGATAAACATTCCTTTATTAGTATAGGGAAGAATATATGATGCTAAAGATCTTTTAGAGTACTTATTCAGCAAAGTTGCTACATTTTATTCCCCTTTTTTTGTGGTAATTGAAACTCAAGATAGCTTCATCGTAAAAAGACCTGTTTAACAGTCATTTTGTTATAGCATTAGACAGGTTTTCTTTATAGAAATGTATTTTACAAATGTTTGGTATTCATGCAGCTGAAGAGAAACAGGCAAAGAGAGAACAGACCATTATTAGTGGTGGCAACAATGAGTTTCCTTTGTGTTCATGCTTATAGTGAAGTCTGCATGGAGTGAGTCATTGTATGTATTGATGCTTGACATTCATGTATCATACAGCACATTTTAAAAAAAACCCGCAACACCAAAACCAACAAACTGGCTGTGTTAATGAACCTGTACTTGTTTTTCAATTAATTTGATTTGATTTAATCATCTTAAAGTTGTTCATTTACTGCTGTAGAAAATTGATGTAGTATGTAGCACCTAAAAGGCTAACATTTTTGTTTTGGTAGTGTATGTTCTAGTGTAACTGTACTATATAATGCGGTCATCTCAACCAAAGTACATCTACACCTATTAGTAGTCAAAATCTGCAGTTATTAAAAAAACAGTACCTATTCACTCCTCTGGGACAAGGCTGAAACATTAAAGAGATACAGGTCCCTCTTCCTTTTGATTTTCTGAATTCACTACCCTCTGGAAGTTACAGAAAAACAAGGTAAAATGAATATACAAAGTAAATTCGTATTCCTTTTTTGCCCTAGATTTAGCAGTTTTTACGCCACACCAGTTTCTGCTCACTGCATGCACGCTTGCTGGCTGTACAAACAGTTCCCAGGTCACCTTGTTTACAGCACAGCTGCCACCATCTCACGTAGATGCCCCGGTCCTGATGGTTTTGGATTCTAGAACAATATATGTACAGTAAGTAAGGATTTCTTCTTTCCTGACAACACAATAGTGCATTGGTTTATTCAAGAATTCCAGTGAGTTCAATCAGGAGAAGGGTTTGTGACATAAAATTAAATTTATTATGATTAAATGCATAGAAGTGATTAGTTTAGTGGTTCTGTGAACCTTCTGATTATCACTTGCCAACTTAATTTCCATTTTGTCTTTACGCAATCAGTATAACCTACATATGGGCATAGCCTCTGCAAACTTCAGTGCAGGGAATGTTCTGGTGATATGCCCATTTTGTAGCCCCTGCTTTGTGTGCTGCTCTAATCTTTTATCTATTGAGTACAAATACTGCATTAGAGGTATCCTTAGATTTGTTTTCATGGTTGCATAAGTATGTTTTCAAATTCTCAAAATAAACCCCACAAAGTTCCCTAAACAAAGCCTTACATTTTTCAGTATGGTCTGACTCTTTGCTGGTCTTAATCATATTTTGCTCTTATTTACAGATGGAAAGAACCTGTAGAAGTAAATGGAATCCTAGATCGCTATATAATTTATATTGCCAACAATGAGCAGAATTTTACAAAGTGGAACGTAATCTATAACAACACAGAACTTTTTCTGGATTTTACTATTCAGCAGCTTTTCCCTGGTACTGAATACCTCATAAAACTAGCTGTAAGTTGTAAAGATGTGTAGTAGAGGTGTAAAATGGTGAAAAATATTCTGTTTTTGTTAACATCTTAAATACTTAATCGTTCATGTATCCACTTGAACCTGTTCTTTCTGAAAGTGGATGAGCCTTCCTGAACAGCAGTATGTGTTTTGTTTCAAAACAGGCCCTCAAAAAATGTATGTAATTTAAGCACAGATTTTCTTCAAGGAGAAGTTGGATGATAACTGATAGAAAATTGACCAGAAATATAAGAAAGACTTTAAAAATATTTCCTGCCCCCAACTAACAAGAAAACAGTGAATGTATTTGAAAATGTTAGCCTTTCGTATTTTGTACCAAGATGATTTGTTCTTTCTTCGTAAAGTCTGTATGTAGAAGGAAATGGCAGGGAGGGAAAGAGTTCAGTGTAAAGTAGCAGTCTGTTTATTCAAAATACTTTTAAAAACCTTGCTGTTTTCATTGCATTTCTTTATCATTGGTTTTATTTTGTGATGAAATAGAACAGCTTCAGCTCACTAACAAACCTGAAAATATGTGCATGAAAGCATGGGATTGTCCCTTGTTTTAAGCACACTTCATTTTATAACAATACCTATATAAGGATATTTGCTTTGATAAATGCCATAGAAAAATATTCTGCTCTTGATTATGAATAAATTTACATTTATGTAGACTGGGTATGCATTCATTTTTTCTTAACATGCTCTTGAATGTTCTAAATATTATACCACAGAAAATAAACTACCTTCAGGTCATGACAAGGATCTGACTTGAACTTGAAAAAACAAGGATATTCAGTCTAATTAAAGCTTAGATTCATGTTGAAATTAATTCATTTGTGCCTAGATATTTCAGCATAGTAAATTGTATAGCATACAAAATAGCGCCATGTCCGAAACTAAGGCAGTACTTCAACAAGCATGTTATATGCCTTTATAAGCAAGCAGGGCAATCAAACAAATTTGTGCTGTCCTCCACTCTGCCAAAGCTCTTCTCTGCTCCTGCCCAACTCCTGTACACGGGGGAACAAGGAGAGACGATCAGGGGAGAATTAACAGCTAGAATCTGGGACTGCTTCTTTTGGTGGCTTTGCTTTGGGATATGTTAAAATAAGCAAGTGTTGTGTGGACTTTGTTTTTACTTCATCAAAGTGTACACCTTTTCTAGAAGTTACTGAATACATTTTTAGTATTCCTAAATTAATGTAGAAATTCTCATTTCTTTTGAGTTTTGTTTATTTCATATTTATATTGCATCAGTGGTAACTAGAAAGTAAGAAAAGATAATTTCTTCTGCTGATGAAGATAACCAGATTTACCTGGATAAGATGCAATGGTCTGTGATAGACAGGTTAGAAGATCTAAATGTCCTTGCAGCTTTGAAATTTGCAAGTCTAAAAGGGCATGAAATGCCCAGTATCTTTCAGGTGTGATAGGTTTCTTAAATCATTTGGACCATTGTATTTAAAACTTGTCAGACTAGTTTGAGAAGAATGTAATGTTAGAGATTTTCAAGTTATGAAGCTTAAATATAGCCTAATGTTATACTTGATGAAAGGAAGACAAAATAACAACAGCAAACACACCCCCCACCCCAAAACAAACCAACCACACCACACACACACCCCCCAAATCAAGCACATATATACCTGGAAAGAAATGTTAATATTTAGTGTTTAATATATAATTTGATCTGAAATTTGGTAAAACTTTTCAAGTAAAAGCAGCAATAGAATATCTTCAACAGTATAAACTTAACTAAATGTTTCCTTTTTTTTTTTTTTTTGTTAAAAAGAAGTATTTCTATCAGCTAGAACCTTTTTCTTTTCCTTGTTTCACAAGTAATAATAATTTTGGTTTGTATCCATGCAAAAACTAGTTTTGGTTTACGTGGGAAATAAGTTGAGTTAACAAAAGTAGCAGCTTCGATCACAGGAATCAGGATCCACATCGGAATTTGCAGCACCTCGCAGGCTGCTGGCTTTAACTTTTGTGTGACACGTTAATATAAGCACATTAAATAAAATTAAAAAAATGTTTGTCCTTGCATGCTGTTACCAATTTTCACAATTGATTACTGCCTTTAGTATGTAGCAATTGCATTCATAAATGAGAGCAACAGCTTTTAAAAGCAAATCTAATGTATCTTTCCAAAAGTCAGCTGGCGAGTTCTAAGATCATGTCTCTGTGGATTAGTGCAAAGGAACTTGCTTTTGCTCTGTTCATGCTCGAAGCTGGCTGGGTGTGAGCCACACCAATCTGAAAGCGAATGAAAAGCTGAAAGGCTGCATTTAGTAGCTGGGATGGCACATCCCTTTATATGACTTGACTGTTTTTGTGATTTACCTGTTAAACAAGTATCTCCTGAAGGCTGTGTTGTGTGGGTACGCTAGCTTAGGTGATAGCTGGAAAATCACTGTGTGGTCTTACATGGTTTGTATCTGTCCCTTGGCTGTCTACATGCTTTGGTATTTTTTCAAATTTTGCCTCAAATGTGTTTCTTGGTGATGTTCGGAATAGCACAATGGGGCTCAATTGAGGTGTAGGATTTCATAGCTTTGAGCATCACTGGATGTTATTGCCAGAGTCCCAGAGATGCCCAGTCCATTTGGATATACTGATCTAAAATCCCACTATTTAAAATACAGATGAGCTTTCTTTCACTAATTTTCATTAGAAGAGTCAGAAAATTTATACCCCACCAAGATTCAGAGATACAAAAATTAAACTTCACGAAATTCAAGGAATAAATGAATGGGAAAGCCCTTACCTTGAGTTACCGAGCCCCTTGAGTGAAAAAGCCCTCCACTGAGGAAGGCTTGGTGTGGTATTTGTTCAGCGAGGCAGAAAGGAATGTACAGTGAAGAGGCCTTACAGAGCTGTTCTTTTTGGCTTCTTTATGAAGCCAGTAGATGTGAAATCATTTGAAGAATAGCCTGCCTTTGCTGGAAGGATGATGTTCTTAAATCTCTTCCTTATCAAAATGCTAACAGTTGTTTGAGCATCCTTCTAAGCTGATTTTTTTTTTTTTCCTAAATGCTATCATGTTTAAAGTAAATGCCATTTTCACGTGTTCCCAAAACTGAGGCTGGATTCTTTTATCTTTATTTGATAGCCCAGACTGAACACAGGGAGTCATTCTGTAGTTGTGTTGGAAGTGCAATTTCCAGTGAAATCAAAACAATCTTGGTGTATAAAATAGCCTCTCATTTACAAACAGGTCTTATTTTTACCCATGGGGCTAGTATAGACTTTTGGAGCAGGGTAGGAAATATGTTGACTGCTCCCTGATTTGAAACACACTGGGAAATGGGAAATTGAAGTTAATCCTTTCAGATAAAATATACTATATTGAAAGAAACATTTTATTCCTGAAGAATTGGACAGCAAGGTTATTTTTCCTTTGTGTGCTGATGATCCAGAGCAGGCTACTTGTCCACTTCAGCACATGGGTTACTCTTAAAAACACAGGTGATCCCATAAGTTTTAATTAAGAGTATGTCTGAATCTGAATCTTTGCTGAATTCAGCTTTTGATTTATTGCTTAACAGTAAAATTAAAAATAAACAATAAACTAAACCAAAAATCTTTAAATCCAGTACAGAGTTGATGTATTCCTGTATAAATATATTTTTTTAACTTCTGTAAGAACGCCTGTCTCTTACTGATCTTAGTGCAAGTAATTGGAAAATGTGTACACTTAAGGACCATAGCTACATAGTCTTATATTTGTGCATGTAAAACTTTAATAGCCAGTTATATGGGGCAATATGCAAATTTTGTAACACATTGTATTGTTTCATAATCAAGCAAAACATAAAAATCCTGTAATCAATCTTTTCTTTTCTAGCAACTGAAATACAAATTATTTGAATGTTATCCATAAACATGTAATAACTGTTACATATTGATTTATAATAGAGTGGGTTTTCACTTTTTTAATTGCATCTGCACACCACGCTTCTGTGCTGTCATGAAGTGCAGGACTGTCTGAATGGCTGTTTTTTTCTCAATGATTATTCATCAAGATAACTTTTTAAGTGTGTTGCAGGTTTGTCAGTATATTCTATGTCTGGAACTTGTAAGAGCTTTTCAGTCAATTCCAGAAGAGTTTTGCACTGTAAACAATATATGTAGTACTGTCATTTTCTTTAGCTGCAGCTGCAAAAGCAGTGGAAATCTAATCGTGCTTATGACTCACAGTCAAATGAAAAATGCTGCACGTCCAACAGTAGTACAACGTTTTAGCTAGATTATACCTGAAAGCTAAATACCATGAGTAGCACATCTTGTTATTTAAGAAAAGAAATAAATCTATGCTAAGAAAAAGTATCTTCCATGAAAAGCATAATTTACTAAGTTTAGATATGTAAAAATTATAAAACTTTACAAAAAATCATGGCTGAAATTATCGGTATTAGATTGAAATATGTTTATTTGTTTTGATTCATATTTTAAGGCTTGCACTGGAGGTGGATGTTCAGTAAGCGAAGCTAGCAGAGCTGTAACAGATGAGAGTACACCAGAAGGTGTTCCTGCTCCAAAAGCCCAGTCATATTCATCCGACTCCTTTAACATCTCATGGACTAAGCCTGAGTATCCGAATGGTAAGTGAACTCTTTTAGCCTCAAGTTAAAAAGATGATTAGTAAAGGTAAATTAATATTCTAAATGGCAGCTTATATGTGGTGCTTAATTTTTAATGATCATTTTAGCACATAAAATACCTGAGATAGTATCATTGTCTGCACTAGGAGATTGTGGGTTTCAGCCTATTGTACAGTTTCAGTGGCTCAAAAGTGCTCCCTTTTGATAGTTCTTGTGTACTGCATCTCATTGTTTAATGTTTTCCAGGACAACTGAGCTGAGGAATAGGCATTCTTGGAGAGTTTCAGTCTAGGGTGTTCATTTCACCCTCCAATTAAACATTAATTTCTTTTATTTAATTGCTATGTAATAATCATTAGATTTGTGTTCTACGTAGTTGTCCTGAAGGTGCACATTTCCATGGCTGTGGAAGTTAAATAATAAACTTTCTTTTGTTTAGAAATATTTTCCATTGTGAAATACCTACCTGTAAAACTTTTGGACATATTTTACATTTCTAATGGTATTGCATAGTATCATATGACCTCGGAATTCACCTTGATTTTGTTATCATGCACGTAACAGTTTAAATCACAGCAGAGGACGCTATGCAGAAATTGCTGAATTTAAAGCAACAGAAATTGTTTTCTTCATTAGCTTATCATATTGATATATATAAATTATTTTTCACAGTGGTTTCACATGAATTTACTTTTTCCCCTGCAAGTTTTTCCCTGCTTTCACTTGTGGTAGAGCACATCCTACCTGTACAACTTTATTACAAGGTGCTTTCAATGATTCCGCAAAAACTGCTGATTGTGAAGTTATATATATATGTAATATTCTATAAAGTCTTACATCAATTTAAGAAAGGAGTAAGAGTATGTCATCTGCTGTTAAAGAATTTATTTAATAATGGTTCTTTATGTGGGAGTCATATTGGAAGACTGCCTCCTAGCCCCTTAGAAACATTCTAACCCTGTTTCTAAAATCCCATCAGCATATGTGGCAAAAGCTTAGAGGAAGGCAAGAAGGAAGGAAAAAGGGGAGGGGGAAGGAGGGAAAAGGGGGGAAGGAAGGCTGGAAGGCCATGTGTGTAGCTTAGTGGATAAAGTCTGAATAATTTTCAGTGGGATGGGCATTTTTTACATGTAATAGTTCATGTCAGGATCTGATTCTGTTATCCTTGCATTGTGGGAAAAAAATCCAAATAGTTTAGAGCGTGGTTTAACTATTCAAATAAATATATATGTTTATGTACACATATCCACGGCATAGGATAAAGACCTATAGTTTGATAAATAAATTTTCACAAGCTTCTTTTAAAACAACTAGAAGTTGGGAATACATGACTAAATTTGCATGCTGTATCTTGTTAATAAAGAATTTACTATGTAGAGCTTGGCTCTCCTTTTAAATTTAATAAATAGCTTGTTAGGAAACAAATGAGGGTGGTGTTTCAGACTTAAGGAAGAGTGGCTGGAAAGCTGCCCAGGGGAAAAGGACCTGGGGGTGTTGGTCAACAGCCGGCTAAACACGAGCCAGCTGTGTGCCCAGGTGGCCAAGAAGGCCAACAGCATCCTGGCTTGTATCAGAAATACTGTGTCCAGCAGGACCAGGGCAGTGATCACCCCCCTGTACTCGGCACTGGTGAGGTCGCACCTCAAACGCTGGGTTCAGTTTTGGACCCCTCACTGCAAGGGCATTGAAGTGCTGGAGTGTGTACAAAGAAGGACAGCAAAGCTGGTGAAGGCTCTAGGCAGCAAGTCTTATGGGGAGCAGCTGAGGGAACTGGGGTTGTTTAGCCTGGAGAAAAGGAGGCTTGGGGGAGACCTTATCACTCTCTACAACTATCTGAAAGGAGGTTGTAGGGAGATGGGTCTCTTCTCCCAAGGACAAGCAATAGGACAAGAGGAAACGGCCTCAAGTTGCTCCAGGGGAAGTTTAGATTGAATATTAGGAAACATTTTTTCACCAAAAGGGTGGTCAAGCATTGGACGAGGCTGCCCAGGGAAGTGGTAGAGTCCTCACCCCTGGAGGCATTTAAAAGATGTGTAGATGTGGCACTTAGGGACATGGTTTAGTGGTGGACTTGGCAGCACTAGGTTAATAACTGAACTCAACAATCTTAAAGGTCTTTTCCAGCCTAAATGATTCTACGCTTGTATGAAGTACAATATATAGCTTGTTAGGAAAGCTTTGAGTCTGAACTGGATGAACAACAGATGTGATAAAAATCAGGAAAACTTTATTAAGGAAATTATATTCTGTCCCTTGCGCTTCATCCATAGAAACTGAAAGTTTCAACAGCCTTGATGACAACACTGTTCATCTCTGCATTGGGGTTTTGAACGATGCATTTAATTACCCAATTTGCCATATAGCCTACTCCTCTGCAATCCTGTATACAACCTGTGTAGACCTCCTGTGTGTATTTCTCCACTTTAAAAATGTTCTTTGGTATTTTCACATCTTCTTACCATTTGAAGCCAATAGAGTATTTTTCCCTTGTTACTGTTATTTTTTGGTAATATGTGGATGCCATGCATGTTGCTCGTAGAGGGTTTTCCTTACGATCAGAACTGATGGAAGGGATTCAGCAAAGTCAGCTGCTGCTGCCCTGCCTTGCAGGGAAAGGCTGCTGGTTTTCACCTGTGTGCTCTTGCTGAGTGGTTGAGTGAAGAAGTTGCTACCACATGAGTGCTTGGCAGCCAGAAGGGCATTAGGGGCGTGGGGACTTTGTTTTTTTACCATAGCATGCTCATACTTGCACAGTGGTCGAGAAGGGATATGCAAATTTTCTCTCATTTTTCTTCTTTCTTTCCCCCATTTTTGGGGGAGTTTCAAAAAGATCATGTAACTGAATGGCACATTTTCCCATTCTCCTATTTCTTTCTTTCCAATTTCCCATTTCCATTCCTTTCCTTATTTCATAGAAATATATTTTTAAAAAGGCTCTAAAACTTTTCACTGAGCAACTGCTTAATCAGGAAAGCTTGCATTGTTCAGTGATTTTTTTGTTCATTCTCAGCATATCTTTTGGGCTGCCTAGTGGCCATGTCATTTATAATCGCTCTCTGTGTCAGTATTGTAAGATTGTATAGGAGGCTGAAAAATATCATAGTTGAGAAGACTGAAATATGATAAACACCAGGAAGAAGGAACTTTCTTTTTAAATTTTCTTACTTCAGCATTTTACTGATGTATTCTAATAGTCAGATAGAAGTTCTAATGTAGTAATATAGCTCTTTTTTTTTTTTTTTTTTTTTTTTTTCAAAAAGGTAGAAACTGTTTCCCATTTCTGACTTAATTGGTTGAAACTTGGTGAGTTTCAGTATCCCAGGTGCAACTAGTGCTTTTTGAAATTACTGAACTTGGCTTTTTTCAGATGGAAACCTCAGAATTGCCAGGATTTGCATATCATACATCATCACCCCCTTGGTAGATCTCTGGGGCCATTCCTCTCTCTCCTTCCTTCTTTCTTCTGATACTATATGACAGAAGTTACTGTTTATTTCCATGGGCTGGGGAAGCTTGTTAGCTGTTGCTGATGTTGAATGGGTGTGTAGGCTGACTGGGGGGTTGGACAGCACAGACTGTGCTATCGTCTCTTGATATATATGGTGTCCAGCTGCTTGCTACTAAACAGAGAAAGTGAAGGGGGATTAATATGCTATCCTTGAGGCCAAAGGTGGCAAATAGGATTAAAGGTTACTTGGCTTCTTCATAAGGATGGCTCAATGGGGGAAGTCAATGTTTGAGAAAAGGGACCATCTAGAAGTCAAAGGCTAATGTTATCCAAACATAGATATTGAATTTCTGGGCCCTAGTTTTGGTTGAATTTAAGGCTGATTTATGTTATTTTGTGAAAAAAAAATCCTTTCATAGAAAATGGGAAATGATAGACCTAATTCTTTATTTAAAGTTGCTTCAGAAATGTTCTTTATGTAGCAGATATGTAAAAAAACCAACCAAAAAACCCAAAAAAAACCCCAACACCCCCCCCCCCCAAAAAAAAAACCAACAAAAAACCCAAAACCCAACAAAACCCAAAGAGACATTTGGAAGATGGTATACTGCATATATTTATAATATGCACATTTTATTTTGTCTTATTTTCAAACCAACAATAACAAGGTTGATGGGATGTGGCCCAGAGGTATGCCACTTTAGAGCAGAACCCTGCTCTATTTCTATCACATACATGTCACATAAGCAGGTAGTGTAATACAAGCCATATTGACCATTTAGCTGAAGGCAAGATATGGAGAGGCTTGTGAAATGACATGTGGCATCAGATATTCTGTTTTGAGCCTTCACTGTTCTAGTGGCCTCAGTAAAGTATCGTGTATTCTTCAGAACATATCCATTACAGTCTTGCCATATAGCTTGAGGTCTGGCACTTTTAAAATCAGTTCATATAAAAAAAGTGATTTTATCTTTTTTCACCACTGAAAATTTTCCTTAGATGGTCACTTTTCAGAAACTTCACTTTTCTTGTATACAGGTAATAGATAAAATGAAGTCTTGAAAGGGACTGTATCTTCCCAGGCTATATGGAATCTGTATGGGAAATATTAGGTATAGGAAAAACTGATTTATAGAATTATTCAGTGAACTAATCCAGTACTTGTTCCTGCAAATCCTTGTGCTTGTGAGAGGCGACTTCTGTTTGTAGTCAGTGAAACTGATGTAGGTAAAAGTATGTTTGCTTAAGATTTGACCTCTAGATTGTACCTTAAAAGTAAAGTGCTTGTAGCATTTTAGATTCAAAACCTCTTTTCATCTTTAATGTCTGGAATATCATTGACAGATCATATGGCCTTACCCAGGGAGGGGAGAGGAGGAAGAAAAAGGCAACTTCTGTTTAAACTTCATTTACGTTGTTGGATTTCTTTTCAAAAGTGAAATGTAATTGTACTATAGTCAATAGAGATTTTTGTTTTCAATGAAAACAAGATTTGCTCTGGCTACCTAGACTTACTAATCATGAAGAAATGGTCACCATGAAAAGATGCAGAGTGTCACTCATGAAGCTTTGTAAATCACAAAAAAGTGCTATACTCTTCAATATTTCGTGGATGGTAAACTTCAGGAATATCTAGCATGTCTTCAGAAGTACGTAAACTTTGGTCCAACTTGAACTTCTCTGTGTGCTTTGGAAACATATACTGGTGAAATAGAGAGACTAAGTTATTTATCCCTGGCTAAAAGAATTATTGCCTAATTTATAAAAAATACTTTACATATCAAAGTCAGACACTAGCCCTTTTGTTCTGAAATGTACCTTTTTCTTTCCTTTTGTTCTGTAATTTTCTCCATAGGAGTCATATAAGGCATAAGTAAAAATGGAACAGCTTATTAGAGATTATTGTTCTCTGACAGTACTGGGAGGACTAAGAAAAGCTCACAGCATTGACCACAAGCATAGTGTAGATGCTGCATAGTGCTGTGGTTTTAGGAACACTTTAAAATAACAGTGTAGTCAATTAATACTGAGTTACAGTGCAGATCCCATAGAGGTACGTGAGACACCCACGTTAGTATCAAAGATCTCATTATGATTCATGCTGTTACCATAAATATCAAAGGAATTAATAATGATTTGTCAATTACTGTAAAGGGTTAGTGCTACTGGTATAGGTACTTTAAGTATTTGAGTCTTGTCTTTTTTCCCTGTAAAACACATCCTTAATGCCAGCATTCACTTTTTCTGAGATAATATTTTTTAATATACATATATAATTTGTTTATTTAATGTAGGGCAAATATCAACCATTAATGCCCTTGCTTTACAAGCAACTAGACATGGAACCCCAAGTGATTTTTGCTTTAGGAAGCCTGTCAAACGTGGTAGGATTGATAGTGTGAGATTTACCAGGACTTCCTCCGGCACACACGTCACTGCTGTCTGACTTGAGTTTAGCCTCTCACTTTTCTGGAAGAGAAAAGAATCAAGGAGTCTGTGAATCTCTTCACCATACTCAGCTCTGCATTGCTTTAGCATATAAATCTTTTGAAGTATAACTCTTCAAAGCTCAGCTGAAACAGTTGTGTATACACATTTATTTACGAAGCATTTCTCCATTCAGCAGAGGGGAAAAACTTTTCTCAATTTCAAACAAAATCTTCCTCAATGTACTTTCAAGCAATTCAGTTTTAAGGGAAGAAAGGATGAACTGAACTGTATTTTTACAATACAAATATGTTGTTTATAACGGAAAGATTAGAAGGCATCCTCTGAACTGAACTCACTTTTAATGAATCCAATAGCTTTGCATTTATTGGTCTTAAGATTTCACACTTAAATAGCTTTCAAAAAAGGAGAATATTCAGAAGTGAGAAAGGTGGAGGAACAGTCCTGAGAAAAAGGATTCCTGTGCAAGATCAACTTCCACAGTCTAAGCAAATCTGTAAAATTCAGCCTTTAGATGATTAAATTCAAAACATTGTTTATGTGTAAGTCTGTACAGGATTCATGCTATCCTGTCATGCACCTTTGGAAGAACAGAGATTTAGATTTCCTTATAAATGACCCAAGCAATCACCTGCAATTTTTGAGCTAGATTTAGCCAGCTACACCAGAAGGAATGTTGTCTTTTCTGTCTAAGAATCTTGCAAATAAAAACATATTTGCAAATATGTTTTCTTTCTTTGAATTGAGTAGGTCAGGAATAGTTCAGGAATTTTTCTACAGCATACTGAGAAGGAAACAGCCGTCCATACTGTTTTGTGGTTTTGTTTAGAACAGTGGGTAAAACTTTTCCAAAAAACCCCAACCAACCCAAATTAATGAGGTATCTGGTTTGCTGGCAAAATGCAGAAAATGTAAGAGAATTAAGAATGAGTATCAATAAGGTGTTTTCTGTGACAAGATTATTTGTTACCTATTTTTTGTAGTTATAGAACTGGCCTGAGTTGTCCATCGAAGTTTCAATTATATTGTAGATCACTAATTTTCTTCTGATTCTAAAGCTGTTAAGATGTGAGATGTTTTTGTGTGTCTTTCCAGTTCTTGTTTTGATAGCCAAATGCAGAGTAGGCTGTGAAATAGAATTGCCTTAGTTTTCCTGATTCCAGGATGATCTTAAGTACTATTCAGAAACAACTTTGTTAATGGGTAATTTTTGGAACAGTGTAAATTGTTTTCAAAAGGTGCAATCCACTTGCAAGGTTTTCAACAGTTAAAGATGGGAGAGCATGTTTCTTCTAGGTGTTGTATACACAGTCCTGCTAAACACTTACTGGCTTAACTGTAAACTGAAATACTGATACTACTAATCTTATGTATTTTTTCTTCTAAACTCTGTAGCTCTTTAGATATTGAGTGACTGCTATCACATTATTTTATAGGTATTATTACTAGCTATGGATTGTATATGGATGGCATTCTGATGCAAAATTCATCACAGCTAAGTTGTTATGCTTATGGACTTGCTCCTTGGAGTCTGCATTCCTTCAGAGTCCAGGCATGTACTGCAAAAGGTTGTGCTTTGGGTCCATTGGTGAGTACCTTAATTTGCATTCTGGGAGTGTAATAAATGTCAGATGACAGTGAATATCAGAGTAAATGGTGATGATTCACTCTGGTCAGTACTAACCCATCTGGCAAAATGTGACATTTAAAAAGAAATCCTGTTTAAAAGCTGCTAAAGATTTGATAGGTCATTGTTAGGCACTATGACAAAGTAGAACATAGGTACAGTGAAGAAAGGCAGAATTTGAAGCTGAAACACACATTATTGAAATTAAATAGAGTTAATATGTTTGAAAGGTGCAGATGTGCTTTAGCCAGATTTATAAGGACGTATATAAAGAAAGAGTTACTGTTCCAGTAATGAGCAAATTTCTAGCTGCCTGACTGAAAGGACTGACATTAATTTGAGAATTGCAGAAGTCAGAGTGGCAACAGGAGCAAGGAAAATATGGTGATTCGTAAATATCTTTTGAATGCAAGTATGTGATCGAAATATTATACTGGACATATTTTAACAGTCTTGTTCAACACCCCATTTTTTCATGATTTGAGAATACAGGAATATTAAATTTGACATGTGAAAAAGAATCCTTCTGAGGCTTCTTTATTTTGTTAAAGGTTTTTAGATATATAGCTGAACTGATAAATCCAGTATAATTTCATAGTACTGTAGCCGATGAATAACTGGAATAATATCTGCTGTGCTTGGTTTTGTTTTCAAACATTACTGAGAAAGAAACCTGTGATAATTCTGAGATATTTTTTTGTTTAATTTGGCTTTGCATACACTCTTAATTTTGCTAACAAGAAAAGAAAGACAAAAAGGAAAAAAGGAAGATTTAAGAGTTTTTCATGTTGTTCTCTTTATTTTTCCATCATAACTTATAATACCATATTTTGTGCTGTGGAAAGAACCTCCAGGTTTTATTTTTTATGATATAATTAGTTAGTCACATTTCCAATATTCTTTCCAAGATTGCTTTCCTTCAAATGCTGGGAACATTGTCTATCTGTAGAAGACTAAACTTTATAACCATTAAACATTTTATAGCTTGCTCTGCTTTGAAGGATATTTACTCTTAAAAGCTTGAATGGCTTTTTGCCAGTTTTTCTTGTACATTTTTTACAGCTTCGCATATACCCCAAAAGAAAACCTTGTTTTAAGGCATTCGATGTGCAATAGCCTAATCCATTGTGTTAGTAGTGATGTTTAAGGCAAGTCGTTACCAGACTTTGCATGCAGATGAAATATGTATGTTTTCAGTACTTCTGTCCTATCAAATAGGCAGCAAAAGTACAGAACAGAATGGCAGTAGTTAGGGTTTTAAGAATATTTTTAGTAGCCTTTTTCCACATCGCCGCTGAACTACAGACTAATAACCTGACTTTTAAAACAATTCAAAGTAGGGGTCGCTGTAGCTGATACTCATCTGCATCCCATGATCAGTACGCAAACTGTTTTCCAAAGCCAGTGATCCATCTCTAATCACAGGAATTGAAGTACAACATCTTTATTTAGGCTCACCTAAGTGCTGCCAGGAAGTTAAAGCACTGCATCTTCATTTTATTTTTTGAAAGATTTTTGTATCAAGTATAGAATAAATCCCACACTTAAAAAAAAAAAAAAAAAAAAGAAAAGGAAATGTTTTGCCTCTACTCTAAATAGTATGTGAAACATCTCCCAGCAGTAAACTGATATGCTTCCAGCTATTTTTGTTGCTGATCTTGTGCTTAATGTGCCCTAAGTGATGAACGAATGCTGTATGACTATTCTAAATATAGGATTTCTCCAGCTTATGTTTTTGAAGGTGGCTCTGAAGATCTTAATCAATTATGAGAGCATTAGCAGGTTTTCAGTAATATTTTTATTTGGGACAGATAGTTTTTGTTTAACTTCTTTTTCCCAGTGACTATGATTTATTTTCAAGTGAAATGCAAATTGGTAACATGTAAATTAAGAAATGCTAAATTTTAATCTCTTCTTAGTAAAGCGAAAATATTGCTTTTGTGTCTATTCCAATTGATTTTTGTTGCTTAAAAAGGAATAAAAATATGTTTTTTCAAGAAATAGTGTAACTTCTAATAGATTTTTTTTTTTAGAGGAATTCAGGAGATCTGAAATTCTACCGGTTTTGAAATGTTACTCTTGTAAATACCTTGTAAATAAATGGAAATGGTCAACACTGAATATTTGTCATCTAAACCAACTGTTATTAAATTTAAATTTCAGGTTTTTAGCTTATGTGTATATTAGGACTTTTTTTTTTTTTAACTTAGTTGTATGACAACATTTTCCCAATACTAATATCATTCCTATTTTTGATTGTGTTACTTATATGATAGCATAGTATTTTTTATTATTAATAAACACATCTGAAAATATCACAGATTTGTGTACAAAATAACATTTAGAAAAACGGCTATGAAACAAGTTTTCTGTGCTATGTGTTTATTTACAGAATGTACATTTACAGAAAATATTATTTTCAAAATACACTGCAGAGGTGTAGCTGTAGAGAATAGTACATGTACTGCTTCTAAACAGTGTTTTAATACTTTTTATACTCAAAAGAATAGCAGATCATAAAAGAAGGCTAGAGACACAATACTGCTGTTGCAGCTGTTTAGCATGTGGTATCGATTGCTACAAATCTGTACTGTTTTAAGAATATTTTAATTCTCTTCTGTAGGAAAAATAGTTGGTGTTCACTTCTCCATTTTTCTGATGTGGTGAGATCAGAGTATCTGCATTTAGCAGCAAAACTACAGGAATTTATTTTAGTTTAGAAAGCATGGTTTAGTCAAATTCTTCCATAAGGATGGTTTTGACTGAAAAATCCAAATAATCAATGTGGCACTGATCCAAAAAATCCATGAAGCATTTGTTTATCTTTAAGCATGTACTTTGTTGGCTTTACTGCAACTGCTCACCTATTTTAAATATAAGGGTGTATGAATATAGAAGCATGTGTACCTATACTGATGCACATCAGTGCCTGGCACTTGTAAACAATGAGCTTTCCAAATTTTACATTATAAAAACTAAAACATTCATGTTTCAAGGACAGAGAAATACGTCTAGTTATTTTGATGACAGAGCAGGTGTGGCAGATTTAAAAATAGCGTTTGTTAGCACTCCCATGAACTGGCTGCTGTGAAGCACTTAGAAAGGTGTGAAACCATCTTATACGTTAGAAAACACCAAATAAATAATGTATGACAAACAAACTTGTTGCCATAAATAATGTAATAGCAAATTATTTTGTTCCATAGCACTGAATGTTTACTACAAGTTGTGAAATTTAAATACTAAATTCCTATAATATTGAATGAATATTTATTTATTTATATTTACAAATCTTTCATATTCACTATGTTTTCCAGCTCTTTTATCATATTTTGATTTTTCTTAAATATCTACTTTTCATTGCAACTTAAATTTGTTAGGTGAATTTAGAAGTTAGCTCAGGGAGCAACCAATATTCCACAAAGGATATTCTTTCCTCTATCAAATATCTATAGTAATCTATTACAGTATTTAAATGCATGTTCCTTACAGTTGTCTTTTAAAATGCAGAAACTGAAAAATCTGTGATCTTCTATTACTGCTTCCTCCCCTAGTGCTGAGAACATCCATCCACATGAGTTGCAATGGTGTTTTCAAGAAATGAATCTTTCGTTCTTTTCCAGTATTTATTTTCCGTTCCTTACAGGGATCTCTGTATAAAGTATGTTAGTTGCTGGATAGCTTCAAACAAATGTAGATGAAAGTAAAATGCTTAAAAACTAGGACACTTGCAGTGTTAATTTTTTTTTTTTTTTTTCCTGAAGAAATAACTTTTCTTACAATTTTGCATTTGTCATTCCTTCTCTGTTTGTAAGCTATGGGAGCAAACCTTGATCTTGATCTCAT